>NC_092132.1:102111843-102414873 GCF_043159975.1 Macaca nemestrina | reverse complement strand
TCAAAGGGATCGGAAATATCTGTCCTCAGATTCCACAGAAATAAGGCTAGCAAAGAGATCCACGAAATACAGATGTAACTCTGTGAGTGGAAGTCACACATCACAGAGCAGTTTCTCAGAAAGCTTCTTTCCAGATTTCATCTGAGGATATTTCCATTTTCACCATAGCCATCTACGGGCTTCCAAATATAACTTTGCCAATTCCACAAGAACTGTCTTAGCGAAAGGCTTCTTGATGGGAAAGCTCTAAATCTGTGAGATGATTTCACAAAACACAAAGAAGTTTCTAAGAAAGCTTCTTTCTCTTTGTTATCGGAGGATATTTCCTTTGGCCCTATAGTCTTCAAAGGGATCCGAAATATCTGTTTTCAGATTCCACAGAGATTAGGCTAGCAAAGAGATCCACGAAATACAGATGTAACTCTGAGAGATGAATGAACAGAACACTAAGCAGTTTCTCAAAAAGCTTCTTTCCAGATTTCATCTGAGGATATTTCCTTTTTCACCATAGCCCTCTATGGACTTCCAAATATCACTTTGCCAATTCCACAAGAACTGTCTTATCGAAGGGCTTCTTGAGGGGAAAGCTGTAACTCTGTGAGATGATTTCACAGAACACAAAGAAGTTTCTCAGAAAGCTTCCTTCTCTTTGTTATCGGAGGATATTTCCTTTGGCCCTATAGTCTTCAAAGGGATGCGAAATATCTGTTCTCAGATTCCACAGAAATAAGGCTAGCAAAGAGATCCACGAAATACAGATGTAACTCTGTGAGTGGAAGTCACACATCACAGAGCAGTTTCTCAGAAAGCTTCTTTCCAGATTTCATCTGAGGATATTTCCTTTATCACCATAGCCCTCTAAGGGCTTCCAAATATCAATTTGCCAATTCCACAAGAACTGTCTTAGCGAAAGGCTTCTTGAGGGGAAAGCTCTAACTCTGTGAGATGATTTCATAGAACACAAAGAAGTTTCTCAGAAAGCTTCCTTCTCTTTGTTATCGGAGGATATTTCCTTTGGCCCTATAGTCTTCAAAGGGATCCGAAATATCTGTTCTCAGATTCCACAGAAATAAGGCTAGCAAAGAGATCCACGAAATACAGATGTAACTCTGTGAGTGGAAGTCACACATCACAGAGCAGTTTCTCAGAAAGCTTCTTTCCAGATTTCATCTGAGGATATTTCCTTTTTCACCATAGCCTTCTAGGGGCTTCCAAATATCACTTTGCCAATTCCACAAGAACTGTCTTAGCAAAAGGCTTCTTGAGGGGAAAGCTCTAACTCTGTGAGAGGATTTCACAGAACACAAAGAAGTTTCTCAGTAAGCTTCTTTCTCTTTGTTATCGGAGGATATTTCCTTTGGCCCTATAGTCTTCAAAGGGATCCGAAATATCTGTTCTCATATTCCACAGCAATAAGGCTAGCAAAGAGATCCACGAAATACAGATGTAACTCTGTGAGATGAATGAACAGAACACGAAGCAGTTTCTCAGAAAGCGTCTTTCCAGATTTCATCTGAGGATATTTCCTTTTTCACCATAGCCCTTTATGGGCTTCCAAATATCACCTTGCCAATTCCACAAGAACTGTCTTAGCGAAAGTCTTCTTGAGGGAAAAGCTGTAACTCTGTGAGATGATTTCACAGAACACAAAGATTTCTCAGAAAGCTTCTTTCTCTTTGTTATCGGAGGATATTTCCCTTGGCCCTATATTCTTCAAAGGGATCCGAAATATCTGTTCTCAGATTCCACAGAAATAAGGCTAGCAAAGAGACCAACGAAATACAGACGTAACTCTGAGAGATGAATGAACAGAACACTAAGCAGTTTCTCAGAAAGCTTCTTTCCAGATTTCATCTGAGGATATTTCCTTTTTCACCATAGCCCTCTATGGGCTGCCAAATATCACTTTGCCAATTCCACAAGAACTGTCTTAGCGAAAGGCTTCTTGAGCGGAAAGCTGTAACTCTGTGAGATGATTTCACAGAACACAAAGAAGTTTCTCAGAAAGCTTCCTTCTCTTTGTTATCGGAGGATATTTCCTTCGGCCCTATAGTCTTCAAAGGGATCCGAAATATCTGTTCTCAGAATCCACAGAAATAAGGCTAGCAAAGAGATCCACGAAATACAGATGTAACTCTATGAGTGGAAGTCACACATCACAGAGCAGTTTCTCAGAAAGCTTCTTTCCGGATTTCATCTGAGGATATTTCCTTTTTCACCATAGCCCTCTATGGGCTTCCAAATATCACTTTGCCAATTCCACAAGAACTGTCTTAGCGAAAGGCTTCTTGAGAGGAAAGCTGCAACTCTGTGAGATGATTTCACAGAACACAAAGAAGTTTCTCAGAAAGCTTCTTTCTCTTTGTTATCGGAGGATATTTCCTTTGGCCCTATAGACTTCAAAGGGATCGGAAATATCTGTCCTCAGATTCCACAGAAATAAGGCTAGCAAAGAGATCCACGAAATACAGATGTAACTCTGTGAGTGGAAGTCACACATCACAGAGCAGTTTCTCAGAAAGCTTCTTTCCAGATTTCATCTGAGGATATTTCCATTTTCACCATAGCCATCTACGGGCTTCCAAATATAACTTTGCCAATTCCACAAGAACTGTCTTAGCGAAAGGCTTCTTGATGGGAAAGCTCTAAATCTGTGAGATGATTTCACAAAACACAAAGAAGTTTCTAAGAAAGCTTCTTTCTCTTTGTTATCGGAGGATATTTCCTTTGGCCCTATAGTCTTCAAAGGGATCCGAAATATCTGTTTTCAGATTCCACAGAGATTAGGCTAGCAAAGAGATCCACGAAATACAGATGTAACTCTGAGAGATGAATGAACAGAACACTAAGCAGTTTCTCAAAAAGCTTCTTTCCAGATTTCATCTGAGGATATTTCCTTTTTCACCATAGCCCTCTATGGACTTCCAAATATCACTTTGCCAATTCCACAAGAACTGTCTTATCGAAGGGCTTCTTGAGGGGAAAGCTGTAACTCTGTGAGATGATTTCACAGAACACAAAGAAGTTTCTCAGAAAGCTTCCTTCTCTTTGTTATCGGAGGATATTTCCTTTGGCCCTATAGTCTTCAAAGGGATGCGAAATATCTGTTCTCAGATTCCACAGAAATAAGGCTAGCAAAGAGATCCACGAAATACAGATGTAACTCTGTGAGAGGAAGTCACACATCACAGAGCAGTTTCTCAGAAAGCTTCTTTCCAGATTTCATCTGAGGATATTTCCTTTTTCACCATAGCCCTCTATGGGCTTCCAAATATCACTTTGCCAATTCCAAAAGAACTGTCTTAGCGAAAGGCTTCTTGAGGGGAAAGCTGTAACTCTGTGTGATGATTTCACAGAACACAAAGAAGTTTCTCAGAAAGCTTCTTTTCTTTGTTAACGGAGGATATTTCCTTTGGCCCTAGAGTCTTCAAAGGGATCCGAAATATCTGTTCTCAGATTCCACAGAAATAAGGCTAGAAAAGAGATCCACGAAATACAGATGTAACTCTGTGAGTGGAAGTCACACATCACAGAGCAGTTTCTCAGAAAGCTTCTTTCCAGTTTTCATCTGAGGATATTTCCTTTTTCACCATAGCCCTCTATGGGCTTCCAAATATCACTTTGCCAATTGCACAAGAACTGTCTTAGCGAAAGGCTTTTTGAGGGGAAAGCTGTAACTCTGTGAGATGATTTCACAGAACACAAAGAAGTTTCTCAGAAAGCTTCCTTCTCTTTGTTATCGGAGGATATTTCCTTTGGCCCTATAGTCTTCAAAGGGATCCGAAATATCTGTTCTCAGATACCACAGAAATAAGGCTTGCAAAGAGATCCACGGAATACAGATGTAACTCTGTGAGATGAATGAACAGAACACTAAGCAGTTTATCAGAAAGCTTCTTTCCAGATTTCATCTGAGGATATTTCCTTTTTCACCATAGCCCTCTATGGGCTTCCAAATATCACTTTGCCAATTCCACAAGAACTGTCTTAGCGAAAGGCTTCTTGAGGGGAAAGCTGTAACTCTGTGAGATGATTTCACAGAACACAAAGAAGTTTTTCAGAAAGCTTCCTGCTCTTTGTTATCGGTGGATATTTCCTTTGGCCCTATAGTCTTCAAAGGGATCCGAAATATCTGTTCTCATATTCTCAATTTCTCATATTCCACAGAAATAAGGCTAGCAAAGAGATCCACGAAATACAGATGTAACTCTGTGAGTGGAAGTCACACATCACAGAGCAGTTTCTCAGAAAGCTTCTTTCCAGATTTCATCTGAGGATATTTCCTTTATCACCATAGCCCTGTAAGGGCTTCCAAATATCACTTTGCCAATTCCACAAGAACTGTCTTAGCGAAAGGCTTCTTGAGGGGAAAGCTGTAACTCTGTGAGATGATTTCACAGAACACAACGAAGTTTCTCAGAAAGCTTCCTTCTCTTTGTTATCGGAGGATATTTCCTTTGGCCCTATAGTCTTCAAAGGGATCCGAAATATCTGTTCTCAGATTCCACAGAAATAAGGCTAGCAAAGAGATCCACGAAATACAGATGTAACTCTGTGAGTGGAAGTCACACATCACAGAGCAGTTTCTCAGAAAGCTTCTTTCCAGATTTCATCTGAGGATATTTCCTTTTTCACCATAGCCCTCTATGGGCTTCCATATATCACTTTGCCAATTCCACAAGAACTGTCTTAGCGTAAGGCTTCTTGAGGGGAAAGCTGAAACTCTGTGAGATGATTTAACAGAACACAAAGAAGTTTCTCAGAAAGCTTCTTTCTCTTTGTCATCGGAGGATAATTCCTTTGGTCCTAGAGTCTTCAAAGGGATCCGAAATATCTGTTCTCAGATTCCACACAAATAAGGTTATCAAAGAGATCCACGAAATACAGATGTAACTCTGTGAGTGAAAGTCACACATCACAGAGCAGTTTCTCAGAAATCTTCTTTCCAGATTTCATCTGAGGATATTTCCATTTTCACCATAGCCATCTACGGGCTTCCAAATATCACTTTGCCAATTCCACAAGAACTGTCTTAGCGAAAGGCTTCTTGAGGGGAAAGCTCTAAATCTGTGAGATGATTTCACAAAACACAAAGAAGTTTCTAAGAAAGCTTCTTTCTCTTTGTTATCGGAGGATATTTCCTTTGGCCCTATAGTCTTCCAAGGGATCCGAAATATCTGTTCTCAGATTCCACAGATATAAGGCTAGCAAAGAGATCCACGAAATACAGATGTAACTCTGTGAGATGAATGAACAGAACACGAAGCAGTTTCTCAGAAAGCGTCTTTCCAGATTTCATCTGAGGATATTTCCTTTTTCACCATAGCCCTCTATGGGCTTCCAAATATCACCTTGCCAATTCCACAAGAACTGTCTTAGCGAAAGTCTTCTTGAGGGGAAAGCTGTAACTCTGTGAGATGATTTCACAGAAACAAAGATTTCTCAGAAAGCTTCTTTCTCTTTGTTATCGGAGGATATTTCCCTTGGCCCTATAGTCTTCAAAGGGATCCGAAATATCTGTTCTCAGATTCCACAGAAATAAGGCTAGCAAAGAGACCAACGAAATACAGACGTAACTCTGAGAGATGAATGAACAGAACACTAAGCAGTTTCTCAGAAAGCTTCTTTCCAGATTTCATCTGAGGATATTTCCTTTTTCACCATAGCCCTCTATGGGCTTCCAAATATCACTTTGCCATTTCCACAAGAACTGTCTTAGCGAAAGGCTTCTTGAGCGGAAAGCTGTAACTCTGTGAGATGATTTCACAGAACACAAAGAAGTTTCTCAGAAAGCTTCCTTCTCTTTGTTATCGGAGGATATTTCCTTCGGCCCTATAGTCTTCAAAGGGATCCGAAATATCTGTTCTCAGAATCCACAGAAATAAGGCTAGCAAAGAGATACACGAAATACAGATGTAACTCTGTGAGTGGAAATCACATATCACAGAGCAGTTTCTCAGAAAGCTTCTTTCCAGATTTCATCTGAGGATATTTCCTTTTTCACCCTAGCCCTCTATGGGCTTCCAAATATCACTTTGACAATTCCACAAGAACTGTCTTAGCGAAAGGCTTCTTGAGGGGAAAGCTGTAACTCTGTGAGATGATTTCACAGAACACAAAGAAGTTTCTCAGAAAGTTTCTTTCTCTTTGTTATCGGAGGATATTGCCTTTAGCCCTATTGTCTTCAAAGGAATCCGAAATATCTGTTCTCAGATTCCACAGAAAAAAGGCTAGCAAAGAGATCCACGAAATACAGATGTAACTCTATGAGTGGAAGTCACACATCACAGAGCAGTTTCTCAGAAAGCTTCTTTCCGGATTTCATCTGAGGATATTTCCTTTTTCACCATAGCCCTCTATGGGCTTCCAAATATCACTTTGCCAATTCCACAAGAACTGTCTTAGCGAAAGGCTTCTTGAGAGGAAAGCTGCAACTCTGTGAGATGATTTCACAGAACACAAAGAAGTTTCTCAGAAAGCTTCTTTCTCTTTGTTATCGGAGGATATTTCCTTAGGCCCTATAGACTTCAAAGGGATCGGAAATATCTGTCCTCAGATTCCACAGAAATAAGGCTAACAAAGAGATCCACGAAATACAGATGTAACTATGTGAGTGGAAGTCACACATCACAGAGCAGTTTCTCAGAAAGCTTCTTTCCAGATTTCATCTGAGGATATTTCCATTTTCACCATAGCCATCTACGGGCTTCCAAATATAACTTTGCCAATTCCACAAGAACTGTCTTAGCGAAAGGCTTGTTGAGGGGAAAGCTCTAAATCTGTGAGATGATTTCACAAAACACAAAGAAGTTTCTAAGAAAGCTTCTTTCTCTTTGTTATCGGAGGATATTTCCTTTGGCCCTATAGTCTTCAAAGGGATCCGAAATATCTGTTTTCAGATTCCACAGAGATAAGGCTACCAAAGAGATCCACGAAATACAGATGTAACTCTGAGAGATGAATGAACAGAACACTAAGCAGTTTCTCAAAAAGCTTCTTTCCAGATTTCATCTGAGGATATTTCCTTTTTCACCATAGCCCTCTATGGACTTCCAAATATCACTTTGCCAATTCCACAAGAACTGTCTTATCGAAGGGCTTCTTGAGGGGAAAGCTGTAACTCTGTGAGATGATTTCACAGAACACAAAGAAGTTTCTCAGAAAGCTTCCTTCTCTTTGTTATCGGAGGATATTTCCTTTGGCCCTATAGTCTTCAAAGGGATGCGAAATATCTGTTCTCAGATTCCACAGAAATAAGGCTAGCAAAGAGTTACACGAAATACAGATGTAACTCTGTGAGAGGAAGTCACACATCACAGAGCAGTTTCTCAGAAAGCTTCTTTCCAGATTTCATCTGAGGATATTTCCTTTTTCACCATAGCCCTCTATGGGCTTCCAAATATCACTTTGCCAATTCCAAAAGAACTGTCTTAGCGAAAGGCTTCTTGAGGGGAAAGCTGTAACTCTGTGTGATGATTTCACAGAACACAAAGAAGTTTCTCAGAAAGCTTCTTTTCTTTGTTATCGGAGGATATTTCCTTTGGCCCTAGAGTCTTCAAAGGGATCCGAAATATCTCTTCTAAGATTCCACAGAAATAAGGCTAGAAAAGAGATCCACGAAATACAGATGTAACTCTGTGAGTGGAAGTCACACATCACAGAGCAGTTTCTCAGAAAGCTTCTTTCCAGATTTCATCTGAGGATATTTCCTTTTTCACCATAGCCCTCTATGGGCTTCCAAATATCACTTTACCAATTCCACAAGAACTGTCTTAGCGAAAGGCTTCTTGAGAGGAAAGCTGCAACTCTGTGAGATGATTTCACAGAACACAAAGAAGTTTCTCAGAAAGCTTCTTTCTCTTTGTTATCGGAGGATATTTCCTTTGGCCCTATAGACTTCAAAGGGATCGGAAATATCTGTCCTCAGATTCCACAGAAATAAGGCTAGCAAAGAGATCCACGAAATACAGATGTAACTCTGTGAGTGGAAGTCACACATCACAGAGCAGTTTCTCAGAAAGATTCTTTCCAGATTTCATCTGAGGATATTTCCTTTTTCACCATAGCCCTCTATGGGCTTCCAAATATCACTTTGCCAATTCCACAAGAACTGTCTTAGCGAAAGGCTTTTTGAGGGGAAAGCTGTAACTCTGTGAGATGATTTCACAGAACACAAAGAAGTTTCTCAGAAAGCTTCCTTCTCTTTGTTATCGGAGGATATTTCCTTTGGCCCTATAGTCTTCAAAGGGATCCGAAATATCTGTTCTCAGATTCTACAGAAATAAGGCTTGCAAAGAGATCCACGGAATACAGATGTAACTCTGTGAGATGAATGAACAGAACACTAAGCAGTTTATCAGAAAGCTTCTTTCCAGATTTCATCTGAGGATATTTCCTTTTTCACCATAGCCCTCTATGGGCTTCCAAATATCACTTTGCCAATTCCACAAGAACTGTCTTAGCGAAAGGCTTCTTGAGGAGAAAGCTGTAACTCTGTGAGATGATTTCACAGAACACAAAGAAGTTTTTCAGAAAGCTTCCTGCTCTTTGTTATCGGTGGATATTTCCTTTGGCCCTATAGTCTTCAAAGGGATCCGAAATATCTGTTCTCAGATTCCACAGAAATAAGGCTAGCAAAGAGATCCACGAAATACAGATGTAACTCTGTGAGTGAAAGTCACGCATCACAGAGTAGTTTCTCAGAAATCTTCTTTCCAGATTTCATCTGAGGATATTTCCATTTTCACCATAGCCCTCTATGGGCTTCCATATATCACTTTGCCAATTCCACAAGAACTGTCTTAGCGTAAGGCTTCTTGAGGGGAAAGCTGAAACTCTGTGAGATGATTTAACAGAACACAAAGAAGTTTCTCAGAATGCTTCTTTCTCTTTGTCATCGGAGGATAATTCCTTTGGTCCTAGAGTCTTCAAAGGGATCCGAAATATCTGTTCTCAGATCCCACAGAAATAAGGCTATCAAAGAGATCCACGAAATACAGATGTAACTCTGTGAGTGAAAGTCACGCATCACAGAGCAGTTTCTCAGAAATCTTCTTTCCAGATTTCATCTGAGGATATTTCCATTTTCACCATAGCCATCTACGGGCTTCCAAATATCACTTTGCCAATTCCACAAGAACTGTCTTAGCGAAAGGCTTCTTGAGGGGAAAGCTCTAAATCTGCGAGATGATTTCACAAAACACAAAGAAGTTTCTAAGAAAGCTTCTTTCTCTTTGTTATCGGAGGATATTTCCTTTGGCCCTATAGTCTTCAAAGGGATCCGAAATATCTGTTCTCAGATTCCACAGATATAAGGCTAGCAAAGAGATCCACGAAATACAGATGTAACCCTGTGAGATGAATGAACAGAAAACTAAGCAGTTTCTCAGAAAGCTTCTTTCCAGATTTCATCTGAGGATATTTCCTTTTTCACCATAGCCCTCTATGTACTTCCAAATATCACTTTGCCAATTCCACAAGAACTGTCTTATCGAAAGGCTTCTTGAGGGGAAAGCTGTAACTCTGTGAGATGATTTCACAGAACACAAAGAAGTTTCTCAGAAAGCTTCCTTCTCTTTGTTATCGGAGGATATTTCCTTTGGCCCTATAGTCTTCAAAGGGATGCGAAATATCTGTTCTCAGATTCCACAGAAATAAGGCTAGCAAAGAGATCCACGAAATACAGATGTAACTCTGTGAGAGGAAGTCACACATCACAGAGCAGTTTCTCGGAAAGGTTCTTTCCAGATTTCATCTGAGGATATTTCCTTTTTCACCATAGCCCTCTATGGGCTTCCAAATATCACTTTGCCAATTCCACAAGAACTGTCTTAGCGAAAGGCTTCTTGAGGGGAAAGCTGTAACTCTGTGTGATGATTTCACAGAACAAAAAGAAGTTTCTCAGAAAGCTTCTCTTCTTTGTTATCGGAGGATATTTCCTTTGGCCCTATAGTCTTCAAAGGGATCCGAAATATCTGTTCTCAGATTCCACAGAAATAAGGCTAGCAAAGAGATCCACGAAATACAGATGTAACTCTGTGAGTGGAAGTCACACATCACAGAGCAGTTTCTCAGAAAGCTTCTTTCCAGATTTCATCTGAGGATATTTCCTTTTTCACCATAGCCCTCTATGGGCTTCCATATATCACTTTGCCAATTCCACAAGAACTGTCTTAGCGTAAGGCTTCTTGAGGGGAAAGCTGAAACTCTGTGAGATGATTTAACAGAACACAAAGAAGTTTCTCAGAAAGCTTCTTTCTCTTTGTCATCGGAGGATAATTCCTTTGGTCCTAGAGTCTTCAAAGGGATCCGAAATATCTGTTCTCAGATTCCACACAAATAAGGTTATCAAAGAGATCCACGAAATACAGATGTAACTCTGTGAGTGAAAGTCACACATCACAGAGCAGTTTCTCAGAAATCTTCTTTCCAGATTTCATCTGAGGATATTTCCATTTTCACCATAGCCATCTACGGGCTTCCAAATATCACTTTGCCAATTCCACAAGAACTGTCTTAGCGAAAGGCTTCTTGAGGGGAAAGCTCTAAATCTGTGAGATGATTTCACAAAACACAAAGAAGTTTCTAAGAAAGCTTCTTTCTCTTTGTTATCGGAGGATATTTCCTTTGGCCCTATAGTCTTCCAAGGGATCCGAAATATCTGTTCTCAGATTCCACAGATATAAGGCTAGCAAAGAGATCCACGAAATACAGATGTAACTCTGTGAGATGAATGAACAGAACACGAAGCAGTTTCTCAGAAAGCGTCTTTCCAGATTTCATCTGAGGATATTTCCTTTTTCACCATAGCCCTCTATGGGCTTCCAAATATCACCTTGCCAATTCCACAAGAACTGTCTTAGCGAAAGTCTTCTTGAGGGGAAAGCTGTAACTCTGTGAGATGATTTCACAGAACACAAAGATTTCTCAGAAAGCTTCTTTCTCTTTGTTATCGGAGGATATTTCCCTTGGCCCTATAGTCTTCAAAGGGATCCGAAATATCTGTTCTCAGATTCCACAGAAATAAGGCTAGCAAAGAGACCAACGAAATACAGACGTAACTCTGAGAGATGAATGAACAGAATACTAAGCAGTTTCTCAGAAAGCTTCTTTCCAGATTTCATCTGAGGATATTTCCTTTTTCACCATAGCCCTCTATGGGCTTCCAAATATCACTTTGCCATTTCCACAAGAACTGTCTTAGCGAAAGGCTTCTTGAGCGGAAAGCTGTAACTCTGTGAGATGATTTCACAGAACACAAAGAAGTTTCTCAGAAAGCTTCCTTCTCTTTGTTATCGGAGGATATTTCCTTCGGCCCTATAGTCTTCAAAGGGATCCGAAATATCTGTTCTCAGAATCCACAGAAATAAGGCTAGCAAAGAGATACACGAAATACAGATGTAACTCTGTGAGTGGAAATCACATATCACAGAGCAGTTTCTCAGAAAGCTTCTTTCCAGATTTCATCTGAGGATATTTCCTTTTTCACCCTAGCCCTCTATGGGCTTCCAAATATCACTTTGACAATTCCACAAGAACTGTCTTAGCGAAAGGCTTCTTGAGGGGAAAGCTGTAACTCTGTGAGATGATTTCACAGAACACAAAGAAGTTTCTCAGAAAGTTTCTTTCTCTTTGTTATCGGAGGATATTGCCTTTAGCCCTATTGTCTTCAAAGGAATCCGAAATATCTGTTCTCAGATTCCACAGAAAAAAGGCTAGCAAAGAGATCCACGAAATACAGATGTAACTCTATGAGTGGAAGTCACACATCACAGAGCAGTTTCTCAGAAAGCTTCTTTCCGGATTTCATCTGAGGATATTTCCTTTTTCACCATAGCCCTCTATGGGCTTCCAAATATCACTTTGCCAATTCCACAAGAACTGTCTTAGCGAAAGGCTTCTTGAGAGGAAAGCTGCAACTCTGTGAGATGATTTCACAGAACACAAAGAAGTTTCTCAGAAAGCTTCTTTCTCTTTGTTATCGGAGGATATTTCCTTAGGCCCTATAGACTTCAAAGGGATCGGAAATATCTGTCCTCAGATTCCACAGAAATAAGGCTAGCAAAGAGATCCACGAAATACAGATGTAACTCTGTGAGTGGAAGTCACACATCACAGAGCAGTTTCTCAGAAAGCTTCTTTCCAGATTTCATCTGAGGATATTTCCATTTTCACCATAGCCATCTACGGGCTTCCAAATATAACTTTGCCAATTCCACAAGAACTGTCTTAGCGAAAGGCTTGTTGAGGGGAAAGCTCTAAATCTGTGAGATGATTTCACAAAACACAAAGAAGTTTCTAAGAAAGCTTCTTTCTCTTTGTTATCGGAGGATATTTCCTTTGGCCCTATAGTCTTCAAAGGGATCCGAAATATCTGTTTTCAGATTCCACAGAGATAAGGCTACCAAAGAGATCCACGAAATACAGATGTAACTCTGAGAGATGAATGAACAGAACACTAAGCAGTTTCTCAAAAAGCTTCTTTCCAGATTTCATCTGAGGATATTTCCTTTTTCACCATAGCCCTCTATGGACTTCCAAATATCACTTTGCCAATTCCACAAGAACTGTCTTATCGAAGGGCTTCTTGAGGGGAAAGCTGTAACTCTGTGAGATGATTTCACAGAACACAAAGAAGTTTCTCAGAAAGCTTCCTTCTCTTTGTTATCGGAGGATATTTCCTTTGGCCCTATAGTCTTCAAAGGGATGCGAAATATCTGTTCTCAGATTCCACAGAAATAAGGCTAGCAAAGAGTTACACGAAATACAGATGTAACTCTGTGAGAGGAAGTCACACATCACAGAGCAGTTTCTCAGAAAGCTTCTTTCCAGATTTCATCTGAGGATATTTCCTTTTTCACCATAGCGCTCTATGGGCTTCCAAATATCACTTTGCCAATTCCAAAAGAACTGTCTTAGCGAAAGGCTTCTTGAGGGGAAAGCTGTAACTCTGTGTGATGATTTCACAGAACACAAAGAAGTTTCTCAGAAAGCTTCTTTTCTTTGTTATCGGAGGATACTTCCTTTGGCCCTAGAGTCTTCAAAGGGATCCGAAATACCTCTTCTAAGATTCCACAGAAATAAGGCTAGAAAAGAGATCCACGAAATACAGATGTAACTCTGTGAGTGGAAGTCACACATCACAGAGCAGTTTCTCAGAAAGCTTCTTTCCAGATTTCATCTGAGGATATTTCCTTTTTCACCATAGCCCTCTATGGGCTTCCAAATATCACTTTACCAATTCCACAAGAACTGTCTTAGCGAAAGGCTTCTTGAGAGGAAAGCTGCAACTCTGTGAGATGATTTCACAGAACACAAAGAAGTTTCTCAGAAAGCTTCATTCTCTTTGTTATCGGAGGATATTTCCTTTGGCCCTATAGACTTCAAAGGGATCGGAAATATCTGTCCTCAGATTCCACAGAAATAAGGCTAGCAAAGAGATCCACGAAATACAGATGTAACTCTGTGAGTGGAAGTCACACATCACAGAGCAGTTTCTCAGAAAGATTCTTTCCAGATTTCATCTGAGGATATTTCCTTTTTCACCATAGCCCTCTATGGGCTTCCAAATATCACTTTGCCAATTCCACAAGAACTGTCTTAGCGAAAGGCTTTTTGAGGGGAAAGCTGTAACTCTGTGAGATGATTTCACAGAACACAAAGAAGTTTCTCAGAAAGCTTCCTTCTCTTTGTTATCGGAGGATATTTCCTTTGGCCCTATAGTCTTCAAAGGGATCCGAAATATCTGTTCTCAGATTCTACAGAAATAAGGCTTGCAAAGAGATCCACGGAATACAGATGTAACTCTGTGAGATGAATGAACAGAACACTAAGCAGTTTATCAGAAAGCTTCTTTCCAGATTTCATCTGAGGATATTTCCTTTTTCACCATAGCCCTCTATGGGCTTCCAAATATCACTTTGCCAATTCCACAAGAACTGTCTTAGCGAAAGGCTTCTTGAGGAGAAAGCTGTAACTCTGTGAGATGATTTCACAGAACACAAAGAAGTTTTTCAGAAAGCTTCCTGCTCTTTGTTATCGGTGGATATTTCCTTTGGCCCTATAGTCTTCAAAGGGATCCGAAATATCTGTTCTCAGATTCCACAGAAATAAGGCTAGCAAAGAGATCCACGAAATACAGATGTAACTCTGTGAGTGAAAGTCACGCATCACAGAGTAGTTTCTCAGAAATCTTCTTTCCAGATTTCATCTGAGGATATTTCCATTTTCACCATAGCCCTCTATGGGCTTCCATATATCACTTTGCCAATTCCACAAGAACTGTCTTAGCGTAAGGCTTCTTGAGGGGAAAGCTGAAACTCTGTGAGATGATTTAACAGAACACAAAGAAGTTTCTCAGAATGCTTCTTTCTCTTTGTCATCGGAGGATAATTCCTTTGGTCCTAGAGTCTTCAAAGGGATCCGAAATATCTGTTCTCAGATCCCACAGAAATAAGGCTATCAAAGAGATCCACGAAATACAGATGTAACTCTGTGAGTGAAAGTCACGCATCACAGAGCAGTTTCTCAGAAATCTTCTTTCCAGATTTCATCTGAGGATATTTCCATTTTCACCATAGCCATCTACGGGCTTCCAAATATCACTTTGCCAATTCCACAAGAACTGTCTTAGCGAAAGGCTTCTTGAGGGGAAAGCTCTAAATCTGCGAGATGATTTCACAAAACACAAAGAAGTTTCTAAGAAAGCTTCTTTCTCTTTGTTATCGGAGGATATTTCCTTTGGCCCTATAGTCTTCAAAGGGATCCGAAATATCTGTTCTCAGATTCCACAGATATAAGGCTAGCAAAGAGATCCACGAAATACAGATGTAACCCTGTGAGATGAATGAACAGAAAACTAAGCAGTTTCTCAGAAAGCTTCTTTCCAGATTTCATCTGAGGATATTTCCTTTTTCACCATAGCCCTCTATGTACTTCCAAATATCACTTTGCCAATTCCACAAGAACTGTCTTATCGAAAGGCTTCTTGAGGGGAAAGCTGTAACTCTGTGAGATGATTTCACAGAACACAAAGAAGTTTCTCAGAAAGCTTCCTTCTCTTTGTTATCGGAGGATATTTCCTTTGGCCCTATAGTCTTCAAAGGGATGCGAAATATCTGTTCTCAGATTCCACAGAAATAAGGCTAGCAAAGAGATCCACGAAATACAGATGTAACTCTGTGAGAGGAAGTCACACATCACAGAGCAGTTTCTCGGAAAGGTTCTTTCCAGATTTCATCTGAGGATATTTCCTTTTTCACCATAGCCCTCTATGGGCTTCCAAATATCACTTTGCCAATTCCACAAGAACTGTCTTAGCGAAAGGCTTCTTGAGGGGAAAGCTGTAACTCTGTGTGATGATTTCACAGAACAAAAAGAAGTTTCTCAGAAAGCTTCTCTTCTTTGTTATCGGAGGATATTTCCTTTGGCCCTATAGTCTTCAAAGGGATCCGAAATATCTGTTCTCAGATTCCACAGAAATAAGGCTAGCAAAGAGATGCACGAAATACAGATGTAACTCTGTGAATGGAAGTCACACATCACAGAGCAGTTTCTCAGAAAGCTTCCTTCCAGATTTCATCTGAGGATATTTCCTTTTTCACCATAGCCCTCTATGGGCTTCCAAATATCACTTTGCCAATTCCACAAGAACTGTTTTAGCGAAAGGCTTCTTGAGGGGAAAGCTGCAACTCTGTGAGATGATTTCACAGAACACAAAGAAGTTTCTCAGAAAGCTTCTTTCTCTCTTTTATCGGAGGATATTTCCTTTGTCCCTATAGTCTTCAAAGGGATCAGAAATATCTGTTCTCAGATTCCACAGAAATAAGGCTAGCAAAGAGATCCATGAAATACAGATGTAACTCTGTGAGTGGAAGTCACACATCACAGAGCAGTATCTCAGAAAGCTTCTTTCCAGATTTCATCTGAGGATATTTCCTTTTTCACCATAGCCCTCTATGGGCTTCCAAATATCACTTTGCCAATTCCTCAAGAACTGTCTTAGCGAAAGGCTTCTTGAGGGGAAAGCTGTAACTCTGTGAGATGATTTCACAGAACACAAAGAAGTTTCTCAGAAAGCTTCCTTCTCTTTGTTATCGGAGGATATTTCCTTTGGCCCTATAGTCTTCAAAGGGATCCGAAATATCTTTTCTCAGATTCCACAGAAATAAGGCTTGCAAAGAGATCCACGAAATACAGATGTAACTCTGTGATCGGAAGTCACACATCACAGAGCAGTTTCTCAGAAAGCTTCTTTCCAGATTTCATCAGAGGATATTTCCTTTTTCACCATAGCCCTCTATGGGCTTCCAAATATCACTTTGCCAATTCCACAAGAACTGTGTTAGCAAAAGGCTTCTTGAGGGGAAAGCTCTAACTCTGTGAGATGATTTCACAGAACACAAAGAAGTTTCTCAGAAAGCTTCTTTCTCTTTGTTATCGGAGTATATTTCCTTTGGCCCTATAGTCTTCAAAGAGATCCGAAATATCTGTTCTCAGATTCCACAGCAATAAGGCTAGCAAAGAGATCCACGAAATACAGATGTAACTCTGTGAGATGAATGAACAGAACACGAAGCAGTTTCTCAGAAAGCGTCTTTCCAGATTTCATCTGAGGATATTTCCTTTTTCACCATAGCCCTCTATGGGCTTCCAAATATCACCTTGCCAATTCCACAAGAACTGTCTTAGCGAAAGGCTTCTTGAGGGCAAAGCTGTAACTCTGTGAGATGATTTCACAGAACACAAAGATTTCTCAGAAAGCTTCTTTCTCTTTGTTATCGGAGGATATATCCCTTGGCCCTATAGTCTTCAAAGGGATCCGAAATATCTGTTCTCAGATTCCACAGAAATAAGGCTAGCAAAGAGACCAACGAAATACAGATGTAACTCTGAGAGATGAATGAACAGGACACTAAGCAGTTTCTCAGAAAGCTTCTTTCCAGATTTCATCTGAGGATATTTCCTTTTTCACCATAGCCCTCTATGGGCTTCCAAATATCACTTTGCCAGTTCCACAAGAACTGTCTTAGCGAAAGGCTTCTTGAGCGGAAAGCTGTAACTCTGTGACATGATTTCACAGAACACAAAGAAGTTTCTCAGAAAGCCTCCTTCTCTTTGTTATCGGAGGATATTTCCTTTGGCCCTATAGTCTTCAAAGGGATCCGAAATATCTGTTCTCAGAATCCACAGAAATAAGGCTAGCAAAGAGATCCACGAAATACAGATGTAACTCTGTGAGTGGAAGTCACACATCACAGAGCAGTTTCTCAGAAAGCTTCTTTCCAGATTTCATCTGAGGATATTTCCTTTTTCACCATAGCCCTCTATGGGCTTCCAAATATCACTTTGCCAATTCCACAAGAACTGTCTTAGCGAAAGGCTTCTTGAGTGGAAGGCTGTAACTCTGTGAGATGATTTCACAGAACACAAAGAAGTTGCTCAGAAAGATTCTTTCTCTTTGTTATCGGAGGATATTTCCCTTGGCCCTATAGTCTTCAAAGGGATCCGAAATATCTCTTCTCAGATTCCACAGAAAAAAGGCTAGCAAAGAGATCCACGAAATACAGATGTAACTCTGAGAGATGAATGAACAGAACACTAAGCAGTTTCTCAGAAAGCTTCTTTCCAGATTTCATCTGAGGATACTTCCTTTTTCACCATAGCCCTCTATGGGCTTCCAAATATCACTTTGCCAATTCCAAAAGAACTGTCTTAGTGAAAGGCTTCTTGAGGGGAAAGCTGTAACTCTGTGAGATGATTTCACAGAACACAAAGAAGTTTCTCAGAAAGCTTCCTCCTCTTTGTTATCGTAGGATATTGCCTTTGGCCCTATAGTCTTCAAAGGGATCCGAAATATCTGTTCTCAGATTCCACAGAAATAAGGCTAGCAAAGAGATCCACGAAATACAGATGTAACTCTGTGAGTGGAAATCACACATCACAGAGCAGTTTCTCAGAAAGCTTCTTTCCAGATTTCATCTGAGGATATTTCCTTTTTCACCCTAGCCCTCTATGGGCTTCTAAATATCACTTTGACAATTCCAGAAGAACTGTCTTAGCGAAAGGCTTCTTGAGGGGAAAGCTGTAACTCTGTGAGATGATTTCACAGAACACAAAGAAGTTTCTCAGAAAGTTTCTTTCTCTTTGTTATCTTTGGATATTGCCTTTAGCCCTATTGTCTTCAAAGGAATCCGAAATATCTGTTCTCAGATTCCACAGAAATAAGGCTAGCAAAGAGATCCACGAAATACAGATGTAACTCTGTGAGTGGAAGTCACACATCACAGAGCAGTTTCTCAGAAAGCTTCTTTCCAGATTTCATCTGAGGATATTTCCATTTTCACCATAGCCATCTACGGGCTTCCAAATATAACTTTGCCAATTCCACAAGAACTGTCTTAGCGAAAGGCTTCTTGAGGGGAAAGCTCTAAATCTGTGAGATGATTTCAAAAAACACAAAGAAGTTTCTAAGAAAGCTTCTTTCTCTTTGTTATCGGAGGATATTTCCTTTGGCCCTATAGTCTTCAAAGGGATCCGAAATATCTGTTTTCAGATTCCACAGAAATAAGGCTAGCAAAGAGATCCACGAAATACAGATGTAACTTTGAGAGATGAATGAACAGAACACTAAGCAGTTTCTCAGAAAGCTTCTTTCCAGATTTCATCTGAGGATATTTCCTTTTTCACCATAGCCCTCTATGGACTTCCAAATATCACTTTGCCAATTCCACAAGAACTGTCTTATCGAAAGGCTTCTTGAGGGGAAAGCTGTAACTCTGTGAGATGATTTCACAGAACACAAAGAAGTTTCTCAGAAAGCTTCCTTCTCTTTGTTATCGGAGGATATTTCCTTTGGCCCTATAGTCTTCAAAGGGATGCGAAATATCTGTTCTCAGATTCCACAGAAATAAGGCTAGCAAAGAGATCCACGAAATACAGATATAACTCTGTGAGAGGAAGTCACACATCACAGAACAGTTTCTCAGAAAGCTTCTTTCCAGATTTCATCTGAGGATATTTCCTTTTTCACCACAGCCCTCTATGGGCTTCCAAATATCACTTTGCCAATTCCAAAAGAACTGTCTTAGCGAAAGGCTTCTTGAGGGGAAAGCTGTAACTCTGTGTGATGTTTTCACAGAACACAAAGAAGTTTCTCAGAAAGCTTCCTTCTCTTTGTTATCGGAGGATATTTCCTTTGGCCCTAGAGTCTTCAAAGGGATCCGAAATATCTGTTCTCAGATTCCACAGAAATAAGGCTAGAAAAGAGATCCACGAAATACAGATGTAACTCTGTGAGTGGAAGTCACACATCACAGAGCAGTTTCTCAGAAAGCTTCTTTCCAGATTTCATCTGAGGATATTTCCTTTTTCACCATAGCCCTCTATTGGCTTCCAAATATCACTTTACCAATTCCACAAGAACTGTCTTAGCGAAAGGCTTCTTGAGAGGAAAGCTGCAACTCTGTGAGATGATTTCACAGAACACAAAGAAGTTTCTCAGAAAGCTTCTTTCTCTTTGTTATCGGAGGATATTTCCTTTGGCCCTATAGACTTCAAAGGGATCGGAAATATCTGTCCTCAGATTCCACAGAAATAAGGCTAGCAAAGAGATCCACGAAATACAGATGTAACTCTGTGAGTGGAAGTCACACATCACAGAGCAGTTTCTCAGAAAGCTTCTTTCCAGATTTCATCTGAGGATATTTCCTTTTTCACCATAGCCCTCTATGGGCTTCCAAATATCACTTTGCCAATTCCACAAGAACTGTCTTAGCGAAAGGCTTCTTGAGGGGAAAGCTGTAATTCTGTGAGATGATTTCACAGAACACAAAGAAGTTTCTCAGAAAGCTTCCTTCTCTTTGTTATCGGAGGATATTTCCTTTGGCCCTATAATCTTCAAAGGGATCCGAAATATCTGTTCTCATATTCCACAGAAATAAGGCTTGCAAAGAGATCCACGAAATACAGATGTAACTCTGTGAGATGAATGAACAGAACACTAAGCAGTTTATCAGAAAGCTTCTTTCCAGATTTCATCTGATGATATTTCCTTTTTCACCATAGCCCTCTATGGGCTTCCAAATATCACTTTGCCAATTCCACAAGAACTGTCTTAGCGAAAGGCTTCTTGAGGGGAACGCTGTAAATCTGTGAGATGACTTCACAGAACACCAAGAAGTTTCTCAGAAAGCTTCTTTCTCTTTGTCATCGGAGGATATTTCCTTTGGCCCTATAGTCTTCAAAGGGATGCGAAATATCTGTTCTCAGATTCCACAGAAATAAGGCTAGCAAAGAGATCCACGAAATACAGATGTAACTCTGTGAGTGGAAGTCACACATCACAGAGCAGTTTCTCAGAAAGCTTCTTTCCAGATTTCATCTGAGGATATTTCCTTTATCACCATAGCCCTCTAAGGGCTTCCAAATATCAATTTGCCAATTCCACAAGAACTGTCTTAGCGAAAGGCTTCTTGAGGGGAAAGCTCTAACTCTGTGAGATGATTTCATAGAACACAAAGAAGTTTCTCAGAAAGCTTCTTTCTCTTTGTTATCGGAGGATATTTCCTTTGGCCCTATAGTCTTCAAAGGGATCTGAAATATCTGTTCTCAGTTTCCACAGAAATAAGGCTAGCAAAGAGATCCACGAAATACAGATGTAACTCTGTGAGTGGAAGTCACACATCACAGAGCAGTTTCTCAGAAAGCTTCTTTCCAGATTTCATCTGAGGATATTTCCTTTTTCACCATAGCCTTCTATGGGCTTCCAAATATCACTTTGCCAATTCCACAAGAACTGTCTTAGCAAAAGGCTTCTTGAGGGGAAAGCTCTAACTCTGTGAGAGGATTTCACAGAACACAAAGAAGTTTCTCAGAAAGCTTCTTTCTCTTTGTTATCGGAGGATATTTCCTTTGGCCCTATAGACTTCAAAGGGATCGGAAATATCTGTCCTCAGATTCCACAGAAATAAGGCTAGCAAAGAGATCCACGAAATACAGATGTAACTCTGTGAGATGAATGAACAGAACACGAAGCAGTTTCTCAGAAAGCGTCTTTCCAGATTTCATCTGAGGATATTTCCTTTTTCACCATAGCCCTCTATGGGCTTCCAAATATCACCTTGCCAATTCCACAAGAACCGTCTTAGCGAAAGGCTTCTTGAGGGGAAAGCTGGAACTCTGTGAGATGATTTCACAGAACACAAAGATTTCTCAGAAAGTTTCTTTCTCTTTGTTATCGGAGGATATTTCCCTTGGCCCTATAGTCTTCAAAGGGAATCGAAATATCTGTTCTCAGATTCCACAGAAATAAGGCTAGCAAAGAGACCAACGAAATACAGATGTAACTCTGAGAGATGAATGAACAGAACACTAAGCAGTTTCTCAGAAAGCTTCTTTCCAGATTACATCTGAGGATATTTCCTTTTTTACCATAGCCCTCTATGGGCTTCCATATGTCACTTTGCCAATTCCACAAGAACTGTCTTAGCGTAAGGCTTCTTGAGGGGAAAGCTGAAACTCTGTGAGATGATTTAACAGAACACAAAGAAGTTGCTCAGAAAGCTTCTTTCTCTTTGTCATCGGAGGATAATTCCTTTGGTCCTAGAGTCTTCAAAGGGATCCGAAATATCTGTTCTCAGATTCCACAGATATAAGGCTAGCAAAGAGATCCACGAAATACAGATGTAACCCTGTGAGATGAATGAACAGAACACTAAGCAGTTTCTCAGAAAGCTTCTTTCCAGATTTCATCTGAGGATATTTCCTTTTTCACCATAGCCCTCTATGGGCTTCCAAATATCACTTTGCCAATTCCACAAGAACTGTCTTAGCGAAAGGCTTCTTGAGGGGAAAGCTGTAACTCTGTGTGATGATTTCACAGAACACAAAGAAGTTTCTCAGAAAGCTTCCTTCTCTTTGTTATCGGAGGATATTTCCTTTGGCCCTATAGTCTTCAAACGGATAGGAAATATCTGTTCTCAGAATCCACAGAAATAAGGCTAGCAAAGAGATCCACGAAATACAGATGTAACTCTGTGAGTGGAAGTCACACATCACAGAGCAGTTTCTCAGAAAGCTTCTTTCCAGATTTCATCTGAGGATATTTCCTTTTTCACCATAGCCCTCTATGGGCTTCCAAATATCACTTTGCCAATTCCACAAGAACTGTCTTAGCGAAAGGCTTCTTGAGGGGAAGGCTGTAACTCTGTGAGATGATTTCACAGAACACAAAGAAGTTTCTCAGAAAGCTTCTTTCTCTTTGTTATCGGAGGATATTTCCCTTGGCCCTATAGTCTTCAAAGGGATCCGAAATATCTGTTCTCAGATTCCACAGAAATAAGGCTAGGAAAGAGATCCACGAAATACAGATGTAACTCTGAGAGATGAATGAACAGAACACTAAGCAGTTTCTCAGAAAACTTCTTTCCAGATTTCATCTGAGGATATTTCCTTTTTCACCTTAGCCCTCTATGGGCTTCCAAATATCACTTTGCCAATTCCACAAGAACTGTCTTAGCGAAAGGCTTCTTGAGGGTAAAGCTGTAACTCTGTGAGATGATTTCACAGAACACAAAGAAGTTTCTCAGAAAGCTTCCTCCTCTTTGTTATCGGAGGATATTTCCTTTGGCCCTATAGTCTTCAAAGGGATCTGAAATATCTTTTCTCAGATTCCACAGAAATAAGGCCAGCAAAGAAATCCACGAAATACAGATGTAACTCTGTGAGTGGAAGTCACACATCACAGAGCAGTTTCTCAGAAAGCTTCTTTCCAGATTTCATCTGAGGATATTTCCTTTTTCACCCTAGCCCTCTATGGGCTTCCAAATATCACTTTGACAATTCCACAAGAACTGTCTTTGCGAAAGGCTTCTTGAGGGGAAAGCTGTAACTCTGTGAGATGATTTCATAGAACACAAAGAAGTTTCTCAGAAAGTTTCTTTCTCTTTGTTATCGGAGGATATTGCCTTTAGCCCTATTGTCTTCAAAGGATTCCGAAATATCTGTTCTCAGATTCCACAGAAATAAGGCTAGCAAAGAGATCCACGAAATACAGATGTAACTCTGTGAGTGGAAGTCACACATCACAGAGCAGTTTCTCAGAAAGCTTCTTTCCGGATTTCATCTGAGGATATTTCCTTTTTCACCATAGCCCTATATGGGCTTCCAAATATCACTTTGCCAATTCCACAAGAACTGTCTTAGCGAAAGGCTTCTTGAGAGGAAAGCTGCAACTCTGTGAGATGATTTCACAGAACACAAAGAAGTTTCTCAGAAAGCTTCTTTCTCTTTGATATCGGAGGATATTTCCTTTGGCCCTATAGTCTTCAAAGGGATCCGAAATATCTGTCCTCAGATTCCACAGAAATAAGGCTAGCAAAGAGATCCACGAAATACAGATGTAACTCTGTGAGTGGAAGTCACACATCACAGAGCAGTTTCTCAGAAAGCTTCTTTCCAGATTTCATCTGAGGATATTTCCTTTTTCACCATAGCCCTCTATGGGATTCCAAATATCACTTTGCCAATTCCACAAGAACTGTCTTAGCGAAAGGCTTCTTGAGGGGAAAGCTGTAACTCTGTGAGATGATTTCACAGAACACAAAGAAGTTTCTCAGAAAGCTTCCTTCTCTTTGTTATCGGAGGATATTTCCTTTGGCCCTATAGTCTTCAAAGGGATCCGAAATATCTGTTCTCAGATTCCACAGAAATAAGGCTTGCAAAGAGATCCACGAAACACAGATGTAACTCTGTGAGATGAATGAACAGAACACTAAGTAGTTTCTCAGAAAGCTTCTTTCCAGATTTCATCTGAGGATATTTCCTTTTTCACCATAGCCCTCTATGGGCTTCCAAATATCACTTTGCCAATTCCACAAGAACTGTCTTAGCGAAAGGCTTCTTAAAGGGAAAGCTGTAACTCTGTGAGATGATTTCACAGAACACAAAGAAGTTTCTCAGAAAGCTTCCTCCTCTTTGTTATCGGTGGATATTTCCTTTGGCCCTATAGTCTTCAAAGGGATCCGAAATATCTGTTCTCAGATTCCACAGAAATAAGGCTAGCAAAGAGATCCACGAAATACAGATGTAACTCTCTGAGTGGAAGTCACACATCACAGAGCAGTTTCTCAGAAAGCTTCTTTCCAGATTTCATCTGAGGATATTTCCTTTATCACCATCGCCCTGTAAGGGCTTCCAAATATCACTTTGACAATTCCACAAGAACTGTCTTAGCGAAAGGCTTCTTGAGGGGAAAGCTGTAACTCTGTGAGATGATTTCACAGAACACAACGAAGTTTCTCAGAAAGCTTCTTTCTCTTTGTTATCGGAGGATATTTCCTTTGGCCCTATAGTCTTCAAAGGGATCCGAAATATCTGTTCTCAGATTCCACAGAAATAAGGCTAGCAAAGAGATCCACGAAATACAGATGTAACTCTGTGAGTGGAAGTCACACATCACAGAGCAGTTTCTCAGAAAGCTTCTTTTCAGATTTCATCTGAGGATATTCCTTTTTCACCATAGCCCTCTATGGGCTTCCATATATCAATTTGCCAATTCCACAAGAACTGTCTTAGCGTAAGGCTTCCTGAGGGGAAAGCTGAAACTCTGTGAGATGATTTAACAGAACACAAAGAAGTTTCTCAGAAAGCTTCTTTCTCTTTGTCATCCGAGTATAATTCCTTTGGTCCTAGAGTCTTCAAAGGGATCCGAAATATCTGTTTTCAGATTCCACAGAAATAAGGCTAGCAAAGAGATCCACGAAATACAGATGTAACTCTGTGAGTGAAAGTCACGCATCACAGAGCAGTTTCTCAGAAATCTTCTTTCCAGATTTCATTTGAGGATATTTCCATTTTCACCATAGCCATCTACGGGCTTCCAAATATCACTTTGCCAATTCCACAAGAACTGTCTTAGCGAAAGGCTTCTTGAGGGGAAAGCTCTAAATCTGTGAGATGATTTCACAAAACACAAAGAAGTTTCTCAGAAAGCTTCTTTCTCTTTGTTATCGGAGGATATTTCCTTTGGCCCTATAGTCTTCAAAGGGATCCGAAATATCTGTTCTCAGATTCCACAGAAATAAGGCTAGCAAAGAGATCCACGAAACACAGATGTAACTCTTTGAGATGAATGAACAGAACACTAAGTAGTTTCTCAGAAAGCTTCTTTCCAGATTTCATCTGAGGATATTTCCTTTTTCACCATAGCCCTCCATGGGCTTCCAAATATCACTTTGCCAATTCCACAAGAACTGTCTTAGCGAAAGGCTTCTTGAGGGGAAAGCTGTAACTCTGTGTGATGATTTCACAGAACACAAAGAAGTTTCTCAGAAAGCTTCTTTTCTTTGTTATCGGAGGATATTTCCTTTGGCCCTAGAGTCTTCAAAGGGATCCGAAATATATGTTCTCAGATTCCACAGAAATAAGGCTAGCAAAGATATCCACGAAATACAGATGTAACTCTGAGAGATGAATGAACAGAACACTAAGCAGTTTCTCAGAAAGCTCCTTTCCAGATTTCATCTGAGTATATTTCCTTTTTCACCATAGCCCTCCATGGGCTTCCAAATATCACTTTGCCAATTCCACAAGAACTGTCTTAGCGAAAGGCTTCTTGAGCGGAAAGCTGTAACTCTGTGAGATGATTTCACAGAACACAAAGAAGTTTCTCAGAAAGCTTCCTTCTCTTTGTTATCGGAGGATATTTCCTTTGGCCCTATAGTCTTCAAACGGATCCGAAATATCTGTTCTCAGAATCCACAGAAATAAGGCTAGAAAAGCGATCCACGAAATACAGATGTAACTCTGTGAGTGGAAGTCACACATCACAGAGCAGTTTCTCAGAAAGCTTCTTTCCAGATTTCATCTGAGGATATTTCCTTTTTCACCATAGCCCTCTATGGGCTTCCAAATATCACTTTGCCAATTCCACAAGAACTGTCTTAGCGAAAGGCTTCTTGAGGGGAAGGCTGTAACTCTGTGAGATGATTTCACAGAACACAAAGAAGTTTCTCAGAAAGCTTCTTTCTCTTTGTTATCGGAGGATATTTCCCTTGGCCCTATAGTCTTCAAAGGGATCCGAAATATCTGTTCTCAGATTCCACAGAAATAAGGCTAGGAAAGAGATCCACGAAATACAGATGTAACTCTGAGAGATGAATGAACAGAACACTAAGCAGTTTCTCAGAAAACTTCTTTCCAGATTTCATCTGAGGATATTTCCTTTTTCACCTTAGCCCTCTATGGGCTTCCAAATATCACTTTGCCAATTCCACAAGAACTGTCTTAGCGAAAGGCTTCTTGAGGGTAAAGCTGTAACTCTGTGAGATGATTTCACAGAACACAAAGAAGTTTCTCAGAAAGCTTCCTCCTCTTTGTTATCGGAGGATATTTCCTTTGGCCCTATAGTCTTCAAAGGGATCCGAAATATCTTTTCTCAGATTCCACAGAAATAAGGCCAGCAAAGAAATCCACGAAATACAGATGTAACTCTGTGAGTGGAAGTCACACATCACAGAGCAGTTTCTCAGAAAGCTTCTTTCCAGATTTCATCTGAGGATATTTCCTTTTACACCCTAGCCCTCTATGGGCTTCCAAATATCACTTTGACAATTCCACAAGAACTGTCTTTGCGAAAGGCTTCTTGAGGGGAAAGCTGTAACTCTGTGAGATGATTTCACAGAACACAAAGAAGTTTCTCAGAAAGCTTCTTTCTCTTTGTTATCGGAGGATATTGCCTTTAGCCCTATTGTCTTCAAAGGATTCCGAAATATCTGTTCTCAGATTCCACAGAAATAAGGCTAGCAAAGAGATCCACGAAATACAGATGTAACTCTGTGAGTGGAAGTCACACATCACAGAGCAGTTTCTCAGAAAGCTTCTTTCCGGATTTCATCTCAGGATATTTCCTTTTTCACCATAGCCCTATATGGGCTTCCAAATATCACTTTGCCAATTCCACAAGAACTGTCTTAGCGAAAGGCTTCTTGAGAGGAAAGCTGCAACTCTGTGAGATGATTTCACAGAACACAAAGAAGTTTCTCAGAAAGCTTCTTTCTCTTTGTTATCGGAGGATATTTCCTTTGGCCCTATAGTCTTCAAAGGGATCCGAAATATCTGTCCTCAGATTCCACAGAAATAAGGCTAGCAAAGAGATCCACGAAATACAGATGTAACTCAGTGAATGAAAGTCACGCATCACAGAGCAGTTTCTCAGAAATCTTCTTTCCAGATTTCATCTGAGGATATTTCCATTTTCACCATAGCCATCTACGGGCTTCCAAATATCACTTTGCCAATTCCACAAGAACTGTCTTAGCGAAAGGCTTCTTGAGGGGAGAGCTCTAACTCTGTGAGATGATTTCACAAAACACAAAGAAGTTTCTAAGAAAGCTTCTTTCTCATTGTTATCGGAGGATATTTCCTTTGGCCCTATAGTCTTCAAAGGCATCCGAAATATCTGTACTCAGATTCCACAGAAATAAGGCTAGCAAAGAGATCCACGAAATACAGATGTAACTCTGTGAGATGAATGAACAGAACACTAAGCAGTTTGTCAGAAAGCTTCCTTCCAGATTTCATCTGAGGATATTTCATTTTTCACCATAGCCCTCTATGGGCTTCCAAATATCACTTTGCCAATTCCACAAGAACTGTCTTATCGAAAGGCTTCTTGAGGGGAAAGCTGTAACTCTGTGAGATGATTTCACAGAACACAAATAAGTTTCTCAGAAAGCTTCTTTCTCTTTGTTATCGGAGGATATTTCCTTTGGCCCTAGAGTCTTCAAAGGTATCCGAAATATCTGTTCTCAGATTCCACAGAAATAAGGCTAGAAAAGAGATCCAAGAAATACACATGTAACTCTGTGAGTGGAAGTCACACATCACAGAGCAGTTTCTCAGAAAGCTTCTTTCCAGATTTCATCTGAGGATATTTCCTTTTTCACCATAGCCCTCTATGGGCTTCCAAATATCACTTTGCCAATTCCACAAGAACTGTCTTATCGAAAGGCTTCTTGAGGGGAAAGCTGTAACTCTGTGAGATGACTTCAGAGAACACAAAGAAGTTTCTCAGAAAGCTTCTTTTCTTTGTTATCGGAGGATATTTCCTTTGGCCCTAGAGTCTTCAAAGGGATCCGAAATATATGTTCTCAGATTCCACAGAAATAAGGCTAGCAAAGATATCCACGAAATACAGATGTAACTCTGAGAGATGAATGAACAGAACACTAAGCAGTTTCTCAGAAAGCTCCTTTCCGGATTTCATCTGAGTATATTTCCTTTTTCACCATAGCCCTCCATGGGCTTCCAAATATCACTTTGCCAATTCCACAAGAACTGTCTTAGCGAAAGGCTTCTTGAGCGGAAAGCTGTAACTCTGTGAGATGATTTCACAGAACACAAAGAAGTTTCTCAGAAAGCTTCCTTCTCTTTGTTATCGGAGGATATTTCCTTTGGCCCTATAGTCTTCAAACGGATCCGAAATATCTGTTCTCAGAATCCACAGAAATAAGGCTAGAAAAGCGATCCACGAAATACAGATGTAACTCTGTGAGTGGAAGTCACACATCACAGAGCAGTTTCTCAGAATGCTTCTTTCCAGATTTCATCTGAGGATATTTCCTTTTTCACCATAGCCCTCTATGGGCTTCCAAATATCACTTTGCCAATTCCACAAGAACTGTCTTAGCGAAAGGCTTCTTGAGGGGAAGGCTGTAACTCTGTGAGATGATTTCACAGAACACAAAGAAGTTTCTCAGAAAGCTTCTTTCCCTTTGTTATCGGAGGATATTTCCCTTGGCCCTATAGTCTTCAAAGGGATCCGAAATATCTGTTCTCAGATTCCACAGAAATAAGGCTAGGAAAGAGATCCACGAAATACAGATGTAATTCTGTGAGTGAAAGTCGCGCATCACAGAGCAGTTTCTCAGAAATCTTCTTTCCAGATTTCATCTGAGGATATTTCCATTTTCACCATAGCCATCTACGGGCTTCCAAATATCACCTTGTATATTCCATAAGAACTGTCTTAGCGAAAGTCTTCTTGAGGGGAAAGCTCTAAATCTGTGAGATGATTTCACAAATCACAAAGATTTTCTAAGAAAGCTTCTTTCTCTTTGTTAGCGGAGGATATTTCCTTTGGCCCTATAGTCTTCAAACGGATCCGAAATATCTGTTCTCAGATTCCACAGAAATAAGGCTAGCAAAGAGATCCATGAAATACAGATGTAACTCTGTGAGATGAATGAACAGAACACTAAGCAGTTTCTCAGAAAGCTTCTTTCCAGATTTCATCTGAGGATATTTCCTTTTTCACCATAGCCCTCTATGGACTTCCAAATATCACTTTGCCAATTCCACAAGAACTGTCTTATCGAAAGGCTTCTTGAGGGGAAAGCTGTAACTCTGTGAGATGATTTCACTGAACACAAAGAAGTTTCTCAGAAAGCTTCCTTCTCTTTTTTATCGGAGGATATTTCCTTTGGCCCTATAGTCTTCAAAGGGATGCGAAATATCTGTTCTCAGATTCCACAGAAATAAGGCTAGCAAAGAGATCCACGAAATACAGATGTAACTCTGTGAGAGGAAGTCACACATCACAGATCAGTTTCTCAGAAAGCTTCTTTCCAGATTTCATCTGAGGATATTTCCTTTTTCACCATAGCCCTCTATGGGCTTCCATATATCAATTTGCCAATTCCACAAGAACTGTCTTAGCGTAAGGCTTCTTGAGGGGAAAGCTGAAACTCTGTGAGATGAGTTAACAGAACACAAAGAAGTTTCTCAGAAAGCTTCTTTCTCTTTGTCATCGGAGGATAATTCCTTTGGTCCTAGAGTCTTCAAAGGGATCCGAAATATCTGTTCTCAGATTCCACAGAAATAAGGCTAGCAAAGAGATCCACGAAATACAGATGTAACTCTGTGAGTGAAAGTCACGCATCACAGAGCAGTTTCTCAGAAATCTTCTTTCCAGATTTCATCTGAGGATATTTCCATTTTCACCATAACCATCTACGGGCTTCCAAATATCACTTTGCCAATTCCACAAGAACTGTGTTAGCGAAAGGCTTCTTGAGGGGAAAGTTCTAAATCTGTGAGATGATTTCACAAAACACAAAGAAGTTTCTAAGAAAGCTTCTTTCTCTTTGTTATCGGAGGATATTTCCTTTGGCCCTATAGTCTTCAAAGGGATCCGAAATATCTGTTCTCAGATTCCACAGAAATAAGGCTAGCAAAGAGATCCACGAAATACAGATGTAACTCTGTGAGATGAATGAACAGAACACTAAGCAGTTTCTCAGAAAGCTTCTTTCCAGATTTCATCTGAGGATATTTCCTTTTTCACCATAGCCCTCTATGGACTTCCAAATATCACTTTGCCAATTCCACAAGAACTGTCTTATCGAAAGGCGTCTTGAGGGGAAAGCTGTAACTCTGTGAGATGATTTAACAGAACACAAAGAAGTTTCTCAGAAAGCTTCTTTCTCTTTGTCATCGGAGGATAATTCCTTTGGTCCTAGAGTCTTCAAAGGGATCCGAAATATCTGTTCTCAGATTCCACAGAAATAAGGCTAGCAAAGAGATCCACGAAATACAGATGTAACTCTGTGAGTGAAAGTCACGCATCACAGAGCAGTTTCTCAGAAATCTTCTTTCCAGATTTCATCTGAGGATATTTCCATTTTCACCATAGCCATCTATGGGCTTCCAAATATCACTTTGCCAATTCCACAAGAACTGTCTTAGCGAAAGGCTTCTTGAGGGGAAAGCTCTAAATCTGTGAGATGATTTCACAAAACACAAAGAAGTTTCTAAGAAAGCTTCTTTCTCTTTGTTATCGGAGGATATTTCCTTTGGCCCTATAGTCTTCAAAGGGATCCGAAATATCTGTTCTCAGATTCCACAGAAATAAGGCTAGCAAAGAGATCCACGAAATACTGATGTAAATCTGTGAGATGAATGAACAGAACACTAAGCAGTTTCGCAGAAAGCTTCTTTCCAGATTTCATCTGAGGATATTTCCTTTTTCACCATAGCCCTCTATGGACTTCCAAATATCACTTTGCCAATTCCACAAGAACTGTCTTATCGAAAGGCTTCTTGAGGGGAAAGCTGTAACTCTGTGAGATGATTTCACAGAACACAAAGAAGTTTCTCAGAAAGCGTCCTTCTCTTTGTTATCGGAGGATATTTCCTTTGGCCCTATAGTCTTCAAAGGGATGCGAAATATCTGTTCTCAGATTCCACAGAAATAAGGCTAGCAAAGAGATCCACGAAATACAGATGTAACTCTGTGAGAGGAAGTCACACATCACAGAGCAGTTTCTCAGAAAGCTTCTTTCCAGATTTCATCTGAGGATATTTCCTTTTTCACCATAGCCCTCTATGGGCTTCCAAATATCACTTTGCCAATTCCACAAGAACTGTCTTAGAGAAAGGCTTCTTGAGGGGAAAGCTGTAACACTGTGTGATGATTTCACAGAACACAAAGAAGTTTCTCAGAAAGCTTCTTTCTCTTTGTTATCGGAGGATATTTCCTTTGGCCCTATAGACTTCAAAGGGATCGGAAATATCTGTCCTCAGATTCCACAGAAATAAGGCTAGCAAAGAGATCCACGAAATACAGATGTAACTCTGTGAGTGGAAGTCACACATCACAGAGCAGTTTCTCAGAAAGCTTCTTTCCAGATTTCATCTGAGGATATTTCCTTTTTCACCATAGCCCTCCATGGGCTTCCAAATATCACTTTGCCAATTCCGCAAGAACTGTCTTAGCGAAAGGCTTCTTGAGCGGAAAGCTGTAACTCTGTGAGATGATTTCACAAAACACAAAGAAGTTTCTCAGAAAGCTTCTTTCTCTTTGTTATCAGAGGATATTTCCTTTGGCCCTATAGTCTTCAAACGGATCCGAAATATCTGTTCTCAGAATCCACAGAAATAAGGCTAGCAAAGAGATCCACGAAATACAGATGTAACTCTGTGAGTGGAAGTCACACATCACAGAGCAGTTTATCAGAAAGCTTCTTTCCAGATTTCATCTGAGGATATTTCCTTTTTCACCATAGCCCTCTATGGGCTTCCAAATATCACTTTGCCAATTCCACAAGTACTGTCTTAGCGAAAGGCTTCTTGAGGGGAAGGCTGTAACTCTGTGAGATGATTTCACAGAACACAAAGAAGTTGCTCAGAAAGCTTCTTTCTCTTTGTTATCGGAGGATATTTCCCTTGGCCCTATAGTCTTCAAAGGGATCCGAAATATCTGTTCTCAGATTCCACAGAAATAAGGCTAGCAAAGAGATCCACGAAATACAGATGTAACTCTGAGAGATGAATGAACAGAACACTAAGCAGATTCTCAGAAAGCTTCTTTCCAGATTTCATCTCAGGATATTTCCTTTTTCACCATAGCCCTCTAAGGGCTTCCAAATATCACTTTGCCAATTCCACAAGAACTGTCTTAGCTAAAGGCTTCTTGAGGGGAAAGCTGTAACTCTGTGAGATGATTTCACAGAACACAAAGAAGTTTCTCAGAAAGCTTCCTCCTCTTTGTTATCGGTGGATATTTCCTTTGGCCCTATAGTCTTCAAAGGGATCCGAAATATCTTTTCTCAGATTCCACAGAAATAAGGCTAGCAAAGAAATCCACGAAATACAGATGTAACTCTGTGAGTGGAAGTCACACATCACAGAGCAGTTTCTCAGAAAGCTTCTTTCCAGATTTCATCGGAGGATATTTCCTTTTTCACCCTAGCCCTCTATGGGCTTCCAAATATCACTTTGACAATTCCACAAGAACTGTCTTTGCGAAAGGCTTCTTGAGGGGTAAGCTGTAACTCTGTGAGATGATTTCACAGAACACAAAGAAGTTTCTCAGAAAGTTTCTTTCTCTTTGTTATCAGAGGATATTTCCTTTAGCCCTATTGTCTTCACAGGAATCCGAAATATCTGTTCTCAGATTCCACAGAAATAAGGCTAGCAAAGAGATCCACGAAATACAGATGTAACTCTGTGAGTTGAAGTCACACATCACAGAGCAGTTTCTCAGAAAGCTTCTTTCCGGATTTCATCTGAGGATATTTCCTTTTTCACCATAGCCCTCTATGTGCTTCCAAATATCACTTTGCCAATTCCACAAGTACTGTCTTAGCGAAAGGCTTCTTGAGGGGAAAGCTGTAACTCTGTGAGATGATTTCACAGAACACAAAGAAGTTTCTCAGAAAGCTTCCTTCTCTTTGTTATCGGAGGATATTTCCTTTGGCCCTATAGTCTTCAAAGGGATCCGAAATATCTGTTCTCAGATTCCACAGAAATAAGGCTTGCAAAGAGATCCACGAAATACAGATGTAACTCTGTGAGATGAATGAACAGAACACTAAGCAGTTTATCAGAAAGCTTCTTTCCAGATTTCATCTGAGGATATTTCCTTTTTCACCATAGCCCTCTATGGGCTTCCAAATATCACTTTGTCAATTCCACAAGAACTGTCTTAGCGAAAGGCTTCTTGAGGGGAAAGGTGTAACTCTGTGTGATGGTTTCACAGAACACAAAGAAGTTTCTCAGAAAGCTTCCTCCTCTTTGTTATCGGTGGATATTTCCTTTGGCCCTATAGTCTTCTAAGGGATCCGAAATATCTGTTCTCAGATTACACAGAAATAAGGCTAGCAAAGAGATCCACGAAATACAGATGTAACTCTGTGAGTGGAAGTCACACATCACAGAGCAGTTTCTCAGAAAGGTTCTTTCCAGATTTCATCTGAGGATATTTCCTTTATCACCAAAGCCCTGTAAGGGCTTCCAAATATCACTTTGCCAATTCCACAAGAACTGTCTTACCGAAAGGCTTCTTGAGGGGAAAGCTGTAACTCTGTGAGATGATTTCACAGAACACAACGAAGTTTCTCAGAAAGCTTCCTTCTCTTTGTTATCGGAGGATATTTCCTTTGGCCCTATAGTCTTCAAAGGGATCCGAAATATCCGTTCTCAGATTCCACAGAAATAAGGCTAGCAAAGAGATCCACGAAATACAGATGTAACTCCCTGAGTGGATGTCACACATCACAGAGCAGTTTCTCAGAAAGCTTCTTTCCAGATTTCATCTGAGGATATTCCTTTTTCACCATAGCCCTCTATGGGCTTCCATATATCAATTTGCCAATTCCACAAGAACTGTCTTAGCGTAAGGCTTCTTGAGGGGAAAGCTGAAACTCTGTAAGATGATTTAACAGAACACAAAGAAGTTTCTCAGAAAGCTTCTTTCTCTTTGTCATCGTAGGATAATTCCTTTGGTCCTAGAGTCTTCAAAGGGATCCGAAATATCTGTTCTCAGATTCCACAGAAATAAGGCTAGCAAAGAGATCCACGAAATACAGATGTAACTCTGTGAGTGAAAGTCACGCATCACAGAGCAGTTTCTCAGAAATCTTCTTTCCAGATTTCATCTGAGGATATTTCCATTTTCACCATAGCCATCTACGGGCTTCCAAATATCACTTTGCCAATTCCACAAGAACTGTGTTAGCGAAAGGCTTCTTGAGGGGAAAGTTCTAAATCTGTGAGATGATTTCACAAAACACAAAGAAGTTTCTAAGAAAGCTTCTTTCTCTTTGTTATCGGAGGATATTTCCTTTGGCCCTATAGTCTTCAAAGGGATCCGAAATATCTGTTCTCAGATTCCACAGAAATAAGGCTAGCAAAGAGATCCACGAAATACAGATGTAACTCTGTGAGATGAATGAACAGAACACTAAGCAGTTTCTCAGAAAGCTTCTTTCCAGATTTCATCTGAGGATATTTCCTTTTTCACCATAGCCCTCTATGGACTTCCAAATATCTCTTTGCCAATTCCACAAGAACTGTCTTTTCGAAAGGCGTCTTGAGGGGAAAGCTGTAACTCTGTGAGATGATTTAACAGAACACAAAGAAGTTTCTCAGAAAGCTTCTTTCTCTTTGTCATCGGAGGATAATTCCTTTGGTCCTAGAGTCTTCAAAGGGATCCGAAATATCTGTTCTCAGATTCCACAGAAATAAGGCTAGCAAAGAGATCCACGAAATACAGATGTAACTCTGTGAGTGAAAGTCACGCATCACAGAGCAGTTTCTCAGAAATATTCTTTCCAGATTTCATCTGAGGATATTTCCATTTTCACCATAGCCATCTACGGGCTTCCAAATATCACTTTGCCAATTCCACAAGAACTGTCTTAGCGAAAGGCTTCTTGAGGGGAAAGCTCTAAATCTGTGAGATGATTTCACAAAACACAAAGAAGTTTCTAAGAAAGCTTCTTTCTCTTTGTTATCGGAGGATATTTCCTTTGGCCCTATAGTCTTCAAAGGGATCCGAAATATCTGTTCTCAGATTCCACAGAAATAAGGCTAGCAAAGAGATCCACGAAATACAGATGTAACTCTGTGAGATGAATGAACAGAACACTAAGCAGTTTCTCAGAAAGCTTCTTTCCAGATTTCATCTGAGGATATTTCCTTTTTCACCATAGCCCTCTATGGACTTCCAAATATCACTTTGCCAATTCCACAAGAACTCTCTTATCGAAAGGCTTCTTGAGGGGAAAGCTGTAACTCTGTGAGATGATTTCACAGAACACAAAGAAGTTTCTCAGAAAGCTTCCTTCTCTTTGTTATCGGAGGATATTTCCTTTGGCCCTATAGTCTTCAAAGGGATGCGAAATATCTGTTCTCAGATTCCACAGAAATAAGGCTATCAAAGAGATCCACGAAATACAGATGTAACTCTGTGAGTGGAAGTCACACATCACAGAGCAGTTTCTCAGAAAGCTTCTTTCCAGATTTCATCTGAGGATATTCCTTTTTCACCATAGCCCTCTATGGGCTTCCATATATCAATTTGCCAATTCCACAAGAACTGTCTTAGCGTAAGGCTTCTTGAGGGGAAAGCTGAAATTCTGTAAGATGATTTAACAGAACACAAAGAAGTTTCTCAGAAAGCTTCTTTCTCTTTGTCATCGGAGGATAATTCCTTTGGTCCTAGAGTCTTCAAAGGGATCCGAAATATCTGTTCTCAGATTCCACAGAAATAAGGCTAGCAAAGAGATCCACGAAATACAGATGTAACTCTGTGAGTGAAAGTCGCGCATCACAGAGCAGTTTCTCAAAAATCTTCTTTCCAGATTTCACCTGAGGATATTTCCATTTTCACCATAGCCATCTACGGGCTTCCAAATATCACTTTGCCAATTCCACAAGAACTGTCTTAGCGAAAGGCTTCTTGAGGGGAAAGCTCTAAATCTGTGAGATGATTTCACAAAACACAAAGAAGTTTCTAAGAAAGCTTCTTTCTCTTTGTTATCGGAGGATATTTCCTTTGGCCCTATAGTCTTCAAAGGGATCCGAAATATCTGTTCTCAGATTCCACAGAAATAAGGCTAGCAAAGAGATCCATGAAATACAGATGTAACTCTGTGAGATGAATGAAGAGAACACTAAGCTGTTTCTCAGAAAGCTTCTTTCCAGATTTCATCTGAGGATATTTCCTTTTTCACCATAGCCCTCTTTGGGCTTCCAAATATCACTTTGCCAATTCCACAAGAACTGTCTTAGCGAAAGGCTTCTTGAGGGGAAAGCTGTAACTCTGTGAGATGATTTCACAGAACACAAAGAAGTTTCTCAGAAAGCTTCCTTCTCTTTGTTATCGGAGGATATTTCCTTTGGCCCTATAGTCTTCAAAGGGATCCGAAATATCTGTTCTCAGATTCCACAGAAATAAGGCTAGCAAAAGATCCACGAAATACAGATGTAACTCTGTGAGATGAATGAACAGAACACTAAGCAGTTTGTCAGAAAGCTTCTTTCCAGATTTCATCTGAGGATATTTCCTTTTTCACCATAGCCCTCTATGGGCTTCCAAATATCACTTTGCAATTCCACATGAACTGTCTTAGCGAAAGGCTTCTTGAGGGGAAAGCTGTAACTCTGTGAGATGATTTCACAGAACACAAAGAAGTTTCTCAGAAAGCTTCTTTCTCTTTGTTATCGGAGGATATTTACTTTGGCCCTAGAGTCTTCAAAGGGATCCGAAATATCTGTTCTCAGATTCCACAGAAATAAGGCTAGAAAAGAGATCCACGAAATACAGATGTAACTCTGTGAGTGGAAGACACACATCACAGAGCAGTTTCTCAGAAAGCTTCTTTCCAGATTTCATCTGAGGATATTTCCTTTTTCACCATAGCCCTCTATGTGCTTCCAAATATCACTTTGCCAATTCCACAAGAACTGTCTTAGCGAAAGGCTTCTTGAGGGGAAAGCTGTAACTCTGTGAGATGACTTCACAGAACACAAAGAAGTTTCTCAGAAAGCTTCTTTCTCTTTGTTATCGGAGGATATTTCCTTTGGCCCTATAGTCTTCAAAGGGATCCGAAATATCTGTTCTCAGAATCCACAGATATAAGGCTAGCAAAGAGATCCACGAAATACAGATGTAACTCTGTGAGTGGAAGTTACACATCACAGAGCAGTTTCTCAGAAAGCTTCTTTCCAGATTTCATCTGAAGATATTTCCTTTTTCACCATAGCCCTCTATGGGCTTCCAAATATCACTTTGCCAATTCCACAAGAACTGTCTTAGCGAAAGGCTTCTTGAGGGGAAAGCTGTAACTCTGTGAGATGACTTCACCGAACACAAAGAAGTTTCTCAGAAAGCTTCTTTCTCTTTGTTATCGGAGGATATTTCCTTTGGCCCTATAGTCTTCAAAGGGATCCGAAATATCTGTTCTCAGATTCCACAGAAATAAGGCTAGCAAAGAGATCCACGAAATACAGATGTAACTCTGTGAGTGGAAGTCACACATCACAGAGCAGTTTCTCAGAAAGCTTCTTTCCAGATTTCATCTGAGGATATTTCCTTTTTCACCATAGCCCTCTATGTGCTTCCAAATATCACTTTGCCAATTCCACAAGAACTGTCTTAGCGAAAGGCTTCTTGAGGGGAAAGCTGTAACTCTGTGAGATGATTTCACAGAACACAAAGAAGTTTCTCAGAAAGCTTCCTTCTCTTTGTTATCGGAGGATATTTCCTTTGGCCCTATAGTCTTCAAAGGGATCCGAAATATCTGTTCTCAGATTCCACAGAAATAAGGCTTGCAAAGAGATCCACGAAATACAGATGTAACTCTGTGAGAAGAATGAACAGAACACTAAGCAGTTTATCAGAAAGCTTCTTTCCAGATTTCATCTGAGGATATTTCCTTTTTCACCATAGCCCTCTATGGGCTTCCAAATATCACTTTGTCAATTCCACAAGAACTGTCTTAGCGAAAGGCTTCTTGAGGGGAAAGCTGTAACTCTGTGTGATGGTTTCACAGAACACAAAGAAGTTTCTCAGAAAGCTTCCTCCTCTTTGTTATCGGTGGATATTTCCTTTGGCCCTATAGTCTTCTAAGGGATCCGAAATATCTGTTCTCAGATTCCACAGAAATAAGGCTAGCAAAGAGATCCACGAAATACAGATGTAACTCTGTGAGTGGAAGTCACACATCACAGAGCAGTTTCTCAGAAAGGTTCTTTCCAGATTTCATCTGAGGATATTTCCTTTATCACCATAGCCCTGTAAGGGCTTCCAAATATCACTTTGCCAATTCCACAAGAACTGTGTTACCGAAAGGCTTCTTGAGGTTAAAGCTGTAACTCTGTGAGATGATTTCACAGAACACAACGAAGTTTCTCAGAAAGCTTCCTTCTCTTTGTTATCGAAGGATATTTCCTTTGGCCCTATAGTCTTCAAAGGGATCCGAAATATCTGTTCTCAGATTCCACAGAAATAAGGCTATCAAAGAGATCCACGAAATACAGATGTAACTCTGTGAGTGGAAGTCACACATCACAGAGCAGTTTCTCAGAAAGCTTCTTTCCAGATTTCATCTGAGGATATTCCTTTTTCACCATAGCCCTCTATGGGCTTCCATATATCAATTTGCCAATTCCACAAGAACTGTCTTAGCGTAAGGCTTCTTGAGGGGAAAGCTGAAACTCTGTAAGATGATTTAACAGAACACAAAGAAGTTTCTCAGAAAGCTTCTTTCTCTTTGTCATCGGAGGATAATTCCTTTGGTCCTAGAGTCTTCAAAGGGATCCGAAATATCTGTTCTCAGATTCCACAGAAATAAGGCTAGCAAAGAGATCCACGAAATACAGATGTAACTCTGTGAGTGAAAGTCGCGCATCACAGAGCAGTTTCTCAAAAATCTTCTTTCCAGATTTCATCTGAGGATATTTCCATTTTCACCATAGCCATCTACGGGCTTCCAAATATCACTTTGCCAATTCCACAAGAACTGTCTTAGCGAAAGGCTTCTTGAGGTGAAAGCTCTAAATCTGTGAGATGATTTCACAAATCACAAAGAAGTTTCTAAGAAAGCTTCTTTCTCTTTGTTATCGGAGGATATTTCCTTTGGCCCTATAGTCTTCAAAGGGATCCGAAATATCTGTTCTCAGATTCCACAGAAATAAGGCTAGCAAAGAGATCCACGAAATACAGATGTAACTCTGTGAGATGAATGAACAGAACACTAAACAGTTTCTCAGAAAGCTTCTTTCCAGATTTCATCTGAGGATATTTCCTTTTTCACCATAGCCCTCTTTGGGCTTCCAAATATCACTTTGCCAATTCCACAAGAACTGTCTTAGCGAAAGGCTTCTTGAGGGGAAAGCTGTAACTCTGTGAGATGATTTCACAGAACACAAAGAAGTTTCTCAGAAAGCTTCCTTCTCTTTGTTATCGGAGGATATTTCCTTTGGCCCTATAGTCTTCAAAGGGATCCGAAATATCTGTTCTCAGATTCCACAGAAATAAGGCTAGCAAAAGATCCACGAAATACAGATGTAACTCTGTGAGATGAATGAACAGAACACTAAGCAGTTTGTTACAAAGCTTCTTTCCAGATTTCATCTGAGGATATTTCCTTTTTCACCATAGCCCTCTATGGGCTTCCAAATATCACTTTGCAATTCCACATGAACTGTCTTAGCGAAAGGCTTCTTGAGGGGAAAGCTGTAACTCTGTGAGATGATTTCACAGAACACAAAGAAGTTTCTCAGAAAGCTTCTTTCTCTTTGTTATCGGAGGATATTTCCTTTGGCCCTAGAGTCTTCAAAGGGATCCGAAATATCTGTTCTCAGATTCCACAGAAATAAGGCTAGAAAAGAGATCCACGAAATACATATGTAACTCTGTGAGTGGAAGACACACATCACAGAGCAGTTTCTCAGAAAGCTTCTTTCCAGATTTCATCTGAGGATATTTCCTTTTTCACCATAGCCCTCTATGGGCTTCCAAATATCACTTTGCCAATTCCACAAGAACTGTCTTAGCGAAAGGCTTCTTGAGGGGAAAGCTGTAACTCTGTGAGATGACTTCACAGAACACAAAGAAGTTTCTCAGAAAGCTTCTTTCTCTTTGTTATCGAAGGATATTTCCTTTGGCCCTATAGTCTTCAAAGGGATCCGAAATATCTGTTCTCAGAATCCACAGATATAAGGCTAGCAAAGAGATCCACGAAATACAGATGTAACTCTGTGAGTGGAAGTTACACATCACAGAGCAGTTTCTCAGAAAGCTTCTTTCCAGATTTCATCTGAAGATATTTCCTTTTTCACCATAGCCCTCTATGGGCTTCCAAATATCACTTTGCCAATTCCACAAGAACTGTCTTAGCGAAAGGCTTCTTGAGGGGAAAGCTGTAACTCTGTGAGATGATTTCACAGAACACAAAGAAGTTTCTCAGAAAGCTTCCTTCTCTTTGTTATCGGAGGATATTTCCTTTGGCCCTATAGTCTTCAAAGGGATCCGAAATATCTGTTCTCAGATTCCACAGAAATAAGGCTTGCAAAGAGATCCACGAAATACAGATGTAACTCTGTGAGATGAATGAACAGAACACTAAGCAGTTTATCAGAAAGCTTCTTTCCAGATTTCATCTGAGGATATTTCCTTTTTCACCGTAGCCCTCTATGGGCTTCCAAATATCACTTTGTCAATTCCACAAGAACTGTCTTAGCGAAAGGCTTCTTGAGGGGAAAGCTGTAACTCTGTGTGATGGTTTCACAGAACACAAAGAAGTTTCTCAGAAAGCTTCCTCCTCTTTGTTATCGGTGGATATTTCCTTTGGCCCTATAGTCTTCTAAGGGATCCGAAATATCTGTTCTCAGATTCCACAGAAATAAGGCTAGCAAAGAGATCCACGAAATACAGATGTAACTCTGTGAGTGGAAGTCACACATCACAGAGCAGTTTCTCAGAAAGGTTCTTTCCAGATTTCATCTGAGGATATTTCCTTTATCACCATAGCCCTGTAAGGGCTTCCAAATATCACTTTGCCAATTCCACAAGAACTGTGTTACCGAAAGGCTTCTTGAGGTTAAAGCTGTAACTCTGTGAGATGATTTCACAGAACACAACGAAGTTTCTCAGAAAGCTTCCTTCTCTTTGTTATCGAAGGATATTTCCTTTGGCCCTATAGTCTTCAAAGGGATCCGAAATATCTGTTCTCAGATTCCACAGAAATAAGGCTAGCAAAGAGATCCACGAAATACAGATGTAACTCTGTGAGTGGATGTCACACATCACAGAGCAGTTTCTCAGAAAGCTTCTTTCCAGATTTCATCTGAGGATATTCCTTTTTCACCATAGCCCTCTATGGGCTTCCATATATCAATTTGCCAATTCCACAAGAACTGTCTTAGCGTAAGGCTTCTTGAGGGGAAAGCTGAAACTCTGTAAGATGATTTAACAGAACACAAAGAAGTTTCTCAGAAAGCTTCTTTCTCTTTGTCATCGGAGGATAATTCCTTTGGTCCTGGAGTCTTCAAAGGGATCCGAAATATCTGTTCTCAGATTCCACAGAAATAAGGCTAGCAAAGAGATCCACGAAATACAGATGTAACTCTGTGAGTGAAAGTCGCGCATCACAGAGCAGTTTCTCAGAAATCTTCTTTCCAGATTTCATCTGAGGATATTTCCATTTTCACCATAGCCATCTACGGGCTTCCAAATATCACTTTGCCAATTCCACAAGAACTGTCTTAGCGAAAGGCTTCTTGAGGGGAAAGCTCTAAATCTGTGAGATGATTTCACAAATCACAAAGATTTTCTAAGAAAGCTTCTTTCTCTTTGTTATCGGAGGATATTTCCTTTGGCCCTATAGTCTTCAAAGGGATCCGAAATACCTGTTCTCAGATTCCACAGAAATAAGGCTAGCAAAGAGATCCACGAAATACAGATGTAACTCTGTGAGATGAATGAACAGAACACTAAGCAGTTTCTCAGAAAGCTTCTTTCCAGATTTCATCTGAGGATATTTCCTTTTTCACCATAGCCCTCTATGGACTTCCAAATATCACTTTGCCAATTCCACAAGAACTGTCTTATCGAAACGCTTCTTGAGGGGAAAGCTGTAACTCTGTGAGATGATTTCACAGAACACAAAGAAGTTTCTCAGAAAGCTTCCTTCTCTTTGTTATCGGAGGATATTTCCTTTGGCCCTATAGTCTTCAAAGGGATGCGAATTATCTGTTCTCAGATTCCACAGAAATAAGGCTAGCAAAGACATCCACGAAATACAGATGTAACTCTGTGAGAGGAAGTCACACATCACAGAGCAGTTTCTCAGAAAGCTTCTTTCCAGATTTCATCTGAGGATATTTCCTTTTTCACCATAGCCCTCTATGGGCTTCCAAATATCACTTTGCCAATTCCACAAGAACTGTCTTAGAGAAAGGCTTCTTGAGGGGAAAGCTGTAACACTGTGTGATGATTTCACAGAACACAAAGAAGTTTCTGAGAAAGCTTCTTTCTCTTTGTTATCGGAGGATATTTCCTTTGGCCCTATAGACTTCAAAGGGATCGGAAATATCTGTCCTCAGATTCCACAGAAATAAGGCTAGCAAAGAGATCCACGAAATACAGATGTAACTCTGTGAGTGGAAGTCACACATCACAGAGCAGTTTCTCAGAAAGCTTCTTTCCAGATTTCATCTGAGGATATTTCCTTTTTCACCATAGCCCTCTATGGGCTTCCAAATATCACTTTGCCAATTCCACAAGAACTGTCTTAGCGAAAGGCTTCTTGAGGGGAAAGCTGTAACTCTGTGAGATGATTTCACAGAACACAAAGAAGTTTCTCAGAAAGCTTCCTTCTCTTTGTTATCGGAGGATATTTCCTTTGGCCCCATAGTCTTCAAAGGGATCGCAAATATCTGTTCTCAGATTCCACAGAAATAAGGCTTGCAAAGAGATCCACGAAATACAGATGTAACTCTGTGAGATGAATGAACAGAACCCTAAGCAGTTTATCAGAAAGCTTCTTTCCAGATTTCATCTGAGGATATTTCCTTTTTCACCATAGCCCTCTATGGGCTTCCAAATATCACTTTGCCAATTCCACAAGAACTGTCTTAGCAAAAGGCTTCTTGAGGGGAAAGCTGTAACTCTGTGAGTTGCTTTCACAGAACACAAAGAAGTTTCTCAGAAAGCTTCCTCCTCTTTGTTATCGGTGGATATTTCCTTTGGCCCTATAGTCTTCTAAGGGATCCGAAATATCTGTTCTCAGATTCCACAGAAATAAGGCTAGCAAAGAGATCCACGAAATACAGATGTAACTCTGTGAGTGGAAGTCACACATCACAGAGCAGTTTCTCAGAAAGCTTCTTTCCAGATTTCATCTGAGGTTATTTCCTTTATCACCATAGCCCTGTAAGGGCTTCCAAATATCACTTTGCCAATTCCACAAGGACTGTCTTACCGAAAGGCTTCTTGAGGGGAAAGCTGTAACTCTGTGAGATGATTTCACACAAGACAACGAAGTTTCTCAGAAAGCTTCCTTCTCTTTGTTATCGAAGGATATTTCCTTTGGCCCTATAGTCTTCAAAGGGATCCGAAATATCTGTTCTCAGATTCCACAGAAATAAGGCTAGCAAAGAGATCCACGAAATACAGATGTAACTCTGTGAGATGAATGAACAGAACACTAAGCAGTTTCTCCGAAAGCTTCTTTCCAGATTTCATCTGAGGATATTTCCTTTTTCACCATAGCCCTCTTTGGGCTTCCAAATATCACTTTGCCAATTCCACAAGAACTGTCTTAGCGAAAGGCTTCTTGAGGGGAAAGCTGTAACTCTGTGAGATGATTTCACAGAACACAAAGAAGTTTCTCAGAAAGCTTCCTTCTCTTTGTTATCGGAGGATATTTCCTTTGGCCCTATAGTCTTCAAAGGGATCCGAAATATCTGTTCTCAGATTCCACAGAAATAAGGCGAGCAAAGAGATCCACGAAATACAGATGTAACTCTGTGAGTGAAAGTCACACATCACAGAGCAGTTTCTCAGAAAGCTTCTTTCCAGATTTCATCTGAGGATATTTCCTTTTTCACCATAGCGTTCTATGGGCTTCCAAATATCACTTTGCCAATTCCACAAGAACTGTCTTAGCGAAAGGCTTCTTGAGGGGAAAGCTCTAACTCTGTGAGATGATTTCACAGAACACAAAGAAGTTTCTAAGAAAGCTTCTTTCTCTTTGTTATCGGAGGATATTTCCTTTGGCCCTATAGTCTTCAAAGGGATCCGAAATATCTGTTCTCAGATTCCACAGAAATAAGGCTAGCAAAGAGATCCACGAAATACAGATGTAACTCTGTGAGTGGAAGTCACACATCACAGAGCAGTTTCTCAGAAATCTTCTTTCCAGATTTCATCTGAGGATATTTCCATTTTCACCATAGCCAACTACGGGCTTCCAAATATCACTTTGCCAATTCCACAAGAACTGTCTTAGCGAAAGTCTTCTTGAGGGGAAAGCTCTAACTCTGTGAGATGATTTCACAAAACACAAAGAAGTTTCTCAGAAAGCTTCTTTCTCTTTGTTATCGGAGGATATTTCCTTTGGCCCTATAGTCTTCAAAGGGATCCGAAATATCTGTTCTCAGATTCCACAGAAATAAGGCTAGCAAAAGATCCACGAAATACAGATGTAACTCTGTGAGATGAATGAACAGAACACTAAGCAGTTTGTCAGAAAGCTTCTTTCCAGATTTCATCTGAGGATATTTCCTTTTTCACCATAGCCCTCTATAGGCTTCCAAATATCACTTTCCCAATTCCACATGAACTGTCTTAGCGAAAGGCTTCTTGAGGGGAAAGCTGTAACTCTGTGAGATGATTTCACAGAACACAAAGAAGTTTCTCAGAAAGCTTCTTTCTCTTTGTTATCGGAGGATATTTCCTTTGGCCCTAGAGTCTTCAAAGGGATCCGAAATATCTGTTCTCAGATTCCACAGAAATAAGGCTAGAAAAGAGATCCACGAAATACAGATGTAACTCTGTGAGTGGAAGACACACATCACAGAGCAGTTTCTCAGAAAGCTTCTTTCCAGATTTCATCTGAGGATATTTCCTTTTTCACCATAGCCCTCTATGGGCTTCCAAATATCACTTTGCCAATTCCACAAGAACTGTCTTAGCGAAAGGCTTCTTGAGGGGAAAGCTGTAACTCTGTGAGATGACTTCACAGAACACAAAGAAGTTTCTCAGAAAGCTTCTTTCTCTTTGTTATCGGAGGATATTTCCTTTGGCCCTATAGTCTTCAAAGGGATCCGAAATATCTGTTCTCAGAATCCACAGAAATAAGGCTAGCAAAGAGATCCACGAAATACAGATGTAACTCTGTGAGTGGAAGTCACACATCACAGAGCAGTTTCTCAGACAGCTTCTTTCCAGATTTCATCTGAGGATATTTCCTTTTTCACCATAGCCCTCTAAGGGCTTCCAAATATCAATTTGCCAATTCCACAAGAACTGTCTTAGCGAAAGGCTTCTTGAGGGGAAAGCTCTAACTCTGTGAGATGATTTCACAGAACACAAAGAAGTTTCTCAGAAAGCTTCCTTCTCTTTGTTATCGGAGGATATTTCCTTTGGCCCTATAGTCTTCAAAGGGATCCGAAATATCTGTTCTCAGATTCCACAGCAATAAGGCTAGCAAAGAGATCCACGAAATACAGATGTAACTCTCTGAGATGAATAAACAGAACACTAAGCAGTTTCTCAGAAGGCTTCTTTCCAGATTTCATCTGAGGATATTTCCTTTTTCACCTTAGCCCTCCATGGGCTTCAAATATCACTTTGCCAATTCCACAAGAACTGTCTTAGCGAAAGGCTTCTTGAGAGGAAAGCGGTAACTCTGTGAGATGATTTCACAGAACACAAAGAAGTTGCTCAGAAAGCTTCTTTCTCTTTGTTATCGGAGGATATTCCCTTGGCCCTATAGTCTTCAAAGGGATCCGAAATATCTGTTCTCAGATTCCACAGAAATAAGGCTAGCAAAGAGATCCACGAAATACAGATGTAACTCTGAGAGATGAATGAACAGAACACTAAGCAGTTTCTCAGAAAGCTTCTTTCCAGATTTCATCTGAGGATATTTCCTTTTTCACCATAGCCCTCTATGGGCTTCCAAATATCACTTTGCCAATTCCACAAGAACTGTCTTTGCGAAAGGCTTCTTGAGGGTAAAGCTGTAACTCTGTGAGATGATTTCACAGAACACAAAGAAGTTTCTCAGAAAGTTTCTTTCTCTTTGTTATCGGAGGATATTGCCTTTAGCCCTATTGTCTTCAAAGGAATCCGAAATATCTGTTCTCAGATTCCACAGAAATAAGGCTAGCAAAGAGATCCACGAAATACAGATGTAACTCTGTGAGTGGAAGTCACACATCACAGAGCAGTTTCTCAGAAAGCTTCTTTCCGGATTTCATCTGAGGATATTTCCTTTTTCACGATAGCCCTCTATGGGCTTCCAAATATCACTTTACCAATTCCACAAGAACTGTCTTAGCGAAAGGCTTCTTGAGGGGAAAGCTGTAACTCTGTGAGATGATTTCACAGAACACAAAGGAGTTTCTCAGAAAGCTTCCATCTCTTTGTTATCGGAGGATATTTCCTTTGGCCCTATAGTCTTCAAAGGGATCCGAAATATCTGTTCTCAGATTCCACAGAAATAAGGCTTGCAAAGAGATCCACGAAATACAGATGTAACTTGTGAGATGAATGAACAGAACACTAAGCAGTTTATCAGAAAGCTTCTTTCCAGATTTCATCTGAGGATATTTCCTTTTTCACCATAGCCCTCTATGGGCTTCCAAATATCACTTTGCCAATTCCACAAGAACTGTCTTAGCGAAAGGCTTCTTGAGGGGAAAGCTGTAACTCTGTGAGATGATTTCACAGAACACAAAGAAGTTTCTCAGAAAGCTTCCTCCTCTTTGTTATCGGTGGATATTTCCTTTGGCCCTATAGTCTTCAAAGGGATCCGAAATATCTGTTCTCAGATTCCACAGAAATAAGGCTAGCAAAGAGATCCACGAAATACAGATGTAACTCTGTGAGTGGAAGTCACACATCACAGAGCAGTTTATCAGAAAGCTTCTTTCCAGATTTCATCTGAGGATATTTCCTTTATCACCATAGCCCTGTAAGGGCTTCCAAATATCACTTTTCCAATTCCACAAGAACTGTCTTAGCGAAAGGCTTCTTGAGGGGAAAGCTGTAGCTCTGTGAGATGATTTCACAGAACACAAGGAAGTTTCTCAGAAAGCTTCCTTCTCTTTGTTATCGGAGGATATTTCCTTTGGTCCTATAGTCTTCAAAGGGATCCGAAATATCTGTTCTCATATTCCACAGAAATAAGGCTAGCAAAGAGATCCACGAAATACAGATGTAACTCTGTGAGTGGAAGTCACACATCACAGAGCAGTTTCTCAGAAAGCTTCTTTCCAGATTTCATCTGAGGATATTTCCTTTTTCACCATAGCCCTCTATGGGCTTCCATATATCAATTTGCCAATTCCACAAGAACTGTCTTAGCGTAAGGCTTCTTGAGGGGAAAGCTGAAACACTGTGAGATGATTTAACAGAACACAAAGAAGTTTCTCAGAAAGCTTCTTTCTCTTTGTCGTCGGAGGATAATTCCTTTGGTCCTAGAGTCTTCAAAGGGATCCGAAATATCTGTTCTCAGATTCCACAGAAATAAGGGTAGCAAAGAGATCCACGAAATACAGATGTAACTCTGTGAGTGAAAGTCACGCATCACAGAGCAGTTTCTCAGAAATCTTCTTTCCAGATTTCATCTGAGGATATTTCCATTTTCACCATAGCCATCTACGGGCTTCCAAATATCACTTTGCCAATTCCACAAGAACTGTCTTAGCGAAAGGCTTCTTGAGGCGAAAGCTCTAAATCTGTGAGAAGATTTCACAGAACACAAAGAAGTTTCTAAGAAAGCTTCTTTCTCCTTGTTATCGGAGGATATTTCCTTTGGCCCTATAGTCTTCAAAGGGATCCGAAATATCTGTTCTCAGATTCCACAGAAATAAGGCTAGCAAAGAGATCCACGAAATACAGATGTAACTCTGTGAGATGAATGAACAGAACACTAAGCAGTTTCTCAGAAAGCTTCTTTCCAGATTTCATCTGATCATATTTCCTTTTTCACCATAGCCCTCTAAGGGCTTCCAAATGTCACTTTCCCAATTCCACAAGAAATGTCTTAGCTAAAGGCTTGTTGAGGGGAAAGCTGTAACTCTGTGAGATGATTTCACAGAACACAAAGAAGTTTCTCAGAAAGCTTCTTTCTCTTTGTTATCGGAGGATAGTTCCTTTAGCCTTACAGTCTTCAAAGGGATCCGAAATATCTGTTCTCAGATTCCACAGAAATAAGGGTAGCAAAGAGATCCACGAAATGCAGATGTAACTCTGTGAGATGAATGAACAGAACTCTAAGAAGTTTCTCAGAAAGCTTCTTTCCATATTTCATCTGAGGATATTTCCTTTTTCACCATAGCCCTCTATGGGCTTCCAAATATCACTTTGCCAATTCCACAAGAACCGTCTTAGCGAAAGGCTTCTTGAGGGGAAAGCTGTAACTCTGTGAGATGATTTCACAGAACACAAAGAAGTTTCTCAGAAAGCTTCTTTCTCTCTGTTATCGGAGGATATTTCCTTTGTCCCTCTAGTCTTCAAAGGGACTCGAAATATCTGTTCTCCGATTCCACAGAAATAAGGCTAGCAAAGAGATCCACGAAATACAGATGTAAGTCTGTGAGATAAATGAACAGAACACTAAGCAGTTTCTCCGAATGCTTCTTTCCAGATTTCATCTGAGGATATTTCCTTTTTCACCATAGCCCACTATGGGCTTCCAAATATCACTGTGCCAATTCCACAAGAACTGTCTTAGCGAAAGGCTTCTTGAGGGGAAAGCTGTAACTCGGTGAGAAGATTTCACAGAACACAAAGAAGTTTCTCAGAAAGCTTCCTTCTCTTTGTTATCGGAGGATATTTCCTTTGTCCCTATAGTCTTCAAAGGGATCCGAAATATCTGTTCTCAGATTCCACAGAAATAAGGCTAGCAAAGAGATCCACGAAATACAGATGTAACTCTGTGAGATCTATGAACAGAACACTAAGCATTTTCTCCGAATGCTTCTTTCCAGATTTCATCTGAGGATATTTCCTTTTTCACCATAGCCCACTATGGGCTTCCAAATATCACTTTGCCAATTCCACAAGAACTGTCTTAGTGAAAGGCTTCCTGAGGGGAGAGCTGTAACTCTGTGAGATGATTTCACAGAACACAAAGAAGTTTCTCAGAAAGCTTCTTTCTCTTTGTTATCGGAGGATATTTCCCTTGGCCCTATAGTCTTCAAAGGGATCCGAAATATCTGTTCTCAGATTACACAGAAATAAGGCTAGCTAAGAGATCCACGAAATACAGATGTAACTCTGAGAGATGAATGAACAGAACACTAAGCCGTTTCTCAGAAAGCTTCTTTCCAGATTTCATCTGAGGATATTTCCTTTTTCACCATAGCCCTCTATGGGCTCCCAAATATCACTTTGCCAATTCCACAAGAACTGTCTTAGCGAAAGGCTTCTTGAGGGGAAAGCTGTAACTCTGTGAGATGATTTCACAGAACACAAAGATTTTTCTCAGAAAGCTTCTTTCTCTTTGTTATCGGAGGATATTTCCTTGGCCCTGTAGTCTTCAAAGGGATCCGAAATATCTGTTCTCAGATTCCACAGAAATAAGGCTAGCAAAGAGATCCACGAAATACAGATGAAACTCTGTGAGATGAATGAACAGAACACTAAGCAGTCTCTCAGAAAGCTTCTTTCCAGATTTCATCTGAGGATATTTCCTTTTTCACCATAGCCCTCTATGGGCTTCCAACTATCACTTTGCCAATTCCACAAGAACTGTCTTAGCGAAAGGCTTCTTGAGGGGAAAGCTGTAACTCTGTGAGATGATTTCACAGAACACAAAGAAGTTTCTCAGAAAGCTTCCTTCTCTTTGTTATCGGATGATATTTCCTTTGGCCCTATAGTCTTCAAAGGGATCCGAAATATCTGTTCTCAGATTCCACAGAAATAAGGCTAGCAAAGAGATCCACGAAATACAGATGTGACTCTGTGAAATGAATGAACAGAACACTAAACAGTTTCTCAGAAAGCTTCTTTCCAGATTTCATCTGAGGATATTTCCTTTTTCACCATTGCCCTCTATGGGCTTCCACATATCACTGTGCCAATTCCACAAGAACTGTCTTAGCGAAAGGCTTCTTGAGAGGAAAGCTGTAACTCTGTGAGATGATTTCACAGAACACAAAGAAGTTTCTCAGAAAGTTTCTTTCTCTTTGTTGTCGGAGGATATTGCCTTTAGCCCGATAGTCTTCAAAGGAATACGAAATATCTGTTCTCAGATTCCACAGAAATAAGGCTAGCAAGAGATCCACGAAATACAGATGTAACTCTGTGAGTGGAAGTCACACATCACAGAGCAGTTTCTCAGAAAGCTTCTTTCCGGATTTCATCTGAGGATATTTCCATTTTCACCATAGCCATCTACGGGCTTCCAAATATCACTTTGCCAATTCCACAAGAACTGTCTTAGCGAAAGGCTTCTTGAGGGGAAAGCTCTAAATCTGTGAGATGATTTCACAAATCACAAAGAAGTTTCTAAGAAAGCTTCTTTCTCTTTGTTATCGGAGGATATTTCCTTTGGCCCTATAGTCTTCGAAGGGATCCGAAATATCTGTTCTCAGATTCCACAGAAATAAGGCTAGCAAAGAGATCCACGAAATACAGATGTAACTCTGTGAGATGAATGAACAGAACACTAAGCAGTTTCTCAGAAAGCTTCTTTCCAGATTTCATCTGAGGATATTTCCTTTTTCACCATAGCCCTCTTTGGGCTTCCAAATATCACTTTGCCAATTCCACAAGAACTGTCTTAGCGAAAGGCTTCTTGAGGGGAAAGCTGTAACTCTGTGAGATGATTTCACAGAACACAAAGAAGTTTCTCAGAAAGCTTCCTTCTCTTTGTTATCGGAGGATATTTCCTTTGGCCCTATAGTCTTCAAAGGGATCCGAAATATCTGTTCTCAGATTCCACAGAAATAAGGCTAGCAAAGAGATCCACGAAATACAGATGTAACTCTGTGAGTGAAAGTCACACATCACAGAGCAGTTTTTCAGAAAGCTTCTTTCCAGATTTCATCTGAGGATATTTCCTTTTTCACCATAGCGTTCTATGGGCTTCCAAATATCACTTTGCCAATTCCACAAGAACTGTCTTAGCGAAAGGCTTCTTGAGGGGAAAGCTCTAACTCTGTGAGATGATTTCACAGAACACAAAGAAGTTTCTAAGAAAGTTTCTTTCTCTTTGTTATCGGAGGATATTTCCTTTGGCCCTATAGTCTTCAAAGGGATCCGAAATATCTGTTCTCAGATTCCACAGAAATAAGGCTAGCAAAGAGATCCACGAAATACAGATGTAACTCTGTGAGTGGAAGTCACACATCACAGAGCAGTTTCTCAGAAATCTTCTTTCCAGATTTCTTCTGAGGATATTTCCATTTTCACCATGGCCATCTACGGGCTTCCAAATATCACTTTGCCAATTCCACAAGAACTGTCTTAGCGAAAGGCTTCTTGAGGGGAAAGCTCTAACTCTGTGAGATGATTTCACAAAACACAAAGAAGTTTCTAAGAAAGCTTCTTTCTCTTTGTTATCGGAGGATATTTCCTTTGGCCCTATAGTCTTCAAAGGGATCCGAAATATCTGTTCTCAGATTCCACAGAAATAAGGCTAGCAAAAGATCCACGAAATACAGATGTAACTCTGTGAGATGAATGAACAGAACACTAAGCAGTTTGTCAGAAAGCTTCTTTCGAGATTTCATCTGAGGATATTTCCTTTTTCACCATAGCCCTCTATAGGCTTCCAAATATCACTTTGCCAATTCCACATGAACTGTCTTAGCGAAAGGCTTCTTGAGGGGAAAGCTGTAACTCTGTGAGATGATTTCACAGAACACAAAGAAGTTTCTCAGAAAGCTTCTTTCTCTTTGTTATCGGAGGATATTTCCTTTGGCCCTAGAGTCTTCAAAGGGATCCGAAATATCTGTTCTCAGATTCCACAGAAATAAGGCTAGAAAAGAGATCCACGAAATACAGATGTAACTCTGTGAGTGGAAGACACACATCACAGAGCAGTTTCTCAGAAAGCTTCTTTCCAGATTTCATCTGAGGATATTTCCTTTTTCACCATAGCCCTCTATGGGCTTCCAAATATCACTTTGCCAATTCCACAAGAACTGTCTTAGCGAAAGGCTTCTTGAGGGGAAAGCTGTAACTCTGTGAGATGACTTCACAGAACACAAAGAAGTTTCTCAGAAAGCTTCTTTCTCTTTGTTATCGGAGGATATTTCCTTTGGCCCTATAGTCTTCAAAGGGATCCGAAATATCTGTTCTCAGAATCCACAGAAATAAGGCTAGCAAAGAGATCCACGAAATACAGATGTAACTCTGTGAGTGGAAGACACACATCACAGAGCAGTTTCTCAGACAGCTTCTTTCCAGATTTCATCTGAGGATATTTCCTTTTTCACCATAGCCCTCTAAGGGCTTCCAAATATCAATTTGCCAATTCCACAAGAACTGTCTTAGCGAAAGGCTTCTTGAGGGGAAAGCTCTAACTCTGTGAGATGATTTCACAGAACACAAAGAAGTTTCTCAGAAAGCTTCCTTCTCTTTGTTATCGGAGGATATTTCCTTTGGCCCTATAGTCTTCAAAGGGATCCGAAATATCTGTTCTCAGATTCCACAGAAATAAGGCTAGCAAAGAGATCCACGAAATACAGATGTAACTCTGTGAGTGGAAGTCACACATCACAGAGCAGTTTCTCAGAAAGCTTCTTTCCAGATTTCATCTGAGGATATTTCCTTTTTCACCATAGCCTTCTATGGGCTTCCAAATATCACTTTGCCAATTCCACGAGAACTGTCTTAGCGAAAGGCTTCTTGAGGGGAAAGCTCTAACTCTGTGAGATGATTTCACAGAACACAAAGAAGTTTCTCAGAAAGCTTCTTTCTCTTTGTTATCGGAGGATATTTCCTTTGGCCCTATAGTCTTCAAAGGGATCCGAAATATCTGTTCTCAGATTCCACAGCAATAAGGCTAGCAAAGAGATCCACGAAATACAGATGTAACTCTCTGAGATGAATAAACAGAACACTAAGCAGTTTCTCAGAAAGCTTCTTTCCAGATTTCATCTGAGGATATTTCCTTTTTCACCTTAGCCCTCCATGGGCTTCAAATATCACTTTGCCAATTCCACAAGAACTGTCTTAGCGAAAGGCTTCTTGAGAGGAAATCGGTAACTATGTGAGATGATTTCACAGAACACAAAGAAGTTGCTCAGAAAGCTTCTTTCTCTTTGTTATCGGAGGATATTTCCCTTGGCCCTACAGTCTTCAAAGGGATCCGAAATATCTGTTCTCAGATTCCACAGAAATAAGGCTAGCAAAGAGATCCACGAAATACAGATGTAACTCTGAGAGATGAATGAACAGAACACTAAGCAGTTTATCAGAAAGCTTCTTTCCAGATTTCATCTGAGGATATTTCCTTTTTCACCATAGCCCTCTATGGGCTTCCAAATATCACTTTGCCAATTCCACAAGAACTGTCTTAGCGAAAGGCTTCTTGAGGGTAAAGCTGTAACTCTGTGAGATGATTTCACAGAACACAAAGAAGTTTCTCAGAAAGCTTCCTCCTCTTTGTTATCGGTGGATATTTCCTTTGGCCCTATAGTCTTCAAAGGGATCCGAAATATCTTTTCTCAGATTCCACAGAAATAAGGCTAGCAAAGAGATCCACGAAATACAGATGTAACTCTGTGAGTGGAAGTCACACATCCCAGAGCCGTTTCTCAGAAAGCTTCTTTCCAGATTTCATCTGAGGATATTTCCTTTTTCACCCTAGCCCTCTATGGGCTTCCAAATATCACTTTGCCAATTCCACAAGAGCTGTCTTTGCGAAAGGCTTCTTGAGGGGAAAGCTGTAACTCTGTGAGATGATTTCACAGAACACAAAGAAGTTTCTCAGAAAGTTTCTTTCTCTTTGTTATCGGAGGATATTGCCTTTAGCCCTATTGTCTTCAAAGGAATCCGAAATATCTGTTCTCAGATTCCACAGAAATAAGGCTAGCAAAGAGATCCACGAAATACAGATGTAACTCTGTGAGTGGAAGTCACACATCACAGAGCAGTTTCTCAGAAAGCTTCTTTCCGGATTTCATCTGAGGATATTTCCTTTTTCACGATAGCCCTCTATGGGCTTCCAAATATCACTTTACCAATTCCACAAGAACTGTCTTAGCGAAAGGCTTCTTGAGGGGAAAGCTGTAACTCTGTGAGATGATTTCACAGAACACAAAGAAGTTTCTCAGAAAGCTTCCATCTCTTTGTTATCGGAGGATATTTCCTTTGGCCCTATAGTCTTCAAAGGGATCCGAAATATCTGTTCTCAGATTCCACAGAAATAAGGCTTGCAAAGAGATCCACGAAATACAGATGTAACTTGTGAGATGAATGAACAGAACACTAAGCAGTTTATCAGAAAGCTTCTTTCCAGATTTCATCTGAGGATATTTCCTTTTTCACCATAGCCCTCTATGGGCTTCCAAATATCACTTTGCCAATTCCACAAGAACTGTCTTAGCGAAAGGCTTCTTGAGGGGAAAGCTGTAACTCTGTGAGATGATTTCACAGAACACAAAGAAGTTTCTCAGAAAGCTTCCTCCTCTTTGTTATCGGTGGATATTTCCTTTGGCCCTATAGTCTTCAAAGGGATCCGAAATATCTGTTCTCAGATTCCACAGAAATAAGGCTAGCAAAGAGATCCACGAAATACAGATGTAACTCTGTGAGTGGAAGTCACACATCACAGAGCAGTTTATCAGAAAGCTTCTTTCCAGATTTCATCTGAGGATATTTCCTTTATCACCATAGCCCTGTAAGGGCTTCCAAATATCACTTCTCCAATTCCACAAGAACTGTCTTAGCGAAAGGCTTCTTGAGGGGAAAGCTGTAGCTCTGTGAGATGATTTCACAGAACACAAGGAAGTTTCTCAGAAAGCTTCCTTCTCTTTGTTATCGGAGGATATTTCCTTTGGCCCTATAGTCTTCAAAGGGATCCGAAATATCTGTTCTCATATTCCACAGAAATAAGGCTAGCAAAGAGATCCACGAAATACAGATGTAACTCTGTGAGTGGAAGTCACACATCACAGAGCAGTTTCTCAGAAAGCTTCTTTCCAGATTTCATCTGAGGATATTTCCTTTTTCACCATAGCCCTCTATGGGCTTCCATATATCAATTTGCCAATTCCACAAGAACTGTCTTAGCGTAAGGCTTCTTGAGGGGAAAGCTGAAACACTGTGAGATGATTTAACAGAACACAAAGAAGTTTCTCAGAAAGCTTCTTTCTCTTTGTCGTCGGAGGATAATTCCTTTGGTCCTAGAGTCTTCAAAGGGATCCGAAATATCTGTTCTCAGATTCCACAGAAATAAGGGTAGCAAAGAGATCCACGAAATACAGATGTAACTCTGTGAGTGAAAGTCACGCATCACAGAGCAGTTTCTCAGAAATCTTCTTTCCAGATTTCATCTGAGGATATTTCCATTTTCACCATAGCCATCTACGGGCTTCCAAATATCACTTTGCCAATTCCACAAGAACTGTCTTAGCGAAAGGCTTCTTGAGGCGAAAGCTCTAAATCTGTGAGAAGATTTCACAGAACACAAAGAAGTTTCTAAGAAAGCTTCTTTCTCCTTGTTATCGGAGGATATTTCCTTTGGCCCTATAGTCTTCAAAGGGATCCGAAATATCTGTTCTCAGATTCCACAGAAATAAGGCTAGCAAAGAGATCCACGAAATACAGATGTAACTCTGTGAGATGAATGAACAGAACACTAAGCAGTTTCTCAGAAAGCTTCTTTCCAGATTTCATCTGATCATATTTCCTTTTTCACCATAGCCCTCTAAGGGCTTCCAAATGTCACTTTCCCAATTCCACAAGAAATGTCTTAGCTAAAGGCTTGTTGAGGGGAAAGCTGTAACTCTGTGAGATGATTTCACAGAACACAAAGAAGTTTCTCAGAAAGCTTCTTTCTCTTTGTTATCGGAGGATAGTTCCTTTAGCCTTATAGTCTTCAAAGGGATCCGAAATATCTGTTCTCAGATTCCACAGAAATAAGGGTAGCAAAGAGATCCACGAAATGCAGATGTAACTCTGTGAGATGAATGAACAGAACTCTAAGAAGTTTCTCAGAAAGCTTCTTTCCAGATTTCATCTGAGGATATTTCCTTTTTCACCATAGCCCTCTATGGGCTTCCAAATATCACTTTGCCAATTCCACAAGAACTGTCTTAGCGAAAGGCTTCTTGAGGGGAAAGCTGTAACTCTGTGAGATGATTTCACAGAACACAAAGAAGTTTCTCAGAAAGCTTCTTTCTCTCTGTTATCGGAGGATATTTCCTTTGTCCCTATAGTCTTCAAAGGGACTCGAAATATCTGTTCTCCGATTCCACAGAAATAAGGCTAGCAAAGAGATCCACGAAATACAGATGTAAGTCTGTGAGATAAATGAACAGAACACTAAGCAGTTTCTCCGAATGCTTCTTTCCAGATTTCATCTGAGGATATTTCCTTTTTCACCATAGCCCACTATGGGCTTCCAAATATCACTGTGCCAATTCCACAAGAACTGTCTTAGCGAAAGGCTTCTTGAGGTGAAAGCTGTAACTCGGTGAGAAGATTTCACAGAACACAAAGAAGTTTCTCAGAAAGCTTCCTTCTCTTTGTTATCGGAGGATATTTCCTTTGTCCCTATAGTCTTCAAAGGGATCCGAAATATCTGTTCTCAGATTCCACAGAAATAAGGCTAGCAAAGAGATCCACGAAATACAGATGTAACTCTGTGAGATCTATGAACAGAACACTAAGCATTTTCTCCGAATGCTTCTTTCCAGATTTCATCTGAGGATATTTCCTTTTTCACCATAGCCCACTATGGGCTTCCAAATATCACTTTGCCAATTCCACAAGAACTCTCTTAGCGAAAGGCTTCCTGAGGGGAGAGCTGTAACTCTGTGAGATGATTTCACAGAACACAAAGAAGTTTCTCAGAAAGCTTCTTTCTCTTTGTTATCGGAGGATATTTCCCTTGGCCCTACAGTCTTCAAAGGGATCCGAAATATCTGTTCTCAGATTCCACAGAAATAAGGCTAGCTAAGAGATCCACGAAATACAGATGTAACTCTGAGAGATGAATGAACAGAACACTAAGCCGTTTCTCAGAAAGCTTCTTTCCAGATTTCATCTGAGGATATTTCCTTTTTCACCATAGCCGTCTATGGGCTCCCAAATATCACTTTGCCAATTCCACAAGAACTGTCTTAGCGAAAGGCTTCTTGAGGGGAAAGCTGTAACTCTGTGAGATGATTTCACCGAACACAAAGAAGTTTCTCAGAAAGCTTCATTCTCTTTGTTATCGGAGAATTTTTCCTTTGGCCCTATAGTCTTCAAAGGGATCCGCAATATCTCTTCTCAGATTCCACAGAAATAAGGCTAGCAAAGAGATCCACGAAATACAGATATAACTCTGTGAGTGGAAGTCCCACATCACAGAGTAGTTTCCCAGAAAACTTCTTTCCAGATTTCATCTGAGGATATTTCCTTTTTCACAATAGCCCTCTATGGGCTTCCAAATATCACTTTGCCAATTCCACAAGAACTGTCTTAACTTCTTGAGGTGAAAGCTGTAACTCTGTGAGATGATTTCACAGAACACAAAGATTTTTCTCAGAAAGCTTCTTTCTCTTTGTTATCGGAGGATATTTCCTTGGCCCTGTAGTCTTCAAAGGGATCCGAAATATCTGTTCTCAGATTCCACAGAAATAAGGCTAGCAAAGAGATCCACGAAATACAGATGAAACTCTGTGAGATGAATGAACAGAACACTAAGCAGTCTCTCAGAAAGCTTCTTTCCAGATTTCATCTGAGGATATTTCCTTTTTCACCATAGCCCTCTATGGGCTTCCAACTATCACTTTGCCAATTCCACAAGAACTCTCTTAGCGAAAGGCTTCTTGAGGGGAAAGCTGTAACTCTGTGAGATGATTTCACAGAACACAAAGAAGTTTCTCAGAAAGCTTCCTTCTCTTTGTTATCGGATGATATTTCCTTTGGCCCTATAGTCTTCAAAGGGATCCGAAATATCTGTTCTCAGATTCCACAGAAATAAGGCTAGCAAAGAGATCCACGAAATACAGATGTGACTCTGTGAGATGAATGAACAGAACACTAAACAGTTTCTCAGAAAGCTTCTTTCCAGATTTCATCTGAGGATATTTCCTTTTTCACCATAGCCCTCTATGGGCTTCCACATATCACTGTGCCAATTCCACAAGAACTGTCTTAGCGAAAGGCTTCTTGAGAGGAAAGCTGTAACTCTGTGAGATGATTTCACAGAACACAAAGAAGTTTCTCAGAAAGTTTCTTTCTCTTTGTTGTCGGAGGATATTGCCTTTAGCCCTATAGTCTTCAAAGGAATACGAAATATCTGTTCTCAGATTCCACAGAAATAAGGCTAGCAAGAGATCCACGAAATACAGATGTAACTCTGTGAGTGGAAGTCACACATCACAGAGCAGTTTCTCAGAAAGCTTCTTTCCGGATTTCATCTGAGGATATTTCCTTTTTCACCATTGCCCTCTATGGGCTTCCAAATATCACTTTGCCAATTCCACAAGAACTGTCTTAGCGAAAGGCTTCTTGAGGGGAAAGCTGTAACTCTGTGAGAAGATTTCACAGAACACAAAGAAGTTTCTCAGAAAGCTTCCTTCTCTTTGTTATCGGAGGATATTTCCTTTGGCCCTATAGTCTTCAAAGGGATCCGAAATATCTGTTCTCAGATTCCACAGAAATAAGGCTAGCAAAGAGATCCACGAAATGCAGATGTAACTCTGTGAGATCAATGAACAGAACACTAAGCATTTTCTCCGAATGCTTCTTTCCAGATTTCATCTGAGGATATTTCCTTTTTCACCATAGCCCACTATGGGCTTCCAAATATCACTTTGCCAATTCCACAAGAACTGTCTTAGCGAAAGTCTTCCTGAGGGTAAAGCTGTAACTCTGTGAGATGATTTCACAGAACACAAAGAAGTTTCTCAGAAAGCTTCCTCCTCTTTTTTATCGGTGGATATTTCCTTTGGCCCTATAGTCTTCAAAGGGATCCGAAATATCTGTTCTCAGATTCCACAGAAATAAGGCTAGCAAAGAGATCCACGAAATACAGATGTAACTCTGTGAGTGGAAGTCACACATCACAGAGCAGTTTATCAGAAAGCTTCTTTCCAGATTTCATCTGAGGATATTTCCTTTATCACCATAGCCCTGTAAGGGCTTCCAAATATCACTTTTCCAATTCCACAAGAACTGTCTTAGCGAAAGGCTTCTTGAGGTTAAAGCTGTAGCTCTGTGAGATGATTTCACAGAACACAAGGAAGTTTCTCAGAAAGCTTCCTTCTCTTTGTTATCGGAGGATATTTCCTTTGGCCCTATAGTCTTCAACGGGATCCGAAATATCTGTTCTCATATTCCACAGAAATAAGGCTAGCAAAGAGATCCACGAAATACAGATGTAACTCTGTGAGTGGAAGTCACACATCACAGAGCAGTTTCTCAGAAAGCTTCTTTCCAGATTTCATCTGAGGATATTTCCTTTTTCACCATAGCCCTCTATGGGCTTCCATATATCAATTTGCCAATTCCACAAGAACTGTCTTAGCGTAAGGCTTCTTGAGGGGAAAGCTGAAACACTGTGAGATGATTTAACAGAACACAAAGAAGTTTCTCAGAAAGCTTCTTTCTCTTTGTCGTCGGAGGATAATTCCTTTGGTCCTAGAGTCTTCAAAGGGATCCGAAATATCTGTTCTCAGATTCCACAGAAATAAGGGTAGCAAAGAGATACACGAAATACAGATGTAACTCTGTGAGTGAAAGTCACGCATCACAGAGCAGTTTCTCAGAAATCTTCTTTCCAGATTTCATCTGAGGATATTTCCATTTTCACCATAGCCATCTACGGGCTTCCAAATATCACTTTGCCAATTCCACAAGAACTGTCTTAGCGAAAGGCTTCTTGAGGCGAAAGCTCTAAATCTGTGAGAAGATTTCACAGAACACAAAGAAGTTTCTAAGAAAGCTTCTTTCTCCTTGTTATCGGAGGATATTTCCTTTGGCCCTATAGTCTGCAAAGGGATCCGAAATATCTGTTCTCAGATTCCAAAGAAATAAGGCTAGCAAAGAGATCCACGAAATACAGATGTAACTCTGTGAGTGGAAGACACACATCACAGAGCAGTTTCTCAGAAAGCTTCTTTCCAGATTTCATCTGAGGATATTTCCTTTTTCACCATAGCCCTCTATGGGCTTCCAAATATCACTTTGCCAATTCCACAAGAACTGTCTTAGCGAAAGGCTTCTTGAGGGGAAAGCTGTAACTCTGTGAGATGACTTCACAGAACACAAAGAAGTTTCTCAGAAAGCTTCTTTCTCTTTGTTATCGGAGGATATTTCCTTTGGCCCTATAGTCTTCAAAGGGATCCGAAATATCTGTTCTCAGAATCCACAGAAATAAGGCTAGCAAAGAGATCCACGAAATACAGATGTAACTCTGTGAGTGGAAGACACACATCACAGAGCAGTTTCTCAGACAGCTTCTTTCCAGATTTCATCTGAGGATATTTCCTTTTTCACCATAGCCCTCTAAGGGCTTCCAAATATCAATTTGCCAATTCCACAAGAACTGTCTTAGCGAAAGGCTTCTTGAGGGGAAAGCTCTAACTCTGTGAGATGATTTCACAGAACACAAAGAAGTTTCTCAGAAAGCTTCCTTCTCTTTGTTATCGGAGGATATTTCCTTTGGCCCTATAGTCTTCAAAGGGATCCGAAATATCTGTTCTCAGATTCCACAGAAATAAGGCTAGCAAAGAGATCCACGAAATACAGATGTAACTCTGTGAGTGGAAGTCACACATCACAGAGCAGTTTCTCAGAAAGCTTCTTTCCAGATTTCATCTGAGGATATTTCCTTTTTCACCATAGCCTTCTATGGGCTTCCAAATATCACTTTGCCAATTCCACGAGAACTGTCTTAGCGAAAGGCTTCTTGAGGGGAAAGCTCTAACTCTGTGAGATGATTTCACAGAACACAAAGAAGTTTCTCAGAAAGCTTCTTTCTCTTTGTTATCGGAGGATATTTCCTTTGGCCCTATAGTCTTCAAAGGGATCCGAAATATCTGTTCTCAGATTCCACAGCAATAAGGCTAGCAAAGAGATCCACGAAATACAGATGTAACTCTCTGAGATGAATAAACAGAACACTAAGCAGTTTCTCAGAAAGCTTCTTTCCAGATTTCATCTGAGGATATTTCCTTTTTCACCTTAGCCCTCCATGGGCTTCAAATATCACTTTGCCAATTCCACAAGAACTGTCTTAGCGAAAGGCTTCTTGAGAGGAAATCGGTAACTATGTGAGATGATTTCACAGAACACAAAGAAGTTGCTCAGAAAGCTTCTTTCTCTTTGTTATCGGAGGATATTTCCCTTGGCCCTACAGTCTTCAAAGGGATCCGAAATATCTGTTCTCAGATTCCACAGAAATAAGGCTAGCAAAGAGATCCACGAAATACAGATGTAACTCTGAGAGATGAATGAACAGAACACTAAGCAGTTTATCAGAAAGCTTCTTTCCAGATTTCATCTGAGGATATTTCCTTTTTCACCATAGCCCTCTATGGGCTTCCAAATATCACTTTGCCAATTCCACAAGAACTGTCTTAGCGAAAGGCTTCTTGAGGGTAAAGCTGTAACTCTGTGAGATGATTTCACAGAACACAAAGAAGTTTCTCAGAAAGCTTCCTCCTCTTTGTTATCGGTGGATATTTCCTTTGGCCCTATAGTCTTCAAAGGGATCCGAAATATCTTTTCTCAGATTCCACAGAAATAAGGCTAGCAAAGAGATCCACGAAATACAGATGTAACTCTGTGAGTGGAAGTCACACATCCCAGAGCCGTTTCTCAGAAAGCTTCTTTCCAGATTTCATCTGAGGATATTTCCTTTTTCACCCTAGCCCTCTATGGGCTTCCAAATATCACTTTGCCAATTCCACAAGAGCTGTCTTTGCGAAAGGCTTCTTGAGGGGAAAGCTGTAACTCTGTGAGATGATTTCACAGAACACAAAGAAGTTTCTCAGAAAGTTTCTTTCTCTTTGTTATCGGAGGATATTGCCTTTAGCCCTATTGTCTTCAAAGGAATCCGAAATATCTGTTCTCAGATTCCACAGAAATAAGGCTAGCAAAGAGATCCACGAAATACAGATGTAACTCTGTGAGTGGAAGTCACACATCACAGAGCAGTTTCTCAGAAAGCTTCTTTCCGGATTTCATCTGAGGATATTTCCTTTTTCACGATAGCCCTCTATGGGCTTCCAAATATCACTTTACCAATTCCACAAGAACTGTCTTAGCGAAAGGCTTCTTGAGGGGAAAGCTGTAACTCTGTGAGATGATTTCACAGAACACAAAGAAGTTTCTCAGAAAGCTTCCATCTCTTTGTTATCGGAGGATATTTCCTTTGGCCCTATAGTCTTCAAAGGGATCCGAAATATCTGTTCTCAGATTCCACAGAAATAAGGCTTGCAAAGAGATCCACGAAATACAGATGTAACTTGTGAGATGAATGAACAGAACACTAAGCAGTTTATCAGAAAGCTTCTTTCCAGATTTCATCTGAGGATATTTCCTTTTTCACCATAGCACTCTATGGGCTTCCAAATATCACTTTGCCAATTCCACAAGAACTGTCTTAGCGAAAGGCTTCTTGAGGGGAAAGCTGTAACTCTGTGAGATGATTTCACAGAACACAAAGAAGTTTCTCAGAAAGCTTCCTCCTCTTTGTTATCGGTGGATATTTCCTTTGGCCCTATAGTCTTCAAAGGGATCCGAAATATCTGTTCTCAGATTCCACAGAAATAAGGCTAGCAAAGAGATCCACGAAATACAGATGTAACTCTGTGAGTGGAAGTCACACATCACAGAGCAGTTTATCAGAAAGCTTCTTTCCAGATTTCATCTGAGGATATTTCCTTTATCACCATAGCCCTGTAAGGGCTTCCAAATATCACTTTTCCAATTCCACAAGAACTGTCTTAGCGAAAGGCTTCTTGAGGGGAAAGCTGTAGCTCTGTGAGATGATTTCACAGAACACAAGGAAGTTTCTCAGAAAGCTTCCTTCTCTTTGTTATCGGAGGATATTTCCTTTGGCCCTATAGTCTTCAAAGGGATCCGAAATATCTGTTCTCATATTCCACAGAAATAAGGCTAGCAAAGAGATCCACGAAATACAGATGTAACTCTGTGAGTGGAAGTCACACATCACAGAGCAGTTTCTCAGAAAGCTTCTTTCCAGATTTCATCTGAGGATATTTCCTTTTTCACCATAGCCCTCTATGGGCTTCCATATATCAATTTGCCAATTCCACAAGAACTGTCTTAGCGTAAGGCTTCTTGAGGGGAAAGCTGAAACACTGTGAGATGATTTAACAGAACACAAAGAAGTTTCTCAGAAAGCTTCTTTCTCTTTGTCGTCGGAGGATAATTCCTTTGGTCCTAGAGTCTTCAAAGGGATCCGAAATATCTGTTCTCAGATTCCACAGAAATAAGGGTAGCAAAGAGATCCACGAAATACAGATGTAACTCTGTGAGTGAAAGTCACGCATCACAGAGCAGTTTCTCAGAAATCTTCTTTCCAGATTTCATCTGAGGATATTTCCATTTTCACCATAGCCATCTACGGGCTTCCAAATATCACTTTGCCAATTCCACAAGAACTGTCTTAGCGAAAGGCTTCTTGAGGCGAAAGCTCTAAATCTGTGAGAAGATTTCACAGAACACAAAGAAGTTTCTAAGAAAGCTTCTTTCTCCTTGTTATCGGAGGATATTTCCTTTGGCCCTATAGTCTTCAAAGGGATCCGAAATATCTGTTCTCAGATTCCACAGAAATAAGGCTAGCAAAGAGATCCACGAAATACAGATGTAACTCTGTGAGATGAATGAACAGAACACTAAGCAGTTTCTCAGAAAGCTTCTTTCCAGATTTCATCTGATCATATTTCCTTTTTCACCATAGCCCTCTAAGGGCTTCCAAATGTCACTTTCCCAATTCCACAAGAAATGTCTTAGCTAAAGGCTTGTTGAGGGGAAAGCTGTAACTCTGTGAGATGATTTCACAGAACACAAAGAAGTTTCTCAGAAAGCTTCTTTCTCTTTGTTATCGGAGGATAGTTCCTTTAGCCTTATAGTCTTCAAAGGGATCCGAAATATCTGTTCTCAGATTCCACAGAAATAAGGGTAGCAAAGAGATCCACGAAATGCAGATGTAACTCTGTGAGATGAATGAACAGAACTCTAAGAAGTTTCTCAGAAAGCTTCTTTCCAGATTTCATCTGAGGATATTTCCTTTTTCACCATAGCCCTCCATGGGCTTCCAAATATCACTTTGCCAATTCCACAAGAACTGTCTTAGCGAAAGGCTTCTTGAGGGGAAAGCTGTAACTCTGTGAGATGATTTCACAGAACACAAAGAAGTTTCTCAGAAAGCTTCTTTCTCTCTGTTATCGGAGGATATTTCCTTTGTCCCTATAGTCTTCAAAGGGACTCGAAATATCTGTTCTCCGATTCCACAGAAATAAGGCTAGCAAAGAGATCCACGAAATACAGATGTAAGTCTGTGAGATAAATGAACAGAACACTAAGCAGTTTCTCCGAATGCTTCTTTCCAGATTTCATCTGAGGATATTTCCTTTTTCACCATAGCCCACTATGGGCTTCCAAATATCACTGTGCCAATTCCACAAGAACTGTCTTAGCGAAAGGCTTCTTGAGGTGAAAGCTGTAACTCGGTGAGAAGATTTCACACAACACAAAGAAGTTTCTCAGAAAGCTTCCTTCTCTTTGTTATCGGAGGATATTTCCTTTGTCCCTATAGTCTTCAAAGGGATCCGAAATATCTGTTCTCAGATTCCACAGAAATAAGGCTAGCAAAGAGATCCACGAAATACAGATGTAACTCTGTGAGATCTATGAACAGAACACTAAGCATTTTCTCCGAATGCTTCTTTCCAGATTTCATCTGAGGATATTTCCTTTTTCACCATAGCCCACTATGGGCTTCCAAATATCACTTTGCCAATTCCACAAGAACTCTCTTAGCGAAAGGCTTCCTGAGGGGAGAGCTGTAACTCTGTGAGATGATTTCACAGAACACAAAGAAGTTTCTCAGAAAGCTTCTTTCTCTTTGTTATCGGAGGATATTTCCCTTGGCCCTACAGTCTTCAAAGGGATCCGAAATATCTGTTCTCAGATTCCACAGAAATAAGGCTAGCTAAGAGATCCACGAAATACAGATGTAACTCTGAGAGATGAATGAACAGAACACTAAGCCGTTTCTCAGAAAGCTTCTTTCCAGATTTCATCTGAGGATATTTCCTTTTTCACCATAGCCGTCTATGGGCTCCCAAATATCACTTTGCCAATTCCACAAGAACTGTCTTAGCGAAAGGCTTCTTGAGGGGAAAGCTGTAACTCTGTGAGATGATTTCACCGAACACAAAGAAGTTTCTCAGAAAGCTTCATTCTCTTTGTTATCGGAGAATTTTTCCTTTGGCCCTATAGTCTTCAAAGGGATCCGCAATATCTCTTCTCAGATTCCACAGAAATAAGGCTAGCAAAGAGATCCACGAAATACAGATATAACTCTGTGAGTGGAAGTCCCACATCACAGAGTAGTTTCCCAGAAAACTTCTTTCCAGATTTCATCTGAGGATATTTCCTTTTTCACAATAGCCCTCTATGGGCTTCCAAATATCACTTTGCCAATTCCACAAGAACTGTCTTAACTTCTTGAGGTGAAAGCTGTAACTCTGTGAGATGATTTCACAGAACACAAAGATTTTTCTCAGAAAGCTTCTTTCTCTTTGTTATCGGAGGATATTTCCTTGGCCCTGTAGTCTTCAAAGGGATCCGAAATATCTGTTCTCAGATTCCACAGAAATAAGGCTAGCAAAGAGATCCACGAAATACAGATGAAACTCTGTGAGATGAATGAACAGAACACTAAGCAGTCTCTCAGAAAGCTTCTTTCCAGATTTCATCTGAGGATATTTCCTTTTTCACCATAGCCCTCTATGGGCTTCCAACTATCACTTTGCCAATTCCACAAGAACTGTCTTAGCGAAAGGCTTCTTGAGGGGAAAGCTGTAACTCTGTGAGATGATTTCACAGAACACAAAGAAGTTTCTCAGAAAGCTTCCTTCTCTTTGTTATCGGATGATATTTCCTTTGGCCCTATAGTCTTCAAAGGGATCCGAAATATCTGTTCTCAGATTCCACAGAAATAAGGCTAGCAAAGAGATCCACGAAATACAGATGTGACTCTGTGAGATGAATGAACAGAACACTAAACAGTTTCTCAGAAAGCTTCTTTCCAGATTTCATCTGAGGATATTTCCTTTTTCACCATAGCCCTCTATGGGCTTCCACATATCACTGTGCCAATTCCACAAGAACTGTCTTAGCGAAAGGCTTCTTGAGAGGAAAGCTGTAACTCTGTGAGATGATTTCACAGAACACAAAGAAGTTTCTCAGAAAGTTTCTTTCTCTTTGTTGTCGGAGGATATTGCCTTTAGCCCTATAGTCTTCAAAGGAATACGAAATATCTGTTCTCAGATTCCACAGAAATAAGGCTAGCAAGAGATCCACGAAATACAGATGTAACTCTGTGAGTGGAAGTCACACATCACAGAGCAGTTTCTCAGAAAGCTTCTTTCCGGATTTCATCTGAGGATATTTCCTTTTTCACCATTGCCCTCTATGGGCTTCCAAATATCACTTTGCCAATTCCACAAGAACTGTCTTAGCGAAAGGCTTCTTGAGGGGAAAGCTGTAACTCTGTGAGAAGATTTCACAGAACACAAAGAAGTTTCTCAGAAAGCTTCCTTCTCTTTGTTATCGGAGGATATTTCCTTTGGCCCTATAGTCTTCAAAGGGATCCGAAATATCTGTTCTCAGATTCCACAGAAATAAGGCTAGCAAAGAGATCCACGAAATGCAGATGTAACTCTGTGAGATCAATGAACAGAACACTAAGCATTTTCTCCGAATGCTTCTTTCCAGATTTCATCTGAGGATATTTCCTTTTTCACCATAGCCCACTATGGGCTTCCAAATATCACTTTGCCAATTCCACAAGAACTGTCTTAGCGAAAGTCTTCCTGAGGGTAAAGCTGTAACTCTGTGAGATGATTTCACAGAACACAAAGAAGTTTCTCAGAAAGCTTCCTCCTCTTTTTTATCGGTGGATATTTCCTTTGGCCCTATAGTCTTCAAAGGGATCCGAAATATCTGTTCTCAGATTCCACAGAAATAAGGCTAGCAAAGAGATCCACGAAATACAGATGTAACTCTGTGAGTGGAAGTCACACATCACAGAGCAGTTTATCAGAAAGCTTCTTTCCAGATTTCATCTGAGGATATTTCCTTTATCACCATAGCCCTGTAAGGGCTTCCAAATATCACTTTTCCAATTCCACAAGAACTGTCTTAGCGAAAGGCTTCTTGAGGTTAAAGCTGTAGCTCTGTGAGATGATTTCACAGAACACAAGGAAGTTTCTCAGAAAGCTTCCTTCTCTTTGTTATCGGAGGATATTTCCTTTGGCCCTATAGTCTTCAACGGGATCCGAAATATCTGTTCTCATATTCCACAGAAATAAGGCTAGCAAAGAGATCCACGAAATACAGATGTAACTCTGTGAGTGGAAGTCACACATCACAGAGCAGTTTCTCAGAAAGCTTCTTTCCAGATTTCATCTGAGGATATTTCCTTTTTCACCATAGCCCTCTATGGGCTTCCATATATCAATTTGCCAATTCCACAAGAACTGTCTTAGCGTAAGGCTTCTTGAGGGGAAAGCTGAAACACTGTGAGATGATTTAACAGAACACAAAGAAGTTTCTCAGAAAGCTTCTTTCTCTTTGTCGTCGGAGGATAATTCCTTTGGTCCTAGAGTCTTCAAAGGGATCCGAAATATCTGTTCTCAGATTCCACAGAAATAAGGGTAGCAAAGAGATCCACGAAATACAGATGTAACTCTGTGAGTGAAAGTCACGCATCACAGAGCAGTTTCTCAGAAATCTTCTTTCCAGATTTCATCTGAGGATATTTCCATTTTCACCATAGCCATCTACGGGCTTCCAAATATCACTTTGCCAATTCCACAAGAACTGTCTTAGCGAAAGGCTTCTTGAGGCGAAAGCTCTAAATCTGTGAGAAGATTTCACAGAACACAAAGAAGTTTCTAAGAAAGCTTCTTTCTCCTTGTTATCGGAGGATATTTCCTTTGGCCCTATAGTCTGCAAAGGGATCCGAAATATCTGTTCTCAGATTCCAAAGAAATAAGGCTAGCAAAGAGATCCACGAAATACAGATGTAACTCTGTGAGATGAATGAACAGAACACTAAGCAGTTTCTCAGAAAGCTTCTTTCCAGATTTCATCTGATCATATTTCCTTTTTCACCATAGCCCTCTAAGGGCTTCCAAATGTCACTTTCCCAATTCCACAAGAAATGTCTTAGCTAAAGGCTTGTTGAGGGGAAAGCTGTAACTCTGTGAGATGATTTCACAGAACACAAAGAAGTTTCTCAGAAAGCTTCTTTCTCTTTGTTATCGGAGGATAGTTCCTTTAGCCTTATAGTCTTCAAAGGGATCCGAAATATCTGTTCTCAGATTCCACAGAAATAAGGGTAGCAAAGAGATCCACGAAATGCAGATGTAACCCTGTGAGATGAATGAACAGAACTCTAAGAAGTTTCTCAGAAAGCTTCTTTCCAGATTTCATCTGAGGATATTTCCTTTTTCACCATAGCCCTCTATGGGCTTCCAAATATCACTTTGCCAATTCCACAAGAACTGTCTTAGCGAAAGGCTTCTTGAGGGGAAAGCTGTAACTCTGTGAGATGATTTCACAGAACACAAAGAAGTTTCTCAGAAAGCTTCTTTCTCTCTGTTATCGGAGGATATTTCCTTTGTCCCTATAGTCTTCAAAGGGACTCGAAATATCTGTTCTCCGATTCCACAGAAATAAGGCTAGCAAAGAGATCCACGAAATACAGATGTAAGTCTGTGAGATAAATGAACAGAACACTAAGCAGTTTCTCCGAATGCTTCTTTCCAGATTTCATCTGAGGATATTTCCTTTTTCACCATAGCCCACTATGGGCTTCCAAATATCACTGTGCCAATTCCACAAGAACTGACTTAGCGAAAGGCTTCTTGAGGGGAAAGCTGTAACTCGGTGAGAAGATTTCACAGAACACAAAGAAGTTTCTCAGAAAGCTTCCTTCTCTTTGTTATCGGAGGATATTTCCTTTGGCCCTATAGTCTTCAAAGGGATCCGAAATATCTGTTCTCAGATTCCACAGAAATAAGGCTAGCAAAGAGATCCACGAAATACAGATGTAACTCTGTGAGATCTATGAACAGAACACTAAGCATTTTCTCCGAATGCTTCTTTCCAGATTTCATCTGAGGATATTTCCTTTTTCACCATAGCCCACTATGGGCTTCCAAATATCACTTTGCCAATTCCACAAGAACTGTCTTAGCGAAAGGCTTCCTGAGGGGAGAGCTGTAACTCTGTGAGATGATTTCACAGAACACAAAGAAGTTTCTCAGAAAGCTTCTTTCTCTTTGTTATGGGAGGATATTTCCCTTGGCCCTATAGTCTTCAAAGGGATCCGAAATATCTGTTCTCAGATTCCACAGAAATAAGGCTAGCTAAGAGATCCACGAAATACAGATGTAACTCTGAGAGATGAATGAACAGAACACTAAGCCGTTTCTCAGAAAGCTTCTTTCCAGATTTCATCTGAGGATATTTCCTTTTTCACCATAGCCCTCTATGGGCTCCCAAATATCACTTTGCCAATTCCACAAGAACTGTCTTAGCGAAAGGCTTCTTGAGGGGAAAGCTGTAACTCTGTGAGATGATTTCACCGAACACAAAGAAGTTTCTCAGAAAGCTTCATTCTCTTTGTTATCGGAGAATTTTTCCTTTGGCCCTATAGTCTTCAAAGGGATCCGCAATATCTCTTCTCAGATTCCACAGAAATAAGGCTAGCAAAGAGATCCACGAAATACAGATATAACTCTGTGAGTGGAAGTCCCACATCACGGAGTAGTTTCCCAGAAAACTTCTTTCCAGATTTCATCTGAGGATATTTCCTTTTTCACAATAGCCCTCTAGGGGCTTCCAAATATCACTTTGCCAATTCCACAAGAACTGTCTTAACTTCTTGAGGTGAAAGCTGTAACTCTGTGAGATGATTTCACAGAACACAAAGATTTTTCTCAGAAAGCTTCTTTCTCTTTGTTATCGGAGGATATTTCCTTGGCCCTGTAGTCTTCAAAGGGATCCGAAATATCTGTTCTCAGATTCCACAGAAATAAGGCTAGCAAAGAGATCCACGAAATACAGATGAAACTCTGTGAGATGAATGAACAGAACACTAAGCAGTCTCTCAGAAAGCTTCTTTCCAGATTTCATCTGAGGATATTTCCTTTTTCACCATAGCCCTCTATGGGCTTCCAACTATCACTTTGCCAATTCCACAAGAACTGTCTTAGCGAAAGGCTTCTTGAGGGGAAAGCTGTAACTCTGTGAGATGATTTCACAGAACACAAAGAAGTTTCTCAGAAAGCTTCCTTCTCTTTGTTATCGGATGATATTTCCTTTGGCCCTATAGTCTTCAAAGGGATCCGAAATATCTGTTCTCAGATTCCACAGAAATAAGGCTAGCAAAGAGATCCACGAAATACAGATGTGACTCTGTGAGATGAATGAACAGAACACTAAACAGTTTCTCAGAAAGCTTCTTTCCAGATTTCATCTGAGGATATATCCTTTTTCACCATAGCCCTCTATGGGCTTCCACATATCACTGTGCCAATTCCACAAGAACTGTCTTAGCGAAAGGCTTCTTGAGAGGAAAGCTGTAACTCTGTGAGATGATTTCACAGAACACAAAGAAGTTTCTCAGAAAGTTTCTTTCTCTTTGTTGTCGGAGGATATTGCCTTTAGCCCTATAGTCTTCAAAGGAATACGAAATATCTGTTCTCAGATTCCACAGAAATAAGGCTAGCAAGAGATCCACGAAATACAGATGTAACTCTGTGAGTGGAAGTCACACATCACAGAGCAGTTTCTCAGAAAGTTTCTTTCCGGATTTCATCTGAGGATATTTCCTTTTTCACCATAGCCCTCTATGGGCTTCCAAATATCACTTTGCCAATTCCACAAGAACTGTCTTAGCGAAAGGCTTCTTGAGGGGAAAGCTGTAACTCTGTGAGAAGATTTCACAGAACACAAAGAAGTTTCTCAGAAAGCTTCCTTCTCTTTGTTATCGGAGGATATTTCCTTTGGCCCTATAGTCTTCAAAGGGATCCGAAATATCTGTTCTCAGATTCCACAGAAATAAGGCTAGCAAAGAGATCCACGAAATACAGATGTAACTCTGTGAGATCAATGAACAGAACACTAAGCATTTTCTCCGAATGCTTCTTTCCAGATTTCATCTGAGGATATTTCCTTTTTCACCATAGCCCACTATGGGCTTCCAAATATCACTTTGCCAATTCCACAAGAACTGTCTTAGCGAAAGTCTTCCTGAGGGGAAAGCTGTAACTCTGTGAGATGATTTCACAGAACACAAAGAAGTTTCTCAGAAAGCTTCTTTCTCTTTGTTATCGGAGGATATTTCCCTTTGCCCTATAGTCTTCAAAGGGATCCGAAATATCTGTTCTCAGATTACACAGAAATAAGGCTAGCAAAGAGATCCACGAAATACAGATGTAACTCTGAGAGATGAATGAACAGTACACTAAGCAGTTTCTCAGAAAGCTTCTTTCCAGATTTCATCTGAGGATATTTCCTTTTTCACCATAGCCCTCTATGGGCTCCCAAATATCACTTTGCCAATGACACAAGAACTGTCTTAGCGAAAGGCTTCTTGAAGGGAAAGCTGTAACTCTGTGAGATGATTTCACAGAACACAAAGAAGTTTCTCAGAAACCTTCCTTCTCTTTGTTATCGGAGGATATTTCCTTTGGCCCTATAGTCTTCAAAGGGATCCGAAATATCTGTTCTCAGATTCCACAGAAATAAGGCTAGCAAAGAGATCCACGAAATACAGATGTAACTCTGAGAGATGAATGAACAGAACACTAAGCAGTTTCTCAGAAAGCTTCTTTCCAGATTTCATCTGAGGATATTTCCTTTTTCACAATAGCCCTCTATGGGCTTCCAAATATCACTTTGCCAATTCCACAAGAACTGTCTTAGCGAAAGGCTTCTTGAGGGGAAAGCTGTAACTCTGTGAGATGATTTCACAGAACACAAAGAAGTTTCTCAGAAAGCTTCCTTCTCTTTGTTATCGGAGAATTTTTCCTTTGGCCCTATAGTCTTCAAAGGTATCCGCAATATCTCTTCTCAGATTCCACAGAAATAAGGCTATCAAAGAGATCCACGAAATACAGATATAACTCTGTGAGTGGAAGTCCCACATCACAGAGCAGATTCTCAGAAAGCTTCTTTCCAGATTTCATCTGAGGATATTTCCTTTTTCACAATAGCCCTCTATGGGCTTCCAAATATCACTTTTCCAATTCCACAAGAACTGTCTTAAAGAAAGGCTTCTTGAGGTGAAAGCTGTAACTCTGTGAGATGATTTCAGACAACCCAAAGAATTTTCTCAGAAAGCTTCTTTCTCTTTGTTTTCGGAGGATATTTCCTTGGCCCTGTAGTCTTCAAAGGGATCCGAAATATCTGTTCTCAGATTCCACAGAAATAAGGCTAGCAAAGAGATCCACGAAATACAGATGAAACTCTGTTAGATGAATGAACAGAACACTAAGCAGTCTCTCAGAAAGCTTCTTTCCAGGTTTCATCTGAGGATATTTCCTTTTTCACCATAGCCCTCTATGGGCTTCCAACTATCATTTTGCCAATTCCACAAGAACTGTCTTAGCGAAAGGCTTCCTGAGGGGAAAGCTGTAACTCTGTGAGATGATTTCACAGAACACAAAGAAGTTTCTCAGAAAGCTTCTTTCTCTTTGTTATCGGAGGATATTTCCCTTGGCCCTATAGTCTTCAAAGGGATCCGAAATATCTATTCTCAGATTCCACAAAAATAAGGCTAGCAAAGAGATCCACGAAATACAGATGTAACTCTGAGAGATGAATGAACAGAACACTAAGCAGTTTCTCAGAAAGCTTCTTTCCAGATTTCATCTGAGGATATTTCCTTTTTCACCATAGCCCTTTATGGGCTGCCAAATATCATTTTGCCAATTCCACAAGAACTGTCTTAGCGAAAGGCTTCTTGAGGGGAAAGCTGTAACTCTGTGAGATGATTTCACAGACCACAAAGAAGTTTCTCAGAAAGCTTCCTTGTCTTTGTTATCGGAGGATATTTCCTTTGGCCCTATAGTCTTCAAAGGGATCCGAAATATCTGTTCTCAGATTCCACAGAAATAAGGCTAGCAAAGAGATCCACGAAATACAGATGTAACTCTGTGAGTGGAAGTCACATATCACAGAGCAGTTTCTCAGAAAGCTTCTTTCCAGATTTCATCTGAGGATATTTCCTTTTTCACAGTAGCCCTCTATGGGCTTCCAAATATCACTTTGCCAATTCCACAAGAACTGTCTTAAAGAAAGGTTTCTTGAGGTGAAAGGTGTAACTCTGTGAGATGATTTCAGAGAACACAAAGAAGTTTCTCAGATAGCTTCTTTCTCTTTGTTATCGGAGGATATTTCCTTTGGCCCTATAGTCTTCAAAGGGATCCGAAATATCTGTTCTCAGATTCCACAGAAATAAGGCTAGCAAAGAGATCCACGAAATACAGATGTAACTCTGTGAGATGAATGAACAGAACACTAAGCAGTTTCTCAGAAATCTTCGTTCCAGATTTCATCTGAGGATATTTCCTTTTTCACCATAGCCCTCTATGGGCTTCCAAATATCACTTTGCCAATTCCACAAGAACTGTCTTAGCGAAAGGCTTCTTGAGGGGAAAGCTGTAACTCTGTGAGATGATTTCACAGAACACAAAGAAGTTTCTCAGAAAGCTTCCTTCTCTTTGGTATCGGAGGATATTTCCTTTGGCCCTATAGTCTTCAAAGGGATCCGAAATATCTGTTCTCAGATTCCACAGAAATAAGGCTAGCAAAGAGATCCACGAAATACAGATGTAACTCTGTGAGTGGAAGTCACATATCACAGAGCAGTTTCTCAGAAAGCTTGTTTCCAGATTTCATCTGAGGATATTTCCTTTTTCACAGTAGCCCTCTATGGGCTTCCAAATATCACTTTGCCAATTCCACAAGAACTGTCTTAAAGAAAGGCTTCTTGAGGTGAAAGGTGTAACTCTGTGAGATGATTTCAGAGAACACAAAGAAGTTTCTCAGAAAGCTTCTTTCTCTTTGTTATCGGAGGATATTTCCTTTGGCCCTATAGTCTTCAAAGGGATCCGAAATATCTGTTCTCAGATTCCACAGAAATAAGGCTAGCAAAGAGATCCACGAAATACAGATGTAACTCTGTGAGATGAATGAACAGAACACTAAGCAGTTTCTCAGAAAGCTTCTTTCCAGATTTCATCTGAGGATATTTCCTTTTTCACCATAGCCCTCTATGGGCTTCCAAATATCACTTTGCCAATTCCACAAGAACTGTCTTAGCGAAAGGCTTCTTGAGGGGAAAGCTGTAACTCTGTGAGATGATTTCACAGTACACAAAGAAGTTTCTCACAAAGCTTCCTTCTCTTTGTTATCGGATGATAATTCCTTTGGCCCTATAGTCTTCAAAGGGATCCGAAATATCTGTTCTCAGATTCCACAGAAATAAGGCTAGCAAAGAGATCCACGAAATACAGATGTAACTCTGTGAGTGGAAGTCACATATCACAGAGCAGTTTCTCAGATAGCTTGTTTCCAGATTTCATCTGAGGATATTTCCTTTTTCACAGTAGCCCTCTATGGGCTTCCAAATATCACTTTGCCAATTCCACAAGAACTGTCTTAAAGAAAGGCTTCTTGAGGTGAAAGGTGTAACTCTGTGAGATGATTTCAGAGAACACAAAGAAGTTTCTCAGAAAGCTTCTTTCTCTTTGTTATCGGAGGATATTTCCTTTGGCCCTATAGTCTTCAAAGGGATCCGAAATATCTGTTCTCAGATTCCACAGAAATAAGGCTAGCAAAGAGATCCACGAAATACAGATGTAACTCTGTGAGATGAATGAACAGAACACTAAGCAGTTTCTCAGAAACCTTCTTTCCAGATTTCATCTGAGGATATTTCCTTTTTCACCATAGCCCTCTATGGGCTTCCAAATATCACTTTGCCAATTCCACAAGAACTGTCTTAGCGAAAGGCTTCTTGAGGGGAAAGCTGTAACTCTGTGAGATGATTTCACAGAACACAAAGAAGTTTCTCACAAAGCTTCCTTCTCTTTGTTATCGGATGATATTTCCTTTGGCCCTATAGTCTTCAAAGGGATCCGAAATATCTGTTCTCAGATTCCACAGAAATAAGGCTAGCAAAGAGATCCACGAAATACAGATGTGACTCTGTGAGATGAATGAACAGAACACTAAGCAGTGTCTCAGAAAGCTTCTTTCCAGATTTCATCTGAGGATATTTCCTTTTTCACCATAGCCCTCTATGGGCTTCCAAATATCACTGTGCCAATTCCACAAGAACTGTCTTTGCGAAAGGCTTCTTGAGGGGAAAGCTGTAACTCTGTGAGATGATTTCACAGAACACAAAGAAGTTTCTCAGAAAGTTTCTTTCTCTTTGTTATCGGAGGATATTTCCTTAGGCCCTATAGTCTTCAAAGGAATACGAAATATCTGTTCTCAGATTCCACAGAAATAAGGCTAGCAAAGAGATCCACGAAATACAGATGTAACTCTGTGAGTGGAAGTCACACATCACAGAGCAGTTTCTCAGAAAGCTTCTTTCCGGATTTCATCTGAGGATATTTCCTTTTTCACCATTGCCCTCTATGGGCTGCCAAATATCACTTTGCCAATTCCACAAGAACTGTCTTAGCGAAAGGCTTCTTGAGGGGAAAGCTGTAACTCTGTGAGATGATTTCACAGAACACAAAGAAGTTTCTCAGAAAGCTTCCTTCTCTTTGTTATCGGAGGATATTTCCTTTGTCCCTATAGTCTTCAAAGGGATCCGAAATATCTGTTCTCAGATTCCACAGAAATAAGGCTAGCAAAGAGATCCACGAAATACAGATGTAAGCCTGTGAGATGAATGAAAAGAACCCTAAGCAGTTTCTCAGAAAGCTTCTTTCCATATTTCATCTGAGGATATATCCTTTTTCACAATAGCCCTCTATGGGCTTCCAAATATCACATTGCCAATTCCACAAGAACTGTCTTAGCGAAAGGCTTCTTGACGGGAAAGCTGTAACTCTGTGAGATGATTTCACAGAACACAAAGAAGTTTCTCAGAAAGCTTCCTTCTCTTTGTTATCGGAGGATATTTCCTTTGGCCCTATAGTCTTCAAAGGGATCCGAAATATCTGTTCTCAGATTCCACAGAAACAAGGCTAGCAAAGAGATCCACGAAATACAGATGTAACTCTGTGAGTGGAAGTCACATATCACAGAGAAGTGTCTCAGAAAGCTTGTTTCCAGATTTCATCTGAGGATATTTCCTTTTTCACAGTAGCCCTCTATGGGCTTCCAAATATCACTTTGCCAATTCCACAAGAACTGTCTTAAAGAAAGGCTTCTTGAGGTGAAAGGTGTAACTCTGTGAGATGATTTCAGAGAACACAAAGAAGTTTCTCAGAAAGCTTCTTTCTCTTTGTTATCGGAGGATATTTCCTTTGGCCCTATAGTCTTCAAAGGGATCCGAAATATCTGTTCTCAGATTCCACAGAAATAAGGCTAGCAAAGAGATCCACGAAATACAGATGTAACTCTGTGAGATGAATGAACAGAACACTAAGCAGCTTCTCAGAAAGCTTCTTTCCGGATTTCATCTGAGGATATTTCCTTTTTCACCATAGCCCTCTATGGGCTTCCAAATATCACTTTGCCAATTCCACAAGAACTGTCTTAGCGAAAGGCTTCTTGAGGGGAAAGCTGTAACTCTGTGAGATGATTTCACAGACCACAAAGAAGTTTCTCACAAAGCTTCCTTCTCTTTGTTATCGGATGATATTTCCTTTGGCCCTATAGTCTTCAAAGGGATCCGAAATATCTGTTCTCAGATTCCACAGAAATAAGGCTAGCAAAGAGATCCACGAAATACAGATGTGACTCTGTGAGATGAATGAACAGAACACTAAGCAGTTTCTCAGAAAGCTTCTTTCCAGATTTCATCTGAGGATATTTCCTTTTTCACCATAGCCCTCTATGGGCTTCCAAATATCCCTTTGCCAATTCCACAAGAACTGTGTTAGCGAAAGGCTTCTTGAGGGGAAAGCTGTAACTCTGTGAGAAGATTTCACAGAACACAAAGAAGTTTCTCAGAAAGTTTCTTTCTCTTTGTTATCGGAGGATATTGCCTTTAGCCCTATAGTCTTCAAAGGAATCCGAAATATCTGTTCTCAGATTCCACAGAAATGAGGCGAGCAAAGAGATCCACGAAATACAGATGTAACTCTGTGACTGGACATCACACATCACAGAGCAGTTTCTCAGAAAGCTTCTTTCCAGATTTCATCTGAGGATATTTCCTTTTTCACCATAGCCCTCTATGGGCTTCCAAATATCACTTTGCCAATTCCACAAGAACTGTCTTAGCGAAAGGCTTCTTGAGGGGAAAGCTGTAACTCTGTGAGATGATTTCACAGAACACAAAGAATTTTCTCAGAAAGCTTCCTTCTCTTTGTTATCGGAGGATATTTCCTTTGGCCCTATAGTCTTCAAATGGATCCGAAATATCTGTTCTCAGATTCCACAGAAATAAGGCTAGCAAAGAGATCCACGAAATACAGATGTAACTCTGTGAGTGGAAGTCACACATCACAGAGCAGTTTCTCAGAAAGCTTCTTTCCAGATTTCATCTGAGGATATTTCCTTTTTCACCATAGCCCTCTATGGGCTTCCAACTATCACTTTGCCAATTCCACAAGAACTGTCTTAGCGAAAGGCTTCCTCAGGGGAAAGCTCTAACTCGGTGAGATGATTTCACAGAACACAAGGAAGTTTCTCACAAAGCTTCTTTCTCCTTGTTATCGGCGGATATTTCCCTTGGCCCTATAGTCTTCAATGGGATCCGAAATATCTGTTCTCAGATTCCACAAAAATAAGGCTAGCAAAGAGATCCACGAAATACAGATGTAACTCTCATAGATGAATGAACAGAAAACTAAGCAGTTTCTCAGAAAGCTTCTTTCCAGATTTCATCTGAGGATATTTCCTTTTTCACCATAGCCCTCTATGGGCTTCCAAATATCACTTTGCCAATTCCACAAGAACTGTCTTAGCGAAAGGCTTCTTGAGGGGAAAGCTGTAACTCTGTGAGATGATTTCACAGAACACAAAGAAGTTTCTCAGAAAGCTTCCTTCTCTTTGTTATCGGAGGATATTTCCTTTGGCCCTATAGTCTTCAAAGGGATCCGAAATATCTGTTCTCAGATTCCACAGAAATAAGGCTAGCAAAGAGATCCACGAAATACAGATGTAATTCTGTGAGATGAATGAACAGAACACTAAGCAGTTTCTCCGAATGCTTCTTTCCAGATTTCATCTGAGGATATTTCCTTTTTCACCATAGCCCTCTATGGGCTTCCAAATATCACTTTGCCAATTCCAGAAGAACTGTCTTAGCGAAAGGCTTCTTGAGGGGAAAGCTGTAACTCTGTGAGATGATTTCACAGAACACAAAGAAGTTTCTCAGAAAGCTTCTTTCTCTCTGTTATCGGAGGATATTTCCTTTGGCCCTATAGTCTTCAAAGGGATCCGAAATATCTGTTCTCAGATTCCACAGAAATTAGGCTAGCAAAGAGATCCACGAAATACAGATGTAAGTCTGAGAGATGAATGAACAGAACACTAAGCAGTTTCTCAGAAAGCTTCTTTCCAGATTTCATCTGAGGATATTTCCTTTTTCACCATAGCCCTCTATGGGCTTCCAAATATCACTTTGCCCATTCCACATGAACTGTCTTAGCGAAAGGCTTCTTGAGGGGAAAGCTGTAACTCTGTGAGATGATTTCACAGAACACAAAGAAGATTCTCAGAAAGCTTCTTTCTCTCTTTTATCGGAGGATATTTCCTTGGCCCTATAGTCTTCAAAGGGATCCGAAATATCTGTTCTCAGATTCCACAGAAATAAGGCTAGCAAAGAGATCCCCGAAATACAGATGTAACTCTGTGAGTGGAAGTTACACATCACAGAGCAGTTTCTCAGAAAGCTTCTTTCCAGATGTCATCTGAAGATATTTCCTTTTTCACCATAGCCCTCTATGGGCTTCCAAATATCACTTTGCCAATTCCACAAGTACTGTCTTAGCGAAAGGCTTCTTGAGGGGAAAGCTGTAACTCTGTGAGATGATTTCACAGAACACAAAGAAGTTTCTCAGAAAGCTTCTTTCTCTTTGTTATCGGAGGATATTTCCTTTGGCCCTATAGTCTTCAAAGGGATCCGAAATATCTGTTCTCAGATTCCACAGAAATAAAGCTAGCAAAGAGATCCACGAAATACATATATAACTCTGTGAGATGAATGAACAGAACACTAAGCAGTTTCTCAGAAAGCTTCTTTCCAGATTTCATCTGAGGATATTTCCTTTTTCACCATAGCCCTCTATGGGCTGCCAAATATCACTTTGTATATTCCATAAGAACTGTCTTAGCAAAAGGCTTCTGGAGGGGAAAGCTGTAACTCTGTGAGACGATTTCACAGAACACAAAGAAGTTTCTCAGAAAGCTTCTTTCTCTTTGTTATCGGAGGATATTTCCTTTGGCCCTATAGTCTTCAAAGGGATCCGAAATATCTGTTCTCAGATTCCACAGAAATAAGGCTAGCAAAGAGATCCACGAAATACAGATGTAACTCTGTGAGTGGAAGTCACACATCACAGAGCAGTTTCTCAGAAAGCTTCTTTCCAGATTTCATCTGAGGATATTTCCTTTTTCACCATAGCCCTCTAGGGGCTTCCAAATATCACTTTGCCAATTCCACAAGAACTGTCTTAGCGAAAGGCTTCTTGAGGGGAAAGCTGTAACTCTGTGAGATGATTTCACAGAACACAAAGAAGTTTCTCAGAAAGCTTCCTTCTCTTTGTTATCGGAGGATATTTCCTTTGGCCCTATAGTCTTCAAAGGGATCCGAAATATCTGTTCTCAGATTCCACAGAAATAAGGCTAGCAAAGAGATCCACGAAATACAGATGTAACTCTGTGAGTGGAAGTTACACATGACAGAGCAGTTTCTCAGAAAGATTCTTTCCAGATTTCATCTGAAGATATTTCCTTTTTCACCATAGCCCTCTATGGGCTTCCAAATATCACTTTGCCAATTCCACAAGAACTGTCTTAGCGAAAGGCTTCTTGAGGGGAAAGCTGTAACTCAGTGAGATGATTTCACAGAACACAAAGAAGTTTCTCAGAAAGCTTCTTTCTCTTTGTTATCGGAGGATATTTCCTTTGGCCCCATAGTCTTCCAAGGGATCCGAAATATCTGTTCTCAGATTCCACAGAAATAAGGCTAGCAAAGAGATCCACGAAATACAGATGTAACTCTGTGATATGAATGAACGGAACACTAAGCAGATTCTCAGAAAGCTTCTTTCCAGATTTCATCTGAGGATATTTCCTTTTTCACCATAGCCCTCTATGGGCTGCCAAATATCACTTTGCGTATTCCATAAGAACTGTCTTAGCGAAAGGCTTCTTGAGGGGAAAGCTGTAACTCTGTGAGACGATTTCACAGAACACAAAGAAGTTTCTGAGAAAGCTTCCTTCTCTTTGTTATCGTAGGATATTTCCTTTGGCCCTATAGTCTTCAAAGGGATCCGAAATATCTCTTCTCAGATTCCACAGAAATAAGGCTAGCAAAGAGATCCACGAAATACAGATGTAACTCTGTGAGATGAATGAACAGAACACTAAGCAGTTTCTCAGAAAGCTTCTTTCCAGATTTCATCTGAGGATATTTCCTTTTTCACCATAGCCCTCTATGGGCTTCCAAATATCACTTTGCCAATTCCACAAGAACTGTCTTAGCGAAAGGCTTCTTGAGGGGAAAGCTGTAACTCTGTGAGATGATTTCACAGAACACAAAGAAGTTTCTCAGAAAGCTTCCTTTTCTTTGTTATCGGAGGATATTTCCTTTGCCCCTATAGTCTTCAAAGGGATCCGAAATATCTGTTCTCAGATTCCACAGAAATAAGGCTAGCAAAGAGATCCACGAAATACAGATGTAACTCTGTGAGATGAATGAACAGAACACTCAGCAGTTTCTCAGAAAGCTTCTTTCCAGATTTCATCTGAGGATACTTCCTTTTTCACCATAGCCCTTTATGGGCTGCCAAATATCACTTTGCCAATTCCACAAGAACTGTCTTAGCGAAAGGCTTCTTAAGGGAAAAGCTGTAACTCTGTGATATGATTTCACAGAACACAAGGAAGTTTCTCAGAAAGCTTCTTTCTCTTTGTTATCGGAGGATATTTCCTTTGGCCCTATAGTCTTCAAAGGGATCCGAAATATCTGTTCTCAGATTCCACAGAAATAAGGCTAGCAAAGAGATCCACGAAATACAGATGTAACTCTGTGAGTGGAAGTCACACATCACAGAGCAGTTTCTCAGAAAGCTTCTTTCCAGATTTCATCTGAGGATATTTCCTTTTTCACCATAGCCCTCTATGGGCTTCCAAATATCACTTTGCCAATTCCACATGAACTGTCTTAGCGAAAGGCTTCTTGAGGGGAAAGCTGTAACTCTGTGAGATGATTTCACAGAACACAAAGAAGATTCTCAGAAAGCTTCTTTCTCTCTTTTATCGGAGGATATTTCCTTGGCCCTATAGTCTTCAAAGGGATCCGAAATATCTGTTCTCAGATTCCACAGAAATAAGGCTAGCAAAGAGATCCCCGAAATACAGATGTAACTCTGTGAGTGGAAGTCACACATCACAGAGCAGTTTCTCAGAAAGCTTCTTTCCAGATGTCATCTGAAGATATTTCCTTTTTCACCATAGCCCTCTATGGGCTTCCAAATATCACTTTGCCAATTCCACAAGTACTGTCTTAGCGAAAGGCTTCTTGAGGGGAAAGCTGTAACTCTGTGAGATGATTTCACAGAACACAAAGAAGTTTCTCAGAAAGCTTCTTTCTCTTTGTTATCGGAGGATATTTCCTTTGGCCCTATAGTCTTCAAAGGGATCTGAAATATCTGTTCTCAGATTCCACAGAAATAAAGCTAGCAAAGAGATCCACGAAATACATATATAACTCTGTGAGATGAATGAACAGAACACTAAGCAGTTTCTCAGAAAGCTTCTTTCCAGATTTCATCTGAGGATATTTCCTTTTTCACCATAGCCCTCTATGGGCTGCCAAATATCACTTTGTATATTCCATAAGAACTGTCTTAGCGAAAGGCTTCTGGAGGGGAAAGCTGTAACTCTGTGAGACGATTTCACAGAACACAAAGAAGTTTCTCAGAAAGCTTCTTTCTCTTTGTTATCGGAGGATATTTCCTTTGGCCCTATAGTCTTCAAAGGGATCCGAAATATCTGTTCTCAGATTCCACAGAAATAAGGCTAGCAAAGAGATCCACGAAATACAGATGTAACTCTGTGAGTGGAAGTCACACATCACAGAGCAGTTTCTCAGAAAGCTTCTTTCCAGATTTCATCTGAGGATATTTACTTTTTCACCATAGCCCTCTAGGGGCTTCCAAATATCACTTTGCCAATTCCACAAGAACTGTCTTAGCGAAAGGCTTCTTGAGGGGAAAGCTGTAACTCTGTGAGATGATTTCACAGAACACAAAGAAGTTTCTCAGAAAGCTTCCTTCTCTTTGTCATCGGAGGATATTTCCTTTGGCCCTATAGTCTTCAAAGGGATCCGAAATATCTGTTCTCAGATTCCACAGAAAAAAGGCTAGCAAAGAGATCCACGAAATACAGATGTAACTCTGTGAGTGGAAGTTACACATCACAGAGCAGTTTCTCAGAAAGATTCTTTCCAGATTTCATCTGAAGATATTTCCTTTTTCACCATAGCCCTCTATGGGCTGCCAAATATCACTTTGCATATTCCATAAGAACTGTCTTAGCGAAAGGCTTCTTGAGGGGAAAGCTGTAACTCTGTGAGACGATTTCACAGAACACAAAGAAGTTTCTGAGAAAGCTTCCTTCTCTTTGTTATCGTAGGATATTTCCTTTGGCCCTATAGTCTTCAAAGGGATCCGAAATATCTGTTCTCAGATTCCACAGAAATAAGGCTAGCAAAGAGATCCACGAAATACAGATGTAACTCTGTGAGATGAAGGAACAGAACACTAAGCAGTTTCTCAGAAAGCTTCTTTCCAGATTTCATCTGAGGATATTTCCTTTTTCACCATAGCCCTCTATGGGCTTCCAAATATCACTTTGCCAATTCCACAAGAACTGTCTTAGCGAAAGGCTTCTTGAGGGGAAAGCTGTAACTCTGTGAGATGATTTCACAGAACACAAAGAAGTTTCTCAGAAAGCTTCCTTGTCTTTGTTATCGGAGGATATTTCCTTTGGCCCTATAGTCTTCAAAGGGATCCGAAATATCTGTTCTCAGATTCCACAGAAATAAGGCTAGCAAAGAGATCCACGAAATACAGATGTAACTCTGTGAGATGAATGAACAGAACACTCAGCAGTTTCTCAGAAAGCTTCTTTCCAGATTTCATCTGAGGATACTTCCTTTTTCACCATAGCCCTTTATGGGCTGCCAAATATCACTTTGCCAATTCCACAAGAACTGTCTTAGCGAAAGGCTTCTTAAGGGGAAAGCTGTAACTCTGTGATATGATTTCACAGAACACAAGGAAGTTTCTCAGAAAGCTTCTTTCTCTTTGTTATCGGAGGATATTTCCTTTGGCCCTATAGTCTTCAAAGGGATCCGAAATATCTGTTCTCAGATTCCACAGAAATAAGGCTAGCAAAGAGATCCACGAAATACAGATGTAACTCTGTGAGTGGAAGTCACACATCACAGAGCAGTTTCTCAGAAAGCTTCTTTCCAGATTTCATCTGAGGATATTTCCTTTTTCACCATAGCCCTCTATGGGCTTCCAAATATCACTTTGCCAATTCCACAAGAACTGTCTTAGCGAAAGGCTTGTGAGGGGAAAGCTGTAACTCTGTGAGATGATTTCACAGAACACAAAGAAGTTTCTCAGAAAGCTTCCTTCTCTTTGTTATCGGAGGATATTTCCTTTGGCCGTATAGTCTTCAAAGGGATCCGAAATATCTGTTCTCAGATTCCACAGAAATAAGGCTAGCAAAGAGATCCACGAAATACAGATGTAACTCTGTGAGATGAATGAACAGAACACTAAGCAGTTTCTCAGAAAGCTTCTTTCCAGATTTCATCTGAGGATATTTCCTTTTTCACCATAGCCCTTTATGGGCTGCCAAATATCACTTTGCCAATTCCACAAGAACTGTCTTAGCGAAAGGCTTCTTAAGGGGAAAGCTGTAACTCTGTGATATGATTTCACAGAACACAAGGAAGTTTCTCAGAAAGCTTCTTTCTCTCTGTTATCGGAGGATATTTCCTTTGGCCCTATAGTCTTCAAAGGGATCCGAAATATCTGTTCTCAGATTCCACAGAAATAAGGCTAGCAAAGAGATCCACGAAATACAGATGTAACTCTGAGAGATGAATGAACAGAACACTAAGCAGTTTCTCAGAAAGCTTCTTTCCAGATTTCATCTGAGGATATTTCCTTTTTCACCATAGCCCTCTATGGGCTTCCAAATATCACTTTGCCAATTCCACATGAACTGTCTTAGCGAAAGGCTTCTTGAGGGGAAAGCTGTATCACTGTGAGATGATTTCACAGAACACAAAGAAGATTCTCAGAAAGCTTCTTTCTCTTTGTTATCGGAGGATATTTCCTTGGCCCTATAGTCTTCAAAGGGATCCGAAATATCTGTTCTCAGAATCCACAGAAATAAGGCTAGCAAAGAGATCCACGAAATACAGATGTAACTCTGTGAGTGGAAGTTACACATCACAGAGCAGTTTCTCAGAAAGCTTCTTTCCAGATTTCATCTGAAGATATTTCCTTTTTCACCATAGCCCTCTATGGGCTTCCAAATATCACTTTGCCAATTCCACAAGAACTGTCTTAGCGAAAGGCTTCTTGAGGGGAAAGCTGTAACTCTGTGAGATGATTTCACAGAACACAAAGAAGTTTCTCAGAAAGCTTCTTTCTCTTTGTTATCGGAGGATATTTCCTTTGGCCCCATAGTCTTCAAAGGGATCCGAAATATCTGTTCTGAGATTCCACAGTAAGAAGGCTAGCAAAGAGATCCACGAAATACAGATGTAACTCTGTGATATGAATGAACGGAACACTAAGCAGATTCTCAGAAATCTTCTTTCCAGATTTCATCTGAGGATATTTCCTTTTTCCCATAGCCCTCTATGGGCTGCCAAATATCACTTTGCATATACCATAAGAACTGTCTTAGCGAAAGGCTTCTTGAGGGGAAAGCTGTAACTCTGTGAGACGATTTCACAGAACACAAAGAAGTTTCTGAGAAAGCTTCCTTCTCTTTGTTATAGTTGGATATTTCCTTAGGCCCTATAGTCTTCAAAGGGATCCGAAATATCTGTTCTCAGATTCCACAGAAATAAGGCTAGCAAAGAGATCCACGAAATACAGATATAACTCTGTGAGTGGAAGTCACACATCACAGAGCGGTTTCTCAGAAAGCTTCTTTCCAGATTTCATCTGAGGATATTTCCTTTTTCACCATAGCCCTCTAAGGGCTTCCAAATATCACTTTGCCAATTCCACAAGAACTGTCTTAGAGAAAGGCTTCTTGAGGGGAAAGCTGTAACTCTGTGAGATGATTTCACAGAACACAAAGAAGTTTCTCAGAAAGCTTCCTTCTCTTTGTTATCGGAGGATATTTCCTTTGGCCCTATAGTCTTCAAAGGGATCCGAAATATCTGTTCTCAGATTCCACAGAAATAAGGCTATCAAAGAGATCCACGAAATACAGATGTAACTCTGTGAGATGAATGAACAGAACACTAAGCAGTTTCTCATAAAGCTTCTTTCCAGATTTCATCTGAGGATATTTCCTTTTTCACCATAGCCCTCTATGGGCTTCCAAATATCACTTTGCCAATTCCACAAGAACTGTCTTAGCGAAAGGCTTCTTGAGGGGAAAGCTGTAACTCTGTGAGATGATTTCACAGAACACAAAGAAGTTTCTCAGAAAGCTTCCTTTTCTTTGTTATCGGAGGATATTTCCTTTGGCCCTATAGTCTTCAAAGGGATCCGAAATATCTGTTCTCAGATTCCACAGAAATAAGGCTAGCAAAGAGATCCACGAAATACAGATGTAACTCTGTGAGATGAATGAACAGAACACTCAGCAGTTTCTCAGAAAGCTTCTTTCCAGATTTCATCTGAGGATATTTCCTTTTTCACCATAGCCCTTTATGGGCTGCCAAATATCACTTTGCCAATTCCACAAGAACTGTCTTAGCGAAAGGCTTCTTAAGGGGAAAGCTGTAACTCTGTGATGTGATTTCACAGAACACAAGGAAGTTTCTCAGAAAGCTTCTTTCTCTCTGTTATCGGAGGATATTTCCTTTGGCCCTATAGTCTTCAAAGGGATCCGAAATAAATGTTCTCAGATTCCACAGAAATAAGGCTAGCAAAGAGATCCACGAAATACAGATGTAACTCTGAGAGACGAATGAACAGATCACTAAGCAGTTTCTCAGAAAGCTTCTTTCCAGATTTCATCTGAGGATATTTCCTTTTTCACCATAGCCCTCTATGGGCTTCCAAATATCACTTTGCCAATTCCACAAGAACTGTCTTAGCAAAAGGCTTCTTGAGGGGAAAGCTGTAACTCTGTGAGATGATTTCACAGAACACAAAGAACTTTCTCAGAAAGCTTCCTTCTCTTTGTTATCGGAGGATATTTCCTTTGGCCCTATAGTCTCCAAAGGGATTCGAAATATCTGTTCTCAGATCCAACAGAAATAAGGCCAGCAAAGAGATCCACGAAATACAGATGTAACTCTGTGAGATGAATGAACAGAACACTAAACAGTTTCTCAGAAAGCTTCTTTCCAGATTTCATCTGAGGATATTTCCTTTTTCACCATAGCCCTCTATGGGCTTCCAAATATCACTTTGCCAATTCCACAAGAACTGTCTTAGCGAAAGGCTTCTTGAGGGGAAAGCTGTAACTCTGTGAGATGATTTCACAGAACACAAAGAAGTTTCTCAGAATGCTTCCTTCTCTTTGTTATCGGAGGATATTTCCTTTGGCCCTATAGTCTTCAAAGGATCCGAAATATCTGTTCTCAGATTCCACAGAAATAAGGCTAGCAAAGAGATCCACGAAATACAGATGTAACTCTGTGAGTGGAAGTCACACATCACAGAGCAGTTTCTCAGAAAGCTTCTTTCCAGATTTCATCTGAGGATATTTCCTTTTTCACCATAGCCCTCTATGGTCTTCCAAATATCACTTTGCCAATTCCACAAGAACTGTCTTAGCGAAAGGCTTCTTGAGGGGAAAGCTGTAACTCTGTGAGATGATTTCACTGAACACAAAGAAGTTTCTCAGAAAGCTTCTTTCTCTCTTTTATCGGAGGATATTTCCTTTGTCCCTATAGTCTTCAAAGGAATCCGAAATATCTGTTCTCAGATTCCACAGAAATAAGGCTAGCAAAGAGATCCACGAAATACAGATGTAACTCTGTGAGATGAATGAACAGAACACTAAGCAGTTTCTCAGAAAGCTTCTTTCCAGATTTCATCTGAGGATATTTCCTTTTTCACCATAGCCCTCTATGGGCTTCCAAATATCACTTTGCCAATTCCACATGAACTGTCTTAGCGAAAGGCTTCTTGAGGGGAAAGCTGTAACACTGTGAGATGATTTCACAGAACACAAAGAAGATTCTCAGAAAGCTTCTTTCTCTCTTTTATCGGAGGATATTTCCTTGGCCCTATAGTCTTCAAAGGGATCCGAAATATCTGTTCTCAGATTCCACAGAAATAAGGCTAGCAAAGAGATCCACGACATACAGATGTAACTCTGTGAGTGGAAGTCACACATCACAGAGCAGTTTCTCAGAAAGCTTCTTTCCAGATTTCATCTGAGGATATTTCCTTTTTCACCATAGCCCTCTATGGGCTTCCAAATATCACTTTACCAATTCCACAAGAACTGTCTTAGCGAAAGGCTTCTTGAGGGGAAAGCTGTAAATCTGTGAGATGATTTCACAGAACACAAAGAAGTTTCTCAGAAAGCTTCTTTCTCTTTGTTATCGGAGGATATTTCTTTTGGCCCCATAGTCTTCAAAGGGATCCGAAATATCTGTTCTCAGATTCCACAGTAATAAGGCTAGCAAAGAGATCCACGAAATACAGATGTAACTCTGTGATATGAATGAACGGAACACTAAGCAGATTCTCAGAAATCTTCTTTCCAGATTTCATCTGAGGATATTTCCTTTTTCCCATAGCCCTCTATGGGCTGCCAAATATCACTTTGCATATACCATAAGAACTGTCTTAGCGAAAGGCTTCTTGAGGGGAAAGCTGTAACTCTGTGAGACGATTTCACAGAACACAAAGAAGTTTCTGAGAAAGCTTCCTTCTCTTTGTTATCGTTGGATATTTCCTTTGGCCCTATATTCTTCAAAGGGATCCGAAATATCTGTTCTCAGATTCCACAGAAATAAGGCTAGCAAAGAGATCCACGAAATACAGATGTAACTCTGTGAGTGGAAGTCACACATCACAGAGCAGTTTCTCAGAAAGCTTCTTTCCAGATTTCATCTGAGGATATTTCCTTTTTCACCATAGCCCTCTAAGGGCTTCCAAATATCACTTTGCCAATTCCACAAGAACTGTCTTAGCGAAAGGCTTCTTGAGGGGAAAGCTGTAACTCTGTGAGATGATTTCACAGAACACAAAGAAGTTTCTCAGAAAGCCTCCTTTTCTTTGTTATCGGAGGATATTTCCTTTGGCCCTATAGTCTTCAAAGGGATCCGAAATATCTGTTCTCAGATTCCACAGAAATAAGGCTAGCAAAGAGATCCACGAAATACAGATGTAACTCTGTGAGATGAATGAACAGAACACTCAGCAGTTTCTCAGAAAGCTTCTTTCCAGATTTCATCTGAGGATATTTCCTTTTTCACCATAGCCCTTTATGGGCTGCCAAATATCACTTTGCCAATTCCACAAGAACTGTCTTAGCGAAAGGCTTCTTGAGGGGAAAGCTGTAACTCTGTGATATGATTTCACAGAACACAAGGAAGTTTCTCAGAAAGCTTCTTTCTCTCTGTTATCGGAGGATATTTCCTTTGTCCCTATAGTCTTCAAAGGGATCCGAAATATCTGTTCTCAGATTCCACAGAAATAAGGCTAGCAAAGAGATCCACGAAATACAGATGTAACTCTGAGAGACGAATGAACAGAACACTAAGCAGTTTCTCAGAAAGCTTCTTTCCACATTTCATCTGAGGATATTTCCTTTTTCACCATAGCCCTCTATGGTCTTCCAAATATCACTTTGCCAATTCCACAAGAACTGTCTTAGCGAAAGGCTTCTTGAGGGGAAAGCTGTAACTCTGTGAGATGATTTCACTGAACACAAAGAAGTTTCTCAGAAAGCTTCTTTCTCTCTTTTATCGGAGGATATTTCCTTTGTCCCTATAGTCTTCAAAGGGATCCGAAATATCTGTTCTCAGATTCCACAGAAATAAGGCTAGCAAAGAGATCCACGAAATACAGATGTAACTCTGTGAGATGAATGAACAGAACACTAAGCAGTTTCTCAGAAAGCTTCTTTCCAGATTTCACCTGAGGATATTTCCTTTTTCACCATAGCCCTCTATGGTCTTCCAAATATCACTTTGCCAATTCCACAAGAACTGTCTTAGAGAAAGGCTTCTTGAGGGGAAAGCTGTAACTCTGTGAGATGATTTCACAGAACACAAAGAAGTTTCTCAGAAAGCTTCCTTCTCTTTGTTATCGGAGGAAATTTCCTTTGGCCCTATAGTCTTCAAAAGGACCTGAAATATCTGTTCTCAGATTCCACAGAAATAAGGCTAGCAAAGAGATCCACGAAATACAGATGTAACTCTGTGAGTGGACGTCACACATCACAGACCAGTTTCTCAGAAAGCTTCTTTCCAGATTTCATCTGAGGATATTTCCTTTTTCACCATAGCCCTCTAAGGGCTTCCAAATATCACTTTGCCAATTCCACAAGAACTGTCTTAGCGAAAGGGAGGGGAAAGCTGTAACTCTGTGAGATGATTTCACTGAACACAAAGAAGTTTTTCAGAAAGCTTCTTTCTCTTTGTTATCGGAGAATATTTCCTTTGGCCCTATAGTCTTCAAAGGGATCCGAAATATCTGTTCTCAGATTCCACAGAAATAAGGCTAGCAAAGAGATCCACGAAATACAGATGTAACTCTGTGAGATGAATGAACAAAACACTAAGCAGTTTCTCAGAAAGCTTCTTTCCAGATTTCATCTGAGGATATTTCCTTTTTCACCATAGCCCTCTATGGGCTTCCAAATATCACTTTGCCAATTCCACAAGAACTGTCTTAGCGAAAGGCTTCTTGAGGGGAAAGCTGTAACTCTGTGAGATGATTTCACAGAACACAAAGAAGTTCCTCAGAAAGCTTCCTTCTCTTTGTTATCGGAGGATATTTCCTTGGGCCCTATAGTCTTCAAAGGGATCCGAAATATCTGTTCTCAGATTCCACAGAAATAAGGCTAGCAAAGAGATCCACGACATACAGATGTAACTCTGTGAGTGGAAGTCACACATCACAGAGCAGTTTCTCAGAAAGCTTCTTTCCAGATTTCATCTGAGGATATTTCCTTTTTCACCATAGCCCTCTAGGGGCTTCCAAATATCACTTTGCCAATTCCACAAGAACTGTCTTAGCGAAAGGCTTCTTGAGGGGAAAGCTGTAACTCTGTGAGATGATTTCACAGAACACAAAGTAGTTTCTCAGAAAGCTTCTTTCTCTCTCTTATCGGAGGATATTTCCTTTGTCCCTATAGTCTTCAAAGGGATCCGAAATATGTTCTCCGATTCCACGGAAATAAGGCTAGCAAAGAGATCCACGATATACAGATGTAAGTCTGTGACATGAATGAACAGAACTCAAGCAGTTTCTCAGAAATCTTCTTTCTAGATTTCATCTGAGGATATTTCCTTTTTCACGATAGCCCTCTATGGGCTTCCAAATATCACTTTACCAATTCCACAAGAACTGTCTTAGAGAAAGGCTTCTGAGGGGAAAGCTGTAACTCTGTGAGATGATTTCAAAGGACACAAAGAAGTTTCTCAGAAAGATTCCTTCTCTTTGTTATCGGAGGATATTTCCTTTGGCCCTATGGTCTTCAAAAGGATCCGAAATATCTGTTCTCAGATTCCACAGAAATAAGGCTAGCAAAGAGATCCACGAAATACAGATGTAACTCTGTGAGTGGAAGTCACACATCACAGAGCAGTTTCTCAGAAAGCTTCTTTCCAGATTTCATCTGAGGATATTTCCTTTTTCACCATAGCCCTCTATGGGCTTCCAAATATCAGTTTTCCAATTCCACCAGAACTGCTTAGCGAAAGGCTTCTTGAGGGGACAGCTGTAACTCTGTGAGATGATTTCACAGAACACAAAGAAGTTTCTCAGAGAGCTTCTTTCTCTTTGTTATCGGAGAATATTTCCTTTGGCCCTATAGTCTTCAAAGGGATCAGAATTATCTGTTCTCAGACTCCACAGAAATAAGGCTAGCAAAGAGATCCACGAAATACAGATGTAACTCTGTGAGATGAATGAACAGAACACTAAGCAGTTTCTCAGAAAGCTTCTTTCCAGATTTCATCTGAGGATATTTCCTTTTTCACAATAGCCCTCTATGGGCTTCCAAATATCACTTTGCCAATTCCACAAGAACTGTCTTAGCGAAAGGCTTCTTGAGGGGAAAGCTGTAACTCTGTGAGATGATTTCATAGAACACAAAGAAGTTTCTCAGAAAGCTTCCTTCTCTTTGTTATTGGAGGATATTTCCTTTGGCCCTATAGTCTTCAAAGGGATCCGAAATATCTGTTCTCAGATTCCACAGAAATAAGGCTAGCAAAGAGATCCACGAAATACAGATGTAACTCTGTGAGTGGAAGTCACACATCACAGAGCAGTTTCTCAGAAAGCTTCTTTCCAGATTTCATCTGAGGATATTTCCTTTTTCACCATAGCCCTCTATGGGCTTCCAAATATCACTTTGCCAATTCCACAAGAACTGTCTTAGCGAAAGGCTTCTTGAGGGAAAAGCTGTAACTCTGTGAGATGATTTCACAGAACACAAAGAAGTTTCTCAGAAAGCTTCTTTCTCTTTGTTATCGGAGGATATTTCCTTTGGCCCTATACTCTTCAAAGGGATCCGAAATATCTGTTCACAGATTCCACAGAAATAAGGCTAGCAAAGAGATCCACGAAATACAGATGTAACTCTGTGATATGAATGAACAGAACACTAAGCAGTTTCTCAGAGAGCTAGTTTCCAGATTTCATCTGAGGATATTTCCTTTTTCACCATAGCCCTCTATGGGCTGCCAAATATCACTTTGCTAATTCCACAAGAACTGTCTTAGCGAAAGGCTTCTTGAGGGGAAAGCTGTAATTCTGTGAGATGATTTCACAGAACACAAAGAAGTTTCTCAGAAAGCTTCCTTCTCTTTGTTATCGGAGGATATTTCCTTTGGCCCTATAGTCTTCAAAGGGATCCGAAATATCTGTTCTCAGATTCCACAGAAATAAGGCTAGCAAAGAGATCCACGAAATACAGATGTAACTCTGTGAGTGGAAATCACACATCACAGAGTAGTTTCTCAGAAAGCTTCTTTCCAGATTTCATCTGAGGATATTTCCTTTTTCACCATAGCCCTCTATGGGCTTCCAAATATCACTTTGCCAATTCCACAAGAACTGTCTTAGCGAAAGGCTTCTTGAGGGGAAAGCTGTAACTCTGTGAGATGATTTCACAGAACTCAAGGAAGTTTCTCAGAAAGCTTCCTTCTCTTTGTTATCGGAGGATATTTCCTTTGGCCCTATAGTCTTCAAAGGGATCCGAAATATCTGTTCTCAGACTCCACAGAAATAAGGCTAGCAAAGAGATCCACGAAATACAGATGTAACTCTGAGAGATGAATGAACAGAACACTAAGAAGTTTCTCAGAAAGCTTCTTTCCAGATTTCATCTGAGGATATTTCCTTTTTCACCATAGCCCATTATGGGCTGCCAAATATCACTTTGCCAATTCCACAAGAACTGTCTTAGCGAAAGGCTTCTTGAGGAGGAAGTTGTAACTCTGTGAGATGATTTCACAGAACACAAAGAACTTTCTCAGAAAGCTTCCTTCTCTTTGTTATCGGAGGATATTTCCTTTGGCCCTACAGTCTTCAAAGGGATCCGAAATATCTGTTCTCAGATTCCACAGAAATAAGGCTAGCAAAGAGATCCACGAAATACAGATGTAACTCTGTGAGTGGAAGTCACACATCACAGAGCAGTTTCTCAGAAAGCTTCTTTCCAGATTTCATCTGAGGATATTTCCTTTTTCACCATAGCCCTCTATGGGCTTCCAAATATCACTTTGCCAATTCCACAAGAACTGTCCTAGCGAAAGGCTTCTTGAGGGGAAAGCTGTAACTCTGTGAGATGATTTCACAGAACACAAAGAAGTTTCTCAGAAAGCTTCCTTCTCTTTGTTATCGGAGGATATTTCCTTTGGCCCTATAGTCTTCAAAGGGATCCGAAATATCTGTTCTCAGATTCCACAGAAATAAGGCTAGCAAAGAGATCCACGAAATACAGATGTAACTCTGTGAGATGAATGAACAGAACACTAAGCAGTTTCTCAGAAAGCTTCTTTCCAGATTTCATCTGAGGATATTTCCTTTTTCACCATAGCGCTCTAAGGGCTTCCAAATATCACTTTGCCAATTCCACAAGAACTGTCTTAGCGAAAGGCTTCTTGAGGGGAAAGCTGTAACTCTGTGAGATGATTTCACAGAACACAAAGAAGTTTCTCAGAAAGCTTCCTTCTCTTTGTTATCGGAGGATATTTCCTTTGGCCCTATAGTCTTCAAAGGGATCCGAAATATCTGTTCTCAGATTCCACAGAAATAAGGCTAGCAAAGAGATCCACGAAATACAGATGTAACTCTGTGAGTGGAAGTCACACATCACAGAGCAGTTTCTCAGAAAGCTTCTTTCCAGATTTCATCTGAGGATATTTCCTTCTTCACCATAGCCCTCTATGGGCTTCCAAATATCACTTTGCCAATTCCACAAGAACTGTCTTAGCGAAAGGCTTCTTGAGGGGAAAGCTGTAACTCTGTGAGATGATTTCACAGAACACAAAGAAGTTTCTCAGAAAGCTTCTTTCTCTCTGTTATCGGAGGATATTTCCTTTGTCCCTATAGTCTTCAAAGGGATTCGAAATATCTGTTCTCCGATTCCTCAGAAATAAGGCTAGCAAAGAGATCCACGAAATACAGATGTAAGTCTGTGACATGAATGAACAGAACACTAAGCAGTTTCTCAGAAAGCTTCTTTCCAGATTTCATCTGAGGATATTTCCTTTTTCACCATAGCCCTGTGTGGGCGGCCAAATATCACTTTGCCAATTCCAGAAGAACTGTCTTAGCGAAAGGCTTCTTGAGGGGAAAGCTGTAACTCTGTGAGATGATTTCACAGAACACAAAGAAGTTTCTCAGAAAGCTTCCTTCTCTTTGTTATCGGAGGATATTTCCTCTGGCCCTATAGTCTTCAAAGGGATCCGAAATATCTGTTCTCAGATTCCACAGAAAAAAGGCTAGCAAAGAGATCCACGAAATACAGATGTAACTCTGTGAGTGGAAGTCACACATCACAGAGCAGTTTCTCAGAAAGGTTCTTTCCAGATTTCATCTGAGGATATTTCCTTTTTCACCATAGCCCTCTATGGGCTTCCAAATATCACTTTGCCAATTCAACAAGAACTGTCTTAGCGAAAGCTTCTTGAGGGGAAAGCTGTAACTCTGTGAGATGATTTCACAGAACACAAAGAAGTTTCTCAGAAAGCTTCCTTCTCTTTGTTATCGGAGGATATTTCCTTTGTCCCTATAGTCTTCAAAGGGATCCGAAATATCTGTTCTCAGATTCCACAGAAATAAGGCTAGCAAAGAGATCCACGAAATACAGATGTAACTCTGTGAGTGGAAGTCACACATCACAGAGCAGTTTCTCAGAAAGCTTCTTTCCAGATTTCATCTGAGGATATTTCCTTTTTCACCATAGCCCTCTATGGGCTTCCAAGTATCACTTTGCCAATTCCACAAGAACTGTCTTAGCGAAAGGCTTCTTGAGGGGAAAGCTGTAACTCTGTGAGATGATTTCACAGAACACAAAGAAGTTTCTCAGAAAGCTTCCTTCTCTTTGTTATCGGAGGATATTTCCTTTGGCCCTATAGACTTCAAAGGGATCCGAACTATCTGTTCTCACATTCCACAGAAATAAGGCTAGCAAAGAAATCCACGAAATACAGATGTAACTCTGTGAGTGGAAGTCACACATCAAGAGCAGTTTCTCAGAAAGCTTCTTTCCAGATTTCATCTGAGGATATTTCCTTTTTCACCATAGCCCTCTATGGGCTTCCAAATATCACTTTGCCAATTCCACAAGAACTGTCTTAGCGAAAGGCTTCTTGAGGGGAAAGCTGTAACTCTGTGAGATGATTTCACTGAACACAAAGAACTTTCTCAGAAAGCTTCTTTCTCTCTTTTATCGGAGGATATTTCCTTTGGCCCTATAGTCTTCAAAGGGATCCGAAATATCTGTTCTCAGATTCCACAGAAATAAGGCTAGCAAAGAGATCCACGAAATACAGATGTAACTCTGTGAGATGAATGAACAGAACACTAAGCAGTTTCTCAGAAAGCTTCTTTCCAGAATTCATCTGAGGATATTTCCTTTTTCACCATAGCCCTCTATGGGCTTCCAAATATCACCTTGCCAATTCCACAAGAACTGTCTTAGCGAAAGGCTTCTTGAGGGGAAATCTGTAACTCTGTGAGATGATTTCACTGAACACAAAGAAGTTTCTCAGAAAGCTTCTTTCTCTTTGTTATCGGAGAATATTTCCTTTGGCTCTATAGTCGTCAAAGGGATCCGAAATATCTGTTCTCAAATTCCACAGAAATAAGGCTAGCAAAGAGATCCACGAAATACAGATGTAACTCTGTAAGATGAATGAACGGAACACTAGGAAGTTTCTCAGAAAGCTTCTTTCCAGATTTCATCTGAGGATATTTCCTTTTTCACCATAGCCCTCTTTGGGCTGCCAAATATCACTTTGCCAATTCCACAAGAACTGTCTTAGCGAAAGGCTTCTTGAGGGGAAAGCTGTAACTCTGTGAGTTGATTTCACACAACACAAAAAATTTTCTCAGAAAGCTTCCTTTCCTTTGTTATCGGAGGATATTTCCTTTGGCCCTATAGACTTCAAAGGGATCCGAAATATCTGTTCTCAGATTCCACAGAAATAAGGCTAGCAAAGAGATTCACGAAATACAGATGTAAATCTGTGAGATGAATGAACAGAACACTAAGCAGTTTCTCAGAAACCTTCTTTCCAGATTTCATCTGAGGATATTTCCTTTTTCACCATAGCCCTCTAAGGGCTTCCAAATATCACTTTGCCAATTCCACAAGAACTGTCTTAGCGAAAGGCTTCTTGAGGGAAAAGCTGTAACTCTGTGAGATGATTTCACAGAACACAAAGAAGTTTCTCAGAAAGCTTCCTTTTCTTTGTTATCGGAGGATATTTCCTTTGGCCCTATAGTCTTCAAAGGGATCCGAAATATCTGTTCTCAGATTCCACAGAAAAAAGGCTAGCAAAGAGATCCACGAAATACAGATGTAACTCTGTGAGTGGAAGTCACACATCACTGAGCAGTTTCTCAGAAAGCTTCTTTCCAGATTTCATCTGAGGATATTTCCTTTTTCACCATAGCCCTCTATGGGCTTCCAAATATCACTTTGCCAATTCCACAAGAACTGTCTTAGCGAAAGGCTTCTTGAGGGGAAAGCTGTAACTCTGTGAAATGATATCACAGAACACAAAGAAGTTTCTCAGAAAGCTTCCTTCTCTTTGTTATCGGAGGATATTTCCTTTGTCCCTATAGTCTTCAAAGGGATCCGAAATATCTGTTCTCAGATTCCACAGAAATAAGGCTAGCAAAGAGATCCACGAAATACAGATGTAACTCTGTGAGTGGAAGTCTCACATCACAGAGCAGTTTCTCAGAAAGCTTCTTTCCAGATTTCATCTGAGGATATTTCCTTTTTCACCATAACCCTCTATGGGCTTCCAAGTATCACTTTGCCAATTCCACAAGAACTGTCTTAGCGAAAGGCTTCTTGAGGGGAAAGCTGTAACTCTGTGAGATGATTTCACAGAACACAAAGAAGTTTCTCAGAAAGCTTCCTTCTCTTTGTTATCTGGGGATATTTCCTTTGGCCCTATAGACTTCAAAGGGATCAGAAATATCTGTTCTCACATTCCACAGAAATAAGGCTAGCAAAGAGATCCACGAAATACAGATGTAACTCTGTGAGTGGAAGTCACACAACACAGAGCAGTTTCTCAGAAAGCTTCTTTCCATATTTCATCTGAGGATATTTCCTTTTTCACCATAGCCCTCTATGGGCTTCCAAATATCACTTTGCCAATTCCACAAGAACTGTCTTAGCGAAAGGCTTCTTGAGGGGAAAGCTGTAACTCTGTGAGATGATTTCACAGAACACGAAGAACTTTCTAAGAAAGCTTCCTTCTCTCTTTTATCGGAGGATATTTCCTTTGTCCCTATAGTTTTCAAAGGGATCAGAAATATCTGTTCTCAGATTCCACAGAAATAAGGCTAGCAAAGAGATCCACGAAATACAGATGTAAATCTGTGAGATGAATGAACAGAACACGAAGCAGTTTCTCAGAAAGCTTCTTTCCAGATTTCATCTGAGGATATTTCCTTTTTCACCATAGCCCTCTATGGGCTTCCAAATATCACTTTGACAATTCCACAAGAACTCTCATAGCGAAAAGCTTCTTGAAGGGAAATCTGTAACTCTGTGAGATGATTTCACTGAACACAAAGAAGTTTCTCAGAAAGCTTCTTTCTCTTTGTTATCAGAGGATATTTCCTTTGGCCCTATAGTCTTCAAAGGGATCCGAAATATCTGTTCTCAGATTCCACAGAAATAAGGCTAGCAAAGAGATCCACGAAATACAGATGTACGTCTGTGAGATGAATGAACAGAACACTAAGCAGTTTCTCAGAAATCTTCTTTACAGATTTCATCTGAGGATATTTCCTTTTTCACCATAGCCCTCTATGGGCTTCCAAATATCACTTTGCCAATTCCACAAGAACTGTCTTAGCGAAAGTCTTCTTGAGGGGAAAGCTGTAACTCTGTGAGATGATTTCACAGAACACAAAGAAGTTTCTCAGAAAGCTTCCTTCTCTTTGTTATCGGAGGATATTTCCATTGTCCCTATAGTCTTCAATGGGATCCGAAATATCTGTTCTCAGATTCCACAGAAATAAGGCTAGCAAAGAGATCCACGAAATACAGATGTAACTCTGTGAGTGGAAGTCACACATCAAAGAGCAGTTTCTCAGAAAGCTTCTTTCCAGATTTCATCTGAGGATATTTCCTTTTTCACCATAGCCCTCTATGGGCTTCCAAATATCACTTTGCCAATTCCACAAGAACTGTCTTAGCGAAAGGCTTCTTGAGGGGAAAGCTGTGACTCTGTGAGATGATTTCACAGAACACAAAGAAGTTTCTCAGAAAGCTTCCTTCTCTTTGTTATCGGAGGATATTTCCTTTGGCCCTATAGTCTTCAAAGGGATCCGAAATATCTGTTCTCAGATTCCAAAGAAATAAGGCTAGCAAAGAGATCCACGAAATACAGATGTAACTCTGTGAGTGGAAGTCACACATCACAGAGCAGTTTCTCAGAAAGCTTCTTTCCAGATTTCATCTGAGGATATTTCCTTTTTCACCATAGCCCTCTATGGGCTTCCAAATATCACTTTGCCAATTCCACAAGAACTGTCTTAGCGAAAGGCTTCTTGAGGGGAAAGCTGTAACTCAGTGAGATGATTTCACTGAACACAAAGAAGTTTCTCAGAAAGCTTCTTTCTCTCTGTTATCGGAGAATATTTCCTTTGGCCCTATAGTCTTCAAAGGGATCCGAAATATCTGTTCTCAGATTCCACAGAAATAAGGCTAGCAAAGAGATCCACGAAATACAGATGTAACTCTGTGATATGAATGAACAGAACACTAAGCAGTTTCTCAGAAAGCTTCTTTCCAGAATTCATCTGAGGATATTTCCTTTTTCACCATAGCCCTCTATGGGCTTCCAAATATCACTTTTCCAATTCCACAAGAACTGTCTTAGCGAAAGGCTTCTTGAGGGGAAAGCTGTAACTCTGTGAGATGATTTCACAGAACACAAAGAAGTTTCTCAGAAAGCTTCCTTCTCTTTGTTATCGGAGGATATTTCCTTGGGCCCTATAGTCTTCAAAGGGATCCGAAATATCTGTTCTCAGATTCCACAGAAATATGGCTAGCAAAGAGATCCACGAAATAGAGATGTAACTCTGTCAGTGGAAGTTACACATCACAGAGCAGTTTCTCAGAAAGCTTCTTTCCAGATTTCATCTGAGGATATTTCCTTTTTCACCATAGCCCTCTATGGGCTTCCAAATATCACTTTGCCAATTCCAAAAGAACTGTCTTAGCGAAAGGCTTCTTGAGGGGAAAGCTGTGACTCTGTGAGATGATTTCACAGAACACAAAGAAGTTTCTCAGAAAGCTTCCTTCTCTTTGTTATCGGAGGATATTTCCTTTGGCCCTATAGTCTTCAAAGGGATCCGAAATATCTGTTCTCAGATTCCAAAGAAATAAGGCTAGCAAAGAGATCCACGAAATACAGATGTAACTCTGTGAGTGGAAGTCACACATCACAGAGCAGTTTCTCAGAAAGCTTCTTTCCAGATTTCATCTGAGGATATTTCCTTTTTCACCATAGCCCTCTATGGGCTTCCAAATATCACTTTGCCAATTCCACAAGAACTGTCTTAGCGAAAGGCTTCTTGAGGGGAAAGCTGTAACTCAGTGAGATGATTTCACTGAACACAAAGAAGTTTCTCAGAAAGCTTCTTTCTCTCTGTTATCGGAGAATATTTCCTTTGGCCCTATAGTCTTCAAAGGGATCCGAAATATCTGTTCTCAGATTCCACAGAAATAAGGCTAGCAAAGAGATCCACGAAATACAGATGTAACTCTGTGATATGAATGAACAGAACACTAAGCAGTTTCTCAGAAAGCTTCTTTCCAGAATTCATCTGAGGATATTTCCTTTTTCACCATAGCCCTCTATGGGCTTCCAAATATCACTTTTCCAATTCCACAAGAACTGTCTTAGCGAAAGGCTTCTTGAGGGGAAAGCTGTAACTCTGTGAGATGATTTCACAGAACACAAAGAAGTTTCTCAGAAAGCTTCCTTCTCTTTGTTATCGGAGGATATTTCCTTGGGCCCTATAGTCTTCAAAGGGATCCGAAATATCTGTTCTCAGATTCCACAGAAATATGGCTAGCAAGGAGATCCACGAAATACAGATGTAACTCTGTGAGTGGAAGTTACACATCACAGAGCAGTTTCTCAGAAAGCTTCTTTCCAGATTTCATCTGAGGATATTTCCTTTTTCACCATAGCCCTCTATGGGCTTCCAAATATCACTTTGCCAATTCCACAAGAACTGTCTTAGCGAAAGGCTTCTTGAGGGGAAAACTGTAACTCTGTGAGATGATTACACAGAACACAAAGAAGTTTCACAGAAAGCTTCCTTCTCTTTGTTATCGGAGGATATTTCCTTTGTCCCTATAGTCTTCAAAGGGATCCGAAATATCTGTTCTCAGACTCCACAGAAATAAGGCTAGCAAAGAGATCCACGATATACAGATGTAACTCTGAGAGATGAATGAACAGAACACTAAGCAGTTTCTCAGAAAGCTTCTTTCCAGATTTCATCTGAGGATATTTCCTTTTTCACCATAGCCCTCTATGGGCTTCCAAATATCACTTTGCTAATTCTACAAGAACTGTCTTAGCGGAAGGCTTCTTGAGGGGAAAGCTGTAACTCCGTGAGATGATTTCACAGAACACAAAGAAGTTTCTCAGAAAGCTTCCTTCTCTTTGTTATCGGAGGATATTTCCTTGGGCCCTATAGTCTTCAAAGGGATCCGAAATATCTGTTCTCAGATTCCACAGAAATAAGGCTAGCAAAGAGATCCACGAAATACAGATGTAACACTGTGAGTGGAAGTTACACATCACAGAGCAGTTTCTCAGAAAGCTTCTTTCCAGATTTCATCTGAGGATATTTCCTTTTTCACCATAGCCCTCTATGGGCTTCCAAATATCACTTTGCCAATTCCACAAGAACTGTCTTAGCGAAAGGCTTCTTGAGGGGAAAGCTGTAACACTGTGAAATGATATCACAGAACACAAAGAAGTTTCTCAGAAAGATTCCTTCTCTTTGTTATCGGAGGATATTTCCTTTGGCCGTATAGTCTTCAAAGGGATCCGAAATATCTGTTCTCAGATTCCACAGAAATAAGGCTAGCAAAGAGATCCACGAAATACAGATGTAACTCTGTGAGTGGAAGTCTCACATCACAGAGCAGTTTCTCAGAAAGCTTCTTTCCAGATTTCATCTGAGCATATTTCCTTTTTCACCATAACCCTCTATGGGCTTCCAAGTATCACTTTGCCAATTCCACAAGAACTGTCTTAGCGAAAGGCTTCTTCAGGGGAAAGCTGTAACTCTGTGAGATGATTTCACAGAACACAAAGAAGTTTCTCAGAAAGCTTCCTTCTCTTTGTTATCTGGGGATATTTCCTTTGGCCCTATAGACTTCAAAGGGATCAGAAATATCTGTTCTCACATTCCACAGAAATAAGGCTAGCAAAGAGATCCACGAAATACTGATGTAACTCTGTGAGTGGAAGTCACACAACACAGAGCAGTTTCTCAGAAAGCTTCTTTCGATATTTCATCTGAGGATATTTCCTTTTTCACCATAGCCCTCTATGGGCTTCCAAATATCACTTTGCCAATTCCACAAGAACTGTCTTAGCGAAAGGCTTCTTGAGGGGAAAGCTGTAACTCTGTGAGATGATTTCACAGAACACGAAGAACTTTCTAAGAAAGCTTCCTTCTCTCTTTTATCGGAGGATATTTCCTTTGTCCCTATAGTTTTCAAAGGGATCAGAAATATCTGTTCTCACATTCCACAGAAATAAGGCTAGCAAAGAGATCCACGAAATACTGATGTAACTCTGTGAGATGAATGAACAGAACACTAAGCAGTTTCTCAGAAATCTTCTTTCCAGATTTCATCTGAGGATATTTCCTTTTCCAACATAGCCCTCTATGGGCTTCCAAATATCACTTTGACAATTCCACAGGAACTCTCATAGCGAAAAGCTTCTTGAGGGGAAATCTGTAACTCTGTGAGATGATTTCACTGAACACAAAGAAGTTTCTCAGAAAGCTTCTTTCTCTTTGTTATCAGAGGATATTTCCTTTGGCCCTATAGTCTTCAAAGGGATCCGAAATATCTGTTCTCAGATTCCACAGAAATAAGGCTAGCAAAGAGATCCACGAAATACAGATGTACGTCTGTGAGATGAATGAACAGAACACTAAGCAGTTTCTCAGAAATCTTCTTTACAGATTTCATCTGAGGATATTTCCTTTTTCACCATAGCCCTCTATGGGCTTCCAAATATCACTTTGCCAATTCCACAAGAACTGTCTTAGCGAAAGGCTTCTTGAGGGGAAAGCTGTAACTCTGTGAGATGATTTCACAGAACACAAAGAAGTTTCTCAGAAAGCTTCCTTCTCTTTGTTATCGGAGGATATTTCCATTGTCCCTATAGTCTTCAAAGGGATCCGAAATATCTGTTCTCAGATTCCACAGAAATAAGGCTAGCAAAGAGATCCACGAAATACAGATGTAACTCTGTGAGTGGAAGTCACACATCACAGAGCAGTTTCTCAGAAAGCTTCTTTCCAGATTTCATCTGAGGATATTTCCTTTTTCACCATAGCCCTCTATGGGCTTCCAAATATCACTTTGCCAATTCCACAAGAACTGTCTTAGCGAAAGGCTTCTTGAGGGGAAAGCTGTGACTCTGTGAGATGATTTCACAGAACACAAAGAAGTTTCTCAGAAAGCTTCCTTCTCTTTGTTATCGGAGGATATTTCCTTTGGCCCTATAGTCTTCAAAGGGATCCGAAATATCTGTTCTCAGATTCCAAAGAAATAAGGCTAGCAAAGAGATCCACGAAATACAGATGCAACTCTGTGAGTGGAAGTCACACATCACAGAGCAGTTTCTCAGAAAGCTTCTTTCCAGATTTCATCTGAGGATATTTCCTTTTTCACCATAGCCCTCTATGGGCTTCCAAATATCACTTTGCCAATTCCACAAGAACTGTCTTAGCGAAAGGCTTCTTGAGGGGAAAGCTGTAACTCAGTGAGATGATTTCACTGAACACAAAGAAGTTTATCAGAAAGCTTCTTTCTCTCTGTTATCGGAGAATATTTCCTTTGGCCCTATAGTCTTCAAAGGGATCCGAAATATCTGTTCTCAGATTCCACAGAAATAAGGCTAGCAAAGAGATCCACGAAATACAGATGTAACTCTGTGATATGATTGAACAGAACACTAAGCAGTTTCTCAGAAAGCTTCTTTCCAGAATTCATCTGAGGATATTTCCTTTTTCACCATAGCCCTCTATGGGCTTCCAAATATCACTTTTCCAATTCCACAAGAACTGTCTTAGCGAAAGGCTTCTTGAGGGGAAAGCTGTAACTCTGTGAGATGATTTCACAGAACACAAAGAAGTTTCTCAGAAAGCTTCCTTCTCTTTGTTATCGGAGGATATTTCCTTGGGCCCTATAGTCTTCAAAGGGATCCGAAATATCTGTTCTCAGATTCCACAGAAATAAGGCTAGCAAAGAGATCCACGAAATACAGATGTAACTCTGAGAGACGAATGAACAGAACACTAAGCAGTTTCTCAGAAAGCTTCTTTCCACATTTCATCTGAGGATATTTCCTTTTTCACCATAGCCCTCTATGGTCTTCCAAATATCACTTTGCCAATTCCACAAGAACTGTCTTAGCGAAAGGCTTCTTGAGGGGAAAGCTGTAACTCTGTGAGATGATTTCACTGAACACAAAGAAGTTTCTCAGAAAGCTTCTTTCTCTCTTTTATCGGAGGATATTTCCTTTGTCCCTATAGTCTTCAAAGGGATCCGAAATATCTGTTCTCAGATTCCACAGAAATAAGGCTAGCAAAGAGATCCACGAAATACAGATGTAACTCTGTGAGATGAATGAACAGAACACTAAGCAGTTTCTCAGAAAGCTTCTTTCCAGATTTCATCTGAGGATATTTCCTTTTTCACCATAGCCCTCTATGGTCTTCCAAATATCACTTTGCCAATTCCACAAGAACTGTCTTAGAGAAAGGCTTCTTGAGGGGAAAGCTGTAACTCTGTGAGATGATTTCACAGAACACAAAGAAGTTTCTCAGAAAGCTTCCTTCTCTTTGTTATCGGAGGAAATTTCCTTTGGCCCTATAGTCTTCAAAAGGACCTGAAATATCTGTTCTCAGATTCCACAGAAATAAGGCTAGCAAAGAGATCCACGAAATACAGATGTAACTCTGTGAGTGGACGTCACACATCACAGAGCAGTTTCTCAGAAAGCTTCTTTCCAGATTTCATCTGAGGATATTTCCTTTTTCACCATAGCCCTCTAAGGGCTTCCAAATATCACTTTGCCAATTCCACAAGAACTGTCTTAGCGAAAGGGAGGGGAAAGCTGTAACTCTGTGAGATGATTTCACTGAACACAAAGAAGTTTTTCAGAAAGCTTCTTTCTCTTTGTTATCGGAGAATATTTCCTTTGGCCCTATAGTCTTCAAAGGGATCCGAAATATCTGTTCTCAGATTCCACAGAAATAAGGCTAGCAAAGAGATCCACGAAATACAGATGTAACTCTGTGAGATGAATGAACAAAACACTAAGCAGTTTCTCAGAAAGCTTCTTTCCAGATTTCATCTGAGGATATTTCCTTTTTCACCATAGCCCTCTATGGGCTTCCAAATATCACTTTGCCAATTCCACAAGAACTGTCTTAGCGAAAGGCTTCTTGAGGGGAAAGCTGTAACTCTGTGAGATGATTTCACAGAACACAAAGAAGTTCCTCAGAAAGCTTCCTTCTCTTTGTTATCGGAGGATATTTCCTTTGGCCCTATAGTCTTCAAAGGGATCCGAAATATCTGTTCTCAGATTCCACAGAAATAAGGCTAGCAAAGAGATCCACGAAATACAGATGTAACTCTGTGAGATGAATGAACAGAGCACTAAGCAGTTTCTCAGAAAGCTTCTTTCCAGATTTCATCTGAGGATATTTCCTTTTTCACCATAGCCCTCTATGGGCTTCCAAATATCACTTTGCCAATTCCACAAGAACTGTCTTAGCGAAAGGCTTCTTGAGGGGAAAGCTGTAACTCTGTGAGATGATTTCACAGAACACAAAGAAGTTTCTCAGAAAGCTTCCTTCTCTTTGTTATCGGAGGATATTTCCTTGGGCCCTATAGTCTTCAAAGGGATCCGAAATATCTGTTCTCAGATTCCACAGAAATAAGGCTAGCAAAGAGATCCACGACATACAGATGTAACACTGTGAGTGGAAGTCACACATCACAGAGCAGTTTCTCAGAAAGCTTCTTTCCAGATTTCATCTGAGGATAGTTCCTTTTTCACCATAGCCCTCTATGGGCTTCCAAATATCACTTTGCCAATTCCACAAGAACTGTCCTAGCGAAAGGCTTCTTGAGGGGAAAGCTGTAACTCTGTGAGATGATTTCACAGAACACAAAGAAGTTTCTCAGAAAGCTTCCTTCTCTTTGTTATCGGAGGATATTTCCTTTGGCCCTATAGTCTTCAAAGGGATCCGAAATATCTGTTCTCAGATTCCACAGAAATAAGGCTAGCAAAGAGATCCACGAAATACAGATGTAACTCTGTGAGATGAATGAACAGAACACTAAGCAGTTTCTCAGAAAGCTTCTTTCCAGATTTCATCTGAGGATATTTCCTTTTTCACCATAGCGCTCTATGGGCTTCCAAATATCACTTTGCCAATTCCACAAGAACTGTCTTAGCGAAAGGCTTCTTGAGGGGAAAGCTGTAACTCTGTGAGATGATTTCACAGAACACAAAGAAGTTTCTCAGAAAGCTTCCTTCTCTTTGTTATCGGAGGATATTTCCTTTGGCCCTTTAGTCTTCAAAGGGATCCGAAATATCTGTTCTCAGATTCCACAGAAATAAGGCTAGCAAAGAGATCCACGAAATACAGATGTAACTCTGTGAGTGGAAGTCACACATCACAGAGCAGTTTCTCAGAAAGCTTCTTTCCAGATTTCATCTGAGGATATTTCCTTTTTCACCATAGCCCTCTATGGGCTTCCAAATATCACTTTGCCAATTCCACAAGAACTGTCTTAGCGAAAGGCTTCTTGACGGGAAAGCTGTAACTCTGTGAGATGATTTCACAGAACACAAAGAAGTTTCTCAGAAAGCTTCTTTCTCTCTGTTATCGGAGGATATTTCCTTTGTCCCTATAGTCTTCAAAGGGATTCGAAATATCTGTTCTCCGATTCCACAGAAATAAGGCTAGCAAAGAGATCCACGAAATACAGATGTAAGTCTGTGACATGAATGAACAGAACACTAAGCAGTTTCTCAGAAAGCTTCTTTCCAGATTTCATCTGAGGATATTTCCTTTTTCACCATAGCCCTGTATGGGCTGCCAAATATCACTTTGCCAATTCCAGAAGAACTGTCTTAGCGAAAGGCTTCTTGAGGGGAAAGCTGTAACTCTGTGAGATGATTTCACAGAACACAAAGAAGTTTCTCAGAAAGCTTCCTTCTCTTTGTTATCGGAGGATATTTCCTCTGGCCCTATAGTCTTCAAAGGGATCCGAAATATCTGTTCTCAGATTCCACAGAAAAAAGGCTAGCAAAGAGATCCACGAAATACAGATGTAACTCTGTGAGTGGAAGTCACACATCACAGAGCAGTTTCTCAGAAAGGTTCTTTCCAGATTTCATCTGAGGATATTTCCTTTTTCACCATAGCCCTCTATGGGCTTCCAAATATCACTTTGCCAATTCCACAAGAACTGTCTTAGCGAAAGCTTCTTGAGGGGAAAGCTGTAACTCTGTGAGATGATTTCACAGAACACAAAGAAGTTTCTCAGAAAGCTTCCTTCTCTTTGTTATCGGAGGATATTTCCTTTGTCCCTATAGTCTTCAAAGGGATCCGAAATATCTGTTCTCAGATTCCACAGAAATAAGGCTAGCAAAGAGATCCACGAAATACAGATGTAACTCTGTGAGTGGAAGTCACACATCACAGAGCAGTTTCTCAGAAAGCTTCTTTCCAGATTTCATCTGAGGATATTTCCTTTTTCACCATAGCCCTCTATGGGCTTCCAAGTATCACTTTGCCAATTCCACAAGAACTGTCTTAGCGAAAGGCTTCTTGAGGGGAAAGCTGTAACTCTGTGAGATGATTTCACAGAACACAAAGAAGTTTCTCAGAAAGCTTCCTTCTCTTTGTTATCGGAGGATATTTCCTTTGGCCCAATAGTCTTCAAAGTGATCCGAAATATCTGTTCTCAGATTCCACAGAAATAAGTCTAGCAAAGAGATCCACGAAATACACATGTAACTCTGTGAGTGGAAGTCACACATCACAGAGCAGTTTCTCAGAAAGCTTCTTTACAGATTTCATCTGCGGATATTTCCTTTTTCACCATAGCCCTCTATGGGCTTCCAAGTATCACTTTGCCAATTCCACAAGAACTGTCTTAGCGAAAGGCTTCTTGAGGGGAAAGCTGTAACTCTGTGAGATGATTTCACAGAACACAAAAAGTTTCTCAGAAAGCTTCCTTCTCTTTGTTATCGGGGGATATTTCCTTTGGCCCTATAGACTTCAAAGGGATCCGAACTATCTGTTCTCACATTCCACAGAAATAAGGCTAGCAAAGAAATCCACGAAATACAGATGTAACTCTGTGAGTGGAAGTCACACATCAAGAGCAGTTTCTCAGAAAGCTTCTTTCCAGATTTCATCTGAGGATATTTCCTTTTTCACCATAGCCCTCTATGGGCTTCCAAATATCACTTTGCCAATTCCACAAGAACTGTCTTAGCGAAAGGCTTCTTGAGGGGAAAGCTGTAACTCTGTGAGATGATTTCACTGAACACAAAGAACTTTCTCAGAAAGCTTCTTTCTCTCTTTTATCGGAGGATATTTCCTTTGGCCCTATAGTCTTCAAAGGGATCCGAAATATCTGTTCTCAGATTCCACAGAAATAAGGCTAGCAAAGAGATCCACGAAATACAGATGTAACTCTGTGACATGAATGAACAGAACACTAAGCAGTTTCTCAGAAAGCTTCTTTCCAGAATTCATCTGAGGATATTTCCTTTTTCACCATAGCCCTCTATGGGCTTCCAAATATCACCTTGCCAATTCCACAAGAACTGTCTTAGCGAAAGGCTTCTTGAGGGGAAATCTGTAACTCTGTGAGATGATTTCACTGAACACAAAGAAGTTTCTCAGAAAGCTTCTTTCTCTTTTTTATCGGAGAATATTTCCTTTGTCCCTATAGTCTTCAAAGGGATCCGAAATATCTGTTCTCAGATTCCACAGAAATAAGGCTAGCATAGAGATCCAAGAAATACAGATGTAACTCTGTGAGATGAATGAACAGAACACTAAGCAGTTTCTCAGAAAGTTTCTTTCCAGATTTCATCTGAGGATATTTCCTTTTTCACCATAGCCCTCTATGGGCTGCCAAATATCACTTTGCCAATTCCACAAGAACGGTCTTAGCGAAAGGCTTCTTGAGTTGAAAGCTGTAACTCTGTGAGATGATTTCACAGAACACAAAGAAGTTTCTCAGAAAGCTTCCTTCCCTTTGTTATCGGAGGATATTTCCTTTGGCCCTATAGACTTCAAAGGGATCCGAAATATCTGTTCTCAGATTCCACAGAAATAAGGCTAGCAAAGAGATTCACGAAATACAGATGTAACTCTGTGAGATGAATGAAAAGAACACTAAGCAGTTTCTCAGAAAGCTTCTTTCCAGATTTCATCTGAGGATATTTCCTTTTTCAACATAGCCCTCTATGGGCTTCCAAATATCACTTTGCCAATTCCACAAGAACTGTCTTAGCGAAAGGCTTCTTGAGGGGAAAGCTGTAACACTGTGAGATGATTTCACAGAACACAAAGAAGTTTCTCAGAAAGCTTCCTTCTCTTTGTTATCGGAGGATATTTCCTTTGTCCCTATAGTCTTCAAAGGGATCCGAAATATCTGTTCTCAGATTCCACAGAAAAAAGGCTAGCAAAGAGATCCACGAAATACAGATGTAACTCTGTTAGTGGAAGTCACACATCACTGAGCAGTTTCTCAGAAAGCTTCTTTCCAGATTTCATCTGAGGATATTTCCTTTTTCACCATAGCCCTCTATGGGCTTCCAAATATCACTTTGCCAATTCCACAAGAACTGTCTTAGAGAAAGGCCTCTTGAGGGGAAAGCTGTAACTCTGTGAAATGATTTCACAGAACACAAAGAAGTTTCTCAGAAAGCTTCCTTCTCTTTGTTATCGGAGGATATTTCCTTTGGCCCTATTGTCTTCAAAGGGATCCGAAATATCTGTTCTCAGATTCCACAGAAATAAGGCTAGCAAAGAGATCCACGAAATACAGATGTAACTCTGTGAGTGGAAGTCACACATCACAGAGCAGTTTCTCAGAAAGCTTCTTTCCAGATTTCATCTGAGGATATTTCCTTTTTCACCATAGCCCTCTATGGGCTTCCAAATATCACTTTGCCAATTCCACAAGAACTGTCTTAGCGAAAGGCTTCTTGAGGGGAAAGCTGTAACTCTGTGAGATGATTTCACAGAACACAAAGAAATTTCTCAGAAACCTTCTTTCTCTCTTTTATCGGAGGATATTTCCTTTGTCCCTATAGTTTTCAAAGGGATCAGAAATATCTGTTCTCACATTCCACAGAAATGAGGCTAGCAAAGAGATCCACGAAATACAGATGTAACTCTGTGAGATGAATGAACAGAACACAAAGCAGTTTCTCAGAAAGCTTCATTCCAGATTTCATCTGAGGATATTTCCTTTTTCACCATAGCCCTCTATGGGCTTCCAAATATCACTTTGCCAATTCCACAAGAACTGTCTTAGCGAAAGGCTTCTTGAGGGGAAATCTGTAACTCTGTGAGATGATTTCACTGAACACAAAGAAGTTTCTCAGAAAGCTTCTTTCTCTTTGTTATCGGAGAATATTTCCTTTGGCTCTATAGTCGTCAAAGGGATCCGAAATATCTGTTCTCAAATTCCACAGAAATAAGGCTAGCAAAGAGATCCACGAAATACAGATGTAACTCTGTAAGATGAATGAACGGAACACTAGGAAGTTTCTCAGAAAGCTTCTTTCCAGATTTCATCTGAGGATATTTCCTTTTTCACCATAGCCCTCTATGGGCTTCCAAATATCACTTTGCCAATTCCACAAGAACTGTCTTAGCGAAAGGCTTCTTGAGGGGAAAGCTGTAACTCTGTGAGATGATTACACAGAACACAAAGAAGTTTCACAGAAAGCTTCCTTCTCTTTGTTATCGGAGGATATTTCCTTTGTCCCTATAGTCTTCAAAGGGATCCGAAATATCTGTTCTCAGACTCCACAGAAATAAGGCTAGCAAAGAGATCCACGATATACAGATGTAACTCTGAGAGATGAATGAACAGAACACTAAGCAGTTTCTCAGAAAGCTTCTTTCCAGATTTCATCTGAGGATATTTCCTTTTTCACCATAGCCCTCTATGGGCTTCCAAATATCACTTTGCCAATTCCACAAGAACTGTCTTAGCGAAAGGCTTCTTGAGGGGAAAGCTGTAACTCTGTGAAATGATATCACAGAACACAAAGAAGTTTCTCAGAAAGATTCCTTCTCTTTGTTATCGGAGGAAATTTCCTTTGGCCCTATAGTCTTCAAAGGGATCCGAAATATCTGTTCTCAGATTCCACAGAAATAAGGCTAGCAAAGAGATCCACGAAATACAGATGTAACTCTGTGAGTGGAAGTCTCACATCACAGAGCAGTTTCTCAGAAAGCTTCTTTCCAGATTTCATCTGAGCATATTTCCTTTTTCACCATAACCCTCTATGGGCTTCCAAGTATCACTTTGCCAATTCCACAAGAACTGTCTTAGCGAAAGGCTTCTTGAGGGGAAAGCTGTAACTCTGTGAGATGATTTCACAGAACACAAAGAAGTTTCTCAGAAAGCTTCCTTCTCTTTGTTATCTGGGGATATTTCCTTTGGCCCTATAGACTTCAAAGGGATCAGAAATATCTGTTCTCACATTCCACAGAAATAAGGCTAGCAAAGAGATCCACGAAATACGGATGTAACTCTGTGAGTGGAAGTCACACAACACAGAGCAGTTTCTCAGAAAGCTTCTTTCGATATTTCATCTGAGGATATTTCCTTTTTCACCATAGCCCTCTATGGGCTTCCAAATATCACTTTGCCAATTCCACAAGAACTGTCTTAGCGAAAGGCTTCTTGAGGGGAAAGCTGTAACTCTGTGAGATGATTTCACAGAACACGAAGAACTTTCTAAGAAAGCTTCCTTCTCTCTTTAATCGGAGGATATTTCCTTTGTCCCTATAGTTTTCAAAGGGATCAGAAATATCTGTTCTCAGATTCCACAGAAATAAGGCAAGCAAAGAGATCCACGAAATACAGATGTAACTCTGTGAGATGAATGAACAGAACACTAAGCAGATTCTCAGAAATCTTCTTTCCAGATTTCATCTGAGGATATTTCCTTTTCCACCATAGCCCTCTATGGGCTTCCAAATATCACTTTGACAATTCCACAGGAACTCTCATAGCGAAAAGCTTCTTGAGGGGAAATCTGTAACTCTGTGAGATGATTTCACTGAACACAAAGAAGTTTCTCAGAAAGCTTCTTTCTCTTTGTTGTCAGAGGATATTTCCTTTGGCCCTATAGTCTTCAAAGGGATCCGAAATATCTGTTCTCAGATTCCACAGAAATAAGGCTAGCAAAGAGATCCACGAAATACAGATGTACGTCTGTGAGATGAATGAACAGAACACTAAGCAGTTTCTCAGAAATCTTCTTTACAGATTTCATCTGAGGATATTTCCTTTTTCACCATAGCCCCCTATGGGCTTCCAAATATCACTTTGCCAATTCCACAAGAACGGTCTTAGCGAAAGGCTTCTTGAGGGGAAAGCTGTAACTCTGTGAGATGATTTCACAGAACACAAAGAAGTTTCTCAGAAAGCTTCCTTCTCTTTGTTATCGGAGGATATTTCCATTGTCCCTATAGTCTTCAAAGGGATCCGAAATATCTGTTCTCAGATTCCACAGAAATAAGGCTAGCAAAGAGATCCACGAAATACAGATGTAACTCTGTGAGTGGAAGTTACACATCACAGAGCAGTTTCTCAGAAAGCTTCTTTCCAGATTTCATCTGAGGATATTTCCTTTTTCACCATAGCCCTCTATGGGCTTCCAAATATCACTTTGCCAATTCCACAAGAACTGTCTTAGCGAAAGGCTTCTTGAGGGGAAAGCTGTGACTCTGTGAGATGATTTCACAGAACACAAAGAAGTTTCTCAGAAAGCTTCCTTCTCTTTGTTATCGGAGGATATTTCCTTTGGCCCTATAGTCTTCAAAGGGATCCGAAATATCTGTTCTCAGATTCCAAAGAAATAAGGCTAGCAAAGAGATCCACGAAATACAGATGTAACTCTGTGAGTGGAAGTCACACATCACAGAGCAGTTTCTCAGAAAGCTTCTTTCCAGATTTCATCTGAGGATATTTCCTTTTTCACCATAGCCCTCTATGGGCTTCCAAATATCACTTTGCCAATTCCACAAGAACTGTCTTAGCGAAAGGCTTCTTGAGGGGAAAGCTGTAACTCAGTGAGATGATTTCACTGAACACAAAGAAGTTTCTCAGAAAGCTTCTTTCTCTCTGTTATCGGAGAATATTTCCTTTGGCCCTATAGTCTTCAAAGGGATCCGAAATATCTGTTCTCAGATTCCACAGAAATAAGGCTAGCAAAGAGATCCACGAAATACAGATGTAACTCTGTGATATGATTGAACAGAACACTAAGCAGTTTCTCAGAAAGCTTCTTTCCAGAATTCATCTGAGGATATTTCCTTTTTCACCATAGCCCTCTATGGGCTTCCAAATATCACTTTTCCAATTCCACAAGAACTGTCTTAGCGAAAGGCTTCTTGAGGGGAAAGCTGTAACTCTGTGAGATGATTTCACAGAACTCAAAGAAGTTTCTCAGAAAGCTTCCTTCTCTTTGTTATCGGAGGATATTTCCTTGGGCCCTATAGTCTTCAAAGGGATCCGAAATATCTGTTCTCAGATTCCACAGAAATATGGCTAGCAAAGAGATCCACGAAATAGAGATGTAACTCTGTGAGTGGAAGTTACACATCACAGAGCAGTTTCTCAGAAAGCTTCTTTCGAGATTTCATCTGAGGATATTTCCTTTTTCACCATAGCCCTCTATGGGCTTCCAAATATCACTTTGCCAATTCCACAAGAACAGTGTTAGCGAAAGGCTTCTTGAGGGGAAAGCTGTAACTCTGTGAGATGATTTCACAGAACACAAAGAAGTTTCTCAGAAAGGTTCCTTCTCTTTGTTATCGGAGGATATTTCCTTTGGCCCTATAGACTTCAAAGGGATCCGAAATATCTGTTCTCAGACTCCACAGAAATAAGGCTAGCAAAGAGATCCACGATATACAGATGTAACTCTGAGAGATGAATGAACAGAACACTAAGCAGTTTCTCAGAAAGCTTCTTTCCAGATTTCATCTGAGGATATTTCCTTTTTCACCATAGCCCTCTATGGGCTTCCAAATATCACTTTGCCAATTCCACAAGAACTGTCTTAGCGAAAGGCATCTTGAGGGGAAAGCTGTAACTCTGTGAGATGATTTCACTGAATACAAAGAAGTTTCTCAGAAAGCTTCTTTCCCTTTGTTATCGGAGGATATTTCCTTTGGCCCTACAGTCTTCAAAGGGATCCGAAATATCTGTTCTCAGATTCCACAGAAATAAGGCTAGCAAAGAGATCCACGAAATACAGATGTAACTCTGTGATATGAATGAACAGAACACTAAGCAGTTTCTCAGAAAGCTTCTTTCCAGATTTCATCTGAGGATATTTCCTTTTTCACCATAGCCCTCTATGGGCTTCCAAATATCACTTTGCCAATTCCACAAGAACTGTCTTAGCGAAAGGCTTCTTGAGGGGAAAGCTGTGACTCTGTGAGATGATTTCACAGAACACAAAGAAGTTTCTCAGAAAGCTTCCTTCTCTTTCTTATCGGAGGATATTTCCTTTGGCCCTATAGTCTTCAAAGGGATCCGAAATATCTGTTCTCAGATTCCAAAGAAATAAGGCTAGCAAAGAGATCCACGAAATACAGATGTAACTCTGTGAGTGGAAGTCACACATCACAGAGCAGTTTCTCAGAAAGCTTCTTTCCAGATTTCATCTGAGGATATTTCCTTTTTCACCATAGCCCTCTATGGGCTTCCAAATATCACTTTGCCAATTCCACAAGAACTGTCTTAGCGAAAGGCTTCTTGAGGGGAAAGCTGTAACTCAGTGAGATGATTTCACTGAACACAAAGAAGTTTCTCAGAAAGCTTCTTTCTCTCTGTTATCGGAGAATATTTCCTTTGGCCCTATAGTCTTCAAAGGGATCCGAAATATCTGTTCTCAGATTCCACAGAAATAAGGCTAGCAAAGAGATCCACGAAATACAGATGTAACTCTGTGATATGAATGAACAGAAAACTAAGCAGTTTCTCAGAAAGCTTCTTTCCAGAATTCATCTGAGGATATTTCCTTTTTCACCAAAGCCCTCTATGGGCTTCCAAATATCACTTTGCCAATTCCACAAGAACTGTCTTAGCGAAAGGCTTCTTGAGGGGAAAGCTGTAACTCTGTGAGATGATTTCACAGAACACGAAGAACTTTCTAAGAAAGCATCCTTCTCTCTTTTATCGGAGGATATTTCCTTTGTCCCTATAGTTTTCAAAGGGATCAGAAATATCTGTTCTCAGATTCCACAGAAATAAGGCTAGCAAAGAGATCCACGAAATACAGATGTAACTCTGTGAGATGAATGAACAGAACACTAAGCAGTTTCTCAGAAATCTTCTTTCCAGATTTCATCTGAGGATATTTCCTTTTCCACCATAGCCCTCTATGGGCTTCCAAATATCACTTTGACAATTCCACAGGAACTCTCATAGCGAAAAGCTTCTTGAGGGGAAATCTGTAACTCTGTGAGATGATTTCACTGAACACAAAGAAGTTTCTCAGAAAGCTTCTTTCTCTTTGTTATCAGAGTATATTTCCTTTGGCCCTATAGTCTTCAAAGGGATCCGAAATATCTGTTCTCAGATTCCACAGAAATAAGGCTAGCAAAGAGATCCACGAAATACAGATGTACGTCTGTGAGATGAATGAACAGAACACTAAGCAGTTTCTCAGAAATCTTCTTTACAGATTTCATCTGAGGATATTTCCTTTTTCTCCATAGCCCTCTATGGGCTTCCAAATATCACTTTGCCAATTCCACAAGAACTGTCTTAGCGAAAGGCTTCTTGAGGGGAAAGCTGTAACTCTGTGAGATGATTTCACAGAACACAAAGAAGTTTCTCAGAAAGCTTCCTTCTCTTTGTTATCGGAGGATATTTCCATTGTCCCTATAGTCTTCAAAGGGATCCGAAATATCTGTTCTCAGATTCCACAGAAATAAGGCTAGCAAAGAGATCCACGAAATACAGATGTAACTCTGTGATATGATTGAACAGAACACTAAGCAGTTTCTCAGAAAGCTTCTTTCCAGAATTCATCTGAGGATATTTCCTTTTTCACCATAGCCCTCTATGGGCTTCCAAATATCACTTTTCCAATTCCACAAGAACTGTCTTAGCGAAAGGCTTCTTGAGGGGAAAGCTGTAACTCTGTGAGATGATTTCACAGAACACAACGAAGTTTCTCAGAAAGCTTCCTTCTCTTTGTTATCGGAGGATATTTCCTTGGGCCCTATAGTCTTCAAAGGGATCCGAAATATCTGTTCTCAGATTCCACAGAAATATGGCTAGCAAAGAGATCCACGAAATAGAGATGTAACTCTGTGAGTGGAAGTTACACATCACAGAGCAGTTTCTCAGAAAGCTTCTTTCGAGATTTCATCTGAGGATATTTCCTTTTTCACCATAGCCCTCTATGGGCTTCCAAATATCACTTTGCCAATTCCACAAGAACTGTCTTAGCGAAAGGCTTCTTGAGGGGAAAGCTGTAACTCTGTGAGATGATTTCACAGAACACAAAGAAGTTTCTCAGAAAGGTTCCTTCTCTTTGTTATCGGAGGATATTTCCTTTGGCCCTATAGACTTCAAAGGGATCCGAAATATCTGTTCTCAGACTCCACAGAAATAAGGCTAGCAAAGAGATCCACGATATACAGATGTAACTCTGAGAGATGAATGAACAGAACACTAAGCAGTTTCTCAGAAAGCTTCTTTCCAGATTTCATCTGAGGATATTTCCTTTTTCACCATAGCCCTCTATGGGCTTCCAAATATCACTTTGCCAATTCCACAAGAACTGTCTTAGCGAAAGGCATCTTGAGGGGAAAGCTGTAACTCTGTGAGATGATTTCACTGAATACAAAGAAGTTTCTCAGAAAGCTTCTTTCCCTTTGTTGTCGGAGGATATTTCCTTTGGCCCTACAGTCTTCAAAGGGATCCGAAATATCTGTTCTCAGATTCCACAGAAATAAGGCTAGCAAAGAGATCCACGAAATACAGATGTAACTCTGTGATATGAATGAACAGAACACTAAGCAGTTTCTCAGAAAGCTTCTTTCCAGATTTCATCTGAGGATATTTCCTTTTTCACCATAGCCCTCTATGGGCTTCCAAATATCACTTTGCCAATTCCACAAGAACTGTCTTAGCGAAAGGCTTCTTGAGGGGAAAGCTGTGACTCTGTGAGATGATTTCACAGAACACAAAGAAGTTTCTCAGAAAGCTTCCTTCTCTTTCTTATCGGAGGATATTTCCTTTGGCCCTATAGTCTTCAAAGGGATCCGAAATATCTGTTCTCAGATTCCAAAGAAATAAGGCTAGCAAAGAGATCCACGAAATACAGATGTAACTCTGTGAGTGGAAGTCACACATCACAGAGCAGTTTCTCAGAAAGCTTCTTTCCAGATTTCATCTGAGGATATTTCCTTTTTCACCATAGCCCTCTATGGGCTTCCAAATATCACTTTGCCAATTCCACAAGAACTGTCTTAGCGAAAGGCTTCTTGAGGGGAAAGCTGTAACTCAGTGAGATGATTTCACTGAACACAAAGAAGTTTCTCAGAAAGCTTCTTTCTCTCTGTTATCGGAGAATATTTCCTTTGGCCCTATAGTCTTCAAAGGGATCCGAAATATCTGTTCTCAGATTCCACAGAAATAAGGCTAGCAAAGAGATCCACGAAATACAGATGTAACTCTGTGATATGAATGAACAGAAAACTAAGCAGTTTCTCAGAAAGCTTCTTTCCAGAATTCATCTGAGGATATTTCCTTTTTCACCATAGCCCTCTATGGGCTTCCAAATATCACTTTTCCAATTCCACAAGAACTGTCTTAGCGAAAGGCTTCTTGAGGGGAAAGCTGTAACTCTGTGAGATGATTTCACAGAACACAAAGAAGTTTCTCAGAAAGCTTCCTTCTCTTTGTTATCGGAGGATATTTCCTTGGGCCCTATAGTCTTCAAAGGGATCCGAAATATCTGTTCTCAGATTCCACAGAAATATGGCTAGCAAAGAGATCCACGATATACAGATGTAACACTGTGAGTGGAAGTCACACATCACAGAGCAGTTTCTCAGAAAGCTTCTTTCCAGATTTCATCTGAGGATATTTCCTTTTTCACCATAGCCCTCTATGGGCTTCCAAATATCACTTTGCCAATTACACAAGAACTGTCTTAGCGAAAGGCTTCTTGAGGGGAAAGCTGTAACTCTGTGAGATGATTTCACAGAACACAAAGAAATTTCTCAGAAACCTTCTTTCTCTCTTTTATCGGAGGATATTTCCTTTGTCCCTATAGTTTTCAAAGGGATCAGAAATATCTGTTCTCACATTCCACAGAAATGAGGCTAGCAAAGAGATCCACGAAATACAGATGTAACTCTGTGAGATGAATGAACAGAACACAAAGCAGTTTCTCAGAAAGCTTCTTTCCAGATTTCATCTGAGGATATTTCCTTTTTCACCATAGCCCTCTATGGGCTTCCAAATATCACTTTGCCAATTCCACAAGAACTGTCTTAGCGAAAGGCTTCTTGAGGGGAAATCTGTAACTCTGTGAGATGATTTCACTGAACACAAAGAAGTTTCTCAGAAAGCTTCTTTCTCTTTGTTATCGGAGAATATTTCCTTTGGCTCTATAGTCGTCAAAGGGATCCGAAATATCTGTTCTCAAATTCCACAGAAATAAGGCTAGCAAAGAGATCCACGAAATACAGATGTAACTCTGTAAGATGAATGAACGGAACACTAGGAAGTTTCTCAGAAAGCTTCTTTCCAGATTTCATCTGAGGATATTTCCTTTTTCACCATAGCCCTCTATGGGCTTCCAAATATCACTTTGCCAATTCCACAAGAACTGTCTTAGCGAAAGGCTTCTTGAGGGGAAAGCTGTAACTCTGTGAGATGATTACACAGAACACAAAGAAGTTTCACAGAAAGCTTCCTTCTCTTTGTTATCGGAGGATATTTCCTTTGTCCCTATAGTCTTCAAAGGGATCCGAAATATCTGTTCTCAGACTCCACAGAAATAAGGCTAGCAAAGAGATCCACGATATACAGATGTAACTCTGAGAGATGAATGAACAGAACACTAAGCAGTTTCTCAGAAAGCTTCTTTCCAGATTTCATCTGAGGATATTTCCTTTTTCACCATAGCCCTCTATGGGCTTCCAAATATCACTTTGCCAATTCCACAAGAACTGTCTTAGCGAAAGGCTTCTTGAGGGGAAAGCTGTAACTCTGTGAAATGATATCACAGAACACAAAGAAGTTTCTCAGAAAGATTCCTTCTCTTTGTTATCGGAGGATATTTCCTTTGGCCCTATAGTCTTCAAAGGGATCCGAAATATCTGTTCTCAGATTCCACAGAAATAAGGCTAGCAAAGAGATCCACGAAATACAGATGTAACTCTGTGAGTGGAAGTCTCACATCACAGAGCAGTTTCTCAGAAAGCTTCTTTCCAGATTTCATCTGAGCATATTTCCTTTTTCACCATAACCCTCTATGGGCTTCCAAGTATCACTTTGCCAATTCCACAAGAACTGTCTTAGCGAAAGGCTTCTTGAGGGGAAAGCTGTAACTCTGTGAGATGATTTCACAGAACACAAAGAAGTTTCTCAGAAAGCTTCCTTCTCTTTGTTATCTGGGGATATTTCCTTTGGCCCTATAGACTTCAAAGGGATCAGAAATATCTGTTCTCACATTCCACAGAAATAAGGCTAGCAAAGAGATCCACGAAATACGGATGTAACTCTGTGAGTGGAAGTCACACAACACAGAGCAGTTTCTCAGAAAGCTTCTTTCGATATTTCATCTGAGGATATTTCCTTTTTCACCATAGCCCTCTATGGGCTTCCAAATATCACTTTGCCAATTCCACAAGAACTGTCTTAGCGAAAGGCTTCTTGAGGGGAAAGCTGTAACTCTGTGAGATGATTTCACAGAACACGAAGAACTTTCTAAGAAAGCTTCCTTCTCTCTTTTATCGGAGGATATTTCCTTTGTCCCTATAGTTTTCAAAGGGATCAGAAATATCTGTTCTCAGATTCCACAGAAATAAGGCTAGCAAAGAGATCCACGAAATACAGATGTAACTCTGTGAGATGAATGAACAGAACACTAAGCAGTTTCTCAGAAATCTTCTTTCCAGATTTCATCTGAGGATATTTCCTTTTCCACCATAGCCCTCTATGGGCTTCCAAATATCACTTTGACAATTCCACAGGAACTCTCATAGCGAAAAGCTTCTTGAGGGGAAATCTGTAACTCTGTGAGATGATTTCACTGAACACAAATAAGTTTCTCAGAAAGCTTCCTTCTCTTTGTTATCGGAGGATATTTCCATTGTCCCTATAGTCTTCAAAGGGATCCGAAATATCTGTTCTCAGATTCCACAGAAATAAGGCTAGCAAAGAGATCCACGAAATACAGATGTACGTCTGTGAGATGAATGAACAGAACACTAAGCAGTTTCTCAGAAATCTTCTTTACAGATTTCATCTGAGGATATTTCCTTTTTCACCAAAGCCCTCTATGGGCTTCCAAATATCACTTTGCCAATTCCACAAGAACTGTCTTAGCGAAAGGCTTCTTGAGGGGAAAGCTGTAACTCTGTGAGATGATTTCACAGAACACAAAGAAGTTTCTCAGAAAGCTTCCTTCTCTTTGTTATCGGAGGATATTTCCATTGTCCCTATAGTCTTCAAAGGGATCCGAAATATCTGTTCTCAGATTCCACAGAAATAAGGCTAGCAAAGAGATCCACGAAATACAGATGTAACTCTGTGAGTGGAAGTCACACATCACAGAGCAGTTTCTCAGAAAGCTTCTTTCCAGATTTCATCTGAGGATATTTCCTTTTTCACCATAGCCCTCTATGGGCTTCCAAATATCACTTTGCCAATTCCACAAGAACTGTCTTAGCGAAAGGCTTCTTGAGGGGAAAGCTGTGACTCTGTGAGATGATTTCACAGAACACAAAGAAGTTTCTCAGAAAGCTTCCTTCTCTTTGTTATCGGAGGATATTTCCTTTGGCCCTATAGTCTTCAAAGGGATCCGAAATATCTGTTCTCAGATTCCAAAGAAATAAGGCTAGCAAAGAGATCCACGAAATACAGATGTAACTCTGTGAGTGGAAGTCACACATCACAGAGCAGTTTCTCAGAAAGCTTCTTTCCAGATTTCATCTGAGGATATTTCCTTTTTCACCATAGCCCTCTATGGGCTTCCAAATATCACTTTGCCAATTCCACAAGAACTGTCTTAGCGAAAGGCTTCTTGAGGGGAAAGCTGTAACTCAGTGAGATGATTTCACTGAACACAAAGAAGTTTCTCAGAAAGCTTCTTTCTCTCTGTTATCGGAGAATATTTCCTTTGGCCCTATAGTCTTCAAAGGGATCCGAAATATCTGTTCTCAGATTCCACAGAAATAAGGCTAGCAAAGAGATCCACGAAATACAGATGTAGCTCTGTGATATGATTGAACAGAACACTAAGCAGTTTCTCAGAAAGCTTCTTTCCAGAATTCATCTGAGGATATTTCCTTTTTCACCATAGCCCTCTATGGGCTTCCAAATATCACTTTTCCAATTCCACAAGAACTGTCTTAGCGAAAGGCTTCTTGAGGGGAAAGCTGTAACTCTGTGAGATGATTTCACAGAACACAAAGAAGTTTCTCAGAAAGCTTCCTTCTCTTTGTTATCGGAGGATATTTCCTTGGGCCCTATAGTCTTCAAAGGGATCCGAAATATCTGTTCTCAGATTCCACAGAAATATGGCTAGCAAAGAGATCCACGAAATAGAGATGTAACTCTGTGAGTGGAAGTTACACATCACAGAGCAGTTTCTCAGAAAACTTCTTTCGAGATTTCATCTGAGGATATTTCCTTTTTCACCATAGCCCTCTATGGGCTTCCAAATATCACTTTGCCAATTCCACAAGAACTGTCTTAGCGAAAGGCTTCTTGAGGGGAAAGCTGTAACTCTGTGAGATGATTTCACAGAACACAAAGAAGTTTCTCAGAAAGGTTCCTTCTCTTTGTTATCGGAGGATATTTCCTTTGGCCCTATAGACTTCAAAGGGATCCGAAATATCTGTTCTCAGACTCCACAGAAATAAGGCTAGCAAAGAGATCCACGATATACAGATGTAACTCTGAGAGATGAATGAACAGAACACTAAGCAGTTTCTCAGAAAGCTTCTTTCCAGATTTCATCTGAGGATATTTCCTTTTTCACCATAGCCCTCTATGGGCTTCCAAATATCACTTTGCCAATTCCACAAGAACTGTCTTAGCGAAAGGCTTCTTGAGGGGAAAGCTGTAACTCAGTGAGATGATTTCACTGAACACAAAGAAGTTTCTCAGAAAGCTTCTTTCTCTCTGTTATCGGAGAATATTTCCTTTGGCCCTATAGTCTTCAAAGGGATCCGAAATATCTGTTCTCAGATTCCACAGAAATAAGGCTAGCAAAGAGATCCACGAAATACAGATGTAACTCTGTGATATGATTGAACAGAACACTAAGCAGTTTCTCAGAAAGCTTCTTTCCAGAATTCATCTGAGGATATTTCCTTTTTCACCATAGCCCTCTATGGGCTTCCAAATATCACTTTTCCAATTCCACAAGAACTGTCTTAGCGAAAGGCTTCTTGAGGGGAAAGCTGTAACTCTGTGAGATGATTTCACAGAACACAAAGAAGTTTCTCAGAAAGCTTCCTTCTCTTTGTTATCGGAGGATATTTCCTTGGGCCCTATAGTCTTCAAAGGGATCCGAAATATCTGTTCTCAGATTCCACAGAAATATGGCTAGCAAAGAGATCCACGAAATAGAGATGTAACTCTGTGAGTGGAAGTTACACATCACAGAGCAGTTTCTCAGAAAGCTTCTTTCGAGATTTCATCTGAGGATATTTCCTTTTTCACCATAGCCCTCTATGGGCTTCCAAATATCACTTTGCCAATTCCACAAGAACTGTCTTAGCGAAAGGCTTCTTGAGGGGAAAGCTGTAACTCTGTGAGATGATTTCACAGAACACAAAGAAGTTTCTCAGAAAGGTTCCTTCTCTTTGTTATCGGAGGATATTTCCTTTGGCCCTATAGACTTCAAAGGGATCCGAAATATCTGTTCTCAGACTCCACAGAAATAAGGCTAGCAAAGAGATCCACGATATACAGATGTAACTCTGAGAGATGAATGAACAGAACACTAAGCAGTTTCTCAGAAAGCTTCTTTCCAGATTTCATCTGAGGATATTTCCTTTTTCACCATAGCCCTCTATGGGCTTCCAAATATCACTTTGCCAATTCCACAAGAACTGTCTTAGCGAAAGGCATCTTGAGGGGAAAGCTGTAACTCTGTGAGATGATTTCACTGAATACAAAGAAGTTTCTCAGAAAGCTTCTTTCCCTTTGTTGTCGGAGGATATTTCCTTTGGCCCTACAGTCTTCAAAGGGATCCGAAATATCTGTTCTCAGATTCCACAGAAATAAGGCTAGCAAAGAGATCCACGAAATACAGATGTAACTCTGTGATATGAATGAACAGAACACTAAGCAGTTTCTCAGAAAGCTTCTTTCCAGATTTCATCTGAGGATATTTCCTTTTTCACCATAGCCCTCTATGGGCTTCCAAATATCACTTTGCCAATTCCACAAGAACTGTCTTAGCGAAAGGCTTCTTGAGGGGAAAGCTGTGACTCTGTGAGATGATTTCACAGAACACAAAGAAGTTTCTCAGAAAGCTTCCTTCTCTTTCCTATCGGAGGATATTTCCTTTGGCCCTATAGTCTTCAAAGGGATCCGAAATATCTGTTCTCAGATTCCAAAGAAATAAGGCTAGCAAAGAGATCCACGAAATACAGATGTAACTCTGTGAGTGGAAGTCACACATCACAGAGCAGTTTCTCAGAAAGCTTCTTTCCAGATTTCATCTGAGGATATTTCCTTTTTCACCATAGCCCTCTATGGGCTTCCAAATATCACTTTGCCAATTCCACAAGAACTGTCTTAGCGAAAGGCTTCTTGAGGGGAAAGCTGTAACTCAGTGAGATGATTTCACTGAACACAAAGAAGTTTCTCAGAAAGCTTCTTTCTCTCTGTTATCGGAGAATATTTCCTTTGGCCCTATAGTCTTCAAAGGGATCCGAAATATCTGTTCTCAGATTCCACAGAAATAAGGCTAGCAAAGAGATCCACGAAATACAGATGTAACTCTGTGATATGAATGAACAGAAAACTAAGCAGTTTCTCAGAAAGCTTCTTTCCAGAATTCATCTGAGGATATTTCCTTTTTCACCATAGCCCTCTATGGGCTTCCAAATATCACTTTTCCAATTCCACAAGAACTGTCTTAGCGAAAGGCTTCTTGAGGGGAAAGCTGTAACTCTGTGAGATGATTTCACAGAACACAAAGAAGTTTCTCAGAAAGCTTCCTTCTCTTTGTTATCGGAGGATATTTCCTTGGGCCCTATAGTCTTCAAAGGGATCCGAAATATCTGTTCTCAGATTCCACAGAAATATGGCTAGCAAAGAGATCCACGAAATACAGATGTAACTCTGTGAGTGGAAGTTACACATCACAGAGCAGTTTCTCAGAAAGCTTCTTTCCAGATTTCATCTGAGGATATTTCCTTTTTCACCATAGCCCTCTATGGGCTTACAAATATCACTTTGCCAATTCCACAAGAACTGTCTTAGCGAAAGGCTTCTTGAGGGGAAAGCTGTAACTCTGTGAGATGATTTCACAGAACACAAAGAAGTTTCTCAGAAAGCTTCCTTCTCTTTGTTATCGGAGGATATTTCCTTTGGCCCTATAGTCTTCAAAGGGATCCGAAATATCTGTTCTCAGATTCCACAGAAATAAGGCTAGCAAAGAGATCCACGATATACAGATGTAACTCTGAGAGATGAATGAACAGAACACTAAGCAGTTTCTCAGAAAGCTTCTTTCCAGATTTCATCTGAGGATATTTCCTTTTTCACCATAGCCCTCTATGGGCTTCCAAATATCACTTTGCCAATTCCACAAGAACTGTCTTAGCGAAAGGCTTCTTGGGGGGAAAGCTGTGACTCTGTGAGATGATTTCACAGAACACAAAGAAGTTTCTCAGAAAGCTTCCTTCTCTTTCCTATCGGAGGATATTTCCTTTGGCCCTATAGTCTTCAAAGGGATCCGAAATATCTGTTCTCAGATTCCAAAGAAATAAGGCTAGCAAAGAGATCCACGAAATACAGATGTAACTCTGTGAGTGGAAGTCACACATCACAGAGCAGTTTCTCAGAAAGCTTCTTTCCAGATTTCATCTGAGGATATTTCCTTTTTCACCATAGCCCTCTATGGGCTTCCAAATATCACTTTGCCAATTCCACAAGAACTGTCTTAGCGAAAGGCTTCTTGAGGGGAAAGCTGTAACTCAGTGAGATGATTTCACTGAACACAAAGAAGTTTCTCAGAAAGCTTCTTTCTCTCTGTTATCGGAGAATATTTCCTTTGGCCCTATAGTCTTCAAAGGGATCCGAAATATCTGTTCTCAGATTCCACAGAAATAAGGCTAGCAAAGAGATCCACGAAATACAGATGTAACTCTGTGATATGAATGAACAGAAAACTAAGCAGTTTCTCAGAAAGCTTCTTTCCAGAATTCATCTGAGGATATTTCCTTTTTCACCATAGCCCTCTATGGGCTTCCAAATATCACTTTTCCAATTCCACAAGAACTGTCTTAGCGAAAGGCTTCTTGAGGGGAAAGCTGTAACTCTGTGAGATGATTTCACAGAACACAAAGAAGTTTCTCAGAAAGCTTCCTTCTCTTTGTTATCGGAGGATATTTCCTTGGGCCCTATAGTCTTCAAAGGGATCCGAAATATCTGTTCTCAGATTCCACAGAAATATGGCTAGCAAAGAGATCCACGAAATACAGATGTAACTCTGTGAGTGGAAGTTACACATCACAGAGCAGTTTCTCAGAAAGCTTCTTTCCAGATTTCATCTGAGGATATTTCCTTTTTCACCATAGCCCTCTATGGGCTTCCAAATATCACTTTGCCAATTCCACAAGAACTGTCTTAGCGAAAGGCTTCTTGAGGGGAAAGCTGTAACTCTGTGAGATGATTTCACAGAACACAAAGAAGTTTCTCAGAAAGCTTCCTTCTCTTTGTTATCGGAGGATATTTCCTTTGGCCCTATAGTCTTCAAAGGGATCCGAAATATCTGTTCTCAGATTCCACAGAAATAAGGCTAGCAAAGAGATCCACGATATACAGATGTAACTCTGAGAGATGAATGAACAGAACACTAAGCAGTTTCTCAGAAAGCTTCTTTCCAGATTTCATCTGAGGATATTTCCTTTTTCACCATAGCCCTCTATGGGCTTCCAAATATCACTTTGCTAATTCCACAAGAACTGTCTTAGCGAAAGGCTTCTTGAGGGGAAAGCTGTAACTCCGTGAGATGATTTCACAGAACACAAAGAAGTTTCTCAGAAAGCTTCCTTCTCTTTGTTATCGGAGGATATTTCCTTGGGCCCTATAGTCTTCAAAGGGATCCGAAATATCTGTTCTCAGATTCCACAGAAATAAGGCTAGCAAAGAGATCGACGAAATACAGATGTAACTCTGTGAGTGGAAGTTACACATCACAGAGCAGTTTCTCAGAAAGCTTCTTTCCAGATTTCATCTGAGGATATTTCCTTTTTCACCATAGCCCTCTATGGGCTTCCAAATATCACTTTGCCAATTCCACAAGAACTGTCTTAGCGAAAGGCATCTTGAGGGGAAAGCTGTAACTCTGTGAGATGATTTCACTGAATACAAAGAAGTTTCTCAGAAAGCTTCTTTCCCTTTGTTGTCGGAGGATATTTCCATTGGCCCTACAGTCTTCAAAGGGATCCGAAATATCTGTTCTCAGATTCCACAGAAGTAAGGCTAGCAAAGAGATCCACGAAATACAGATGTAACTCTGTGATATGAATGAACAGAACACTAAGCAGTTTCTCAGAAAGCTTCTTTCCAGATTTCATCTGAGGATATTTTCTTTTTCACCATAGCCCTCTATGGGCTGCCAAATATCACTTTGCCAATTCCACAAGAACTGTCTTAGCGAAAGGCTTCTTGAGGGGAATGCTGTAACTCTGTGAGATTATTTCACAGAACACAAAGAAGTTTCTCAGAAAGCTTCCTTCTCTTTGTTATCGGAGGATATTTCTTTGGCCCTATAGTCTTCAAAGGGATCCGAAATATCTGTTCTCAGATTCCACAGAAATAAGGCTAGCAAAGAGATCCACGAAATACAGATGTAACTCTGTGAGTGGAAGTCACACATCACAGAGCAGTTTCTCAGAAAGCTTCTTTCCAGATTTCATCTGAGGATATTTCCTTTTGCACCATAGCCCTCTAAGGGCTTTCAAATATCACTTTGCCAATTCCACAAGAACTGTCTTAGCGAAAGGCTTCTTGAGGGGAAAGCTGTAACTCTGTGAGATGATTTCACAGAACAGAAAGAAGTTTCTCAGAAAGCTTCCTTCTCTTTGTTATCGGAGGATATTTCCTTTGGCCCTACAGTCTTCAAAGGGATCCGAAATATCTGTTCTCAGATTCCACAGAAATAAGGCTAGCAAAGAGATCCACGAAATACAGATGTAACTCTGTGATATGAATGAACAGAAAACTAAGCAGTTTCTCAGAAAGCTTCTTTCCAGAATTCATCTGAGGATATTTCCTTTTTCACCATAGCCCTCTATGGGCTTCCAAATATCACTTTTCCAATTCCACAAGAACTGTCTTAGCGAAAGGCTTCTTGAGGGGAAAGCTGTAACTCTGTGAGATGATTTCACAGAACACAAAGAAGTTTCTCAGAAAGCTTCCTTCTCTTTGTTATCGGAGGATATTTCCTTGGGCCCTATAGTCTTCAAAGGGATCCGAAATATCTGTTCTCAGATTCCACAGAAATATGGCTAGCAAAGAGATCCACGAAATAGAGTTGTAACTCTGTGAGTGGAAGTTACACATCACAGAGCAGTTTCTCAGAAAGCTTCTTTCCAGATTTCATCTGAGGATATTTCCTTTTTCACCATAGCCCTCTATGGGCTTCCAAATATCACTTTGCCAATTCCACAAGAACTGTCTTAGCGAAAGGCTTCTTGAGGGGAAAGCTGTAACTCTGTGAGATGATTTCACAGAACACAAAGAAGTTTCTCAGAAAGCTTCCTTCTCTTTGTTATCGGAGGATATTTCCTTTGGCCCTATAGTCTTCAAAGGGATCCGAAATATCTGTTCTCAGATTCCACAGAAATAAGGCTAGCAAAGAGATCCACGATATACAGATGTAACTCTGAGAGATGAATGAACAGAACACTAAGCAGTTTCTCAGAAAGCTTCTTTCCAGATTTCATCTGAGGATATTTCCTTTTTCACCATAGCCCTCTAAGGGTTTCCAAATATCACTTTGCCAATTCCACAAGAACTGTCTTAGCGAAAGGCATCTTGAGGGGAAAGCTGTAACTCTGTGAGATGATTTCACTGAATACAAAGAAGTTTCTCAGAAAGCTTCTTTCCCTTTGTTGTCGGAGGATATTTCCTTTGGCCCTACAGTCTTCAAAGGGATCCGAAATATCTGTTCTCAGATTCCACAGAAATAAGGCTAGCAAAGAGATCCACGAAATACAGATGTAACTCTGTGATATGAATGAACAGAACACTAAGCAGTTTCTCAGAAAGCTTCTTTCCAGATTTCATCTGAGGATATTTCCTTTTTCACCATAGCCCTCTATGGGCTGCCAAATATCACTTTGCCAATTCCACAAGAACTGTCTTAGCGAAAGGCTTCTTGAGGGGAATGCTGTAACTCTCTGAGATTATTTCACAGAACACAAAGAAGTTTCTCAGAAAGCTTCCTTCTCTTTGTTATCGGAGGATATTTCTTTGGCCCTATAGTCTTCAAAGGGATCCGAAATATCTGTTCTCAGATTCCACAGAAATAAGGCTAGCAAAGAGATCCACGAAATACAGATGTAACTCTGTGAGTGGAAGTTACACATCACAGAGCAGTTTCTCAGAAAGCTTCTTTCCAGATTTCATCTGAGGATATTTCCTTTTTCACCATAGCCCTCTATGGGCTTCCAAATATCACTTTGCCAATTCCACAAGAACTGTCTTAGCGAAAGGCTTCTTGAGGGGAAAGCTGTGACTCTGTGAGATGATTTCACAGAACACAAAGAAGTTTCTCAGAAAGCTTCCTTCTCTTTGTTATCGGAGGATATTTCCTTTGGCCCTATAGTCTTCAAAGGGATCCGAAATATCTGTTCTCAGATTCCAAAGAAATAAGGCTAGCAAAGAGATCCACGAAATACAGATGTAACTCTGTGAGTGGAAGTCACACATCACAGAGCAGTTTCTCAGAAAGCTTCTTTCCAGATTTCATCTGAGGATATTTCCTTTTTCACCATAGCCCTCTATGGGCTTCCAAATATCACTTTGCCAATTCCACAAGAACTGTCTTAGCGAAAGGCTTCTTGAGGGGAAAGCTGTAACTCAGTGAGATGATTACACTGAACACAAAGAAGTTTCTCAGAAAGCTTCTTTCTCTCTGTTATCGGAGAATATTTCCTTTGGCCCTATAGTCTTCAAAGGGATCCGAAATATCTGTTCTCAGATTCCACAGAAATAAGGCTAGCAAAGAGATCCACGAAATACAGATGTAACTCTGTGATATGAATGAACAGAAAACTAAGCAGTTTCTCAGAAAGCTTCTTTCCAGAATTCATCTGAGCATATTTCCTTTTTCACCATAGCCCTCTATGGGCTTCCAAATATCACTTTTCCAATTCCACAAGAACTGTCTTAGCGAAAGGCTTCTTGAGGGGAAAGCTGTAACTCTGTGAGATGATTTCACAGAACACAAAGAAGTTTCTCAGAAAGCTTCCTTCTCTTTGTTATCGGAGGATATTTCCTTGGGCCCTATAGTCTTCAAAGGGATCCGAAATATCTGTTCTCAGATTCCACAGAAATATGGCTAGCAAAGAGATCCACGAAATAGAGATGTAACTCTGTGAGTGGAAGTTACACATCACAGAGCAGTTTCTCAGAAAGCTTCTTTCCAGATTTCATCTGAGGATATTTCCTTTTTCACCATAGCCCTCTATGGGCTTCCAAATATCACTTTGCCAATTCCACAAGAACTGTCTTAGCGAAAGGCTTCTTGAGGGGAAAGCTGTAACTCTGTGAGATGATTTCACAGAACACAAAGAAGTTTCTCAGAAAGCTTCCTTCTCTTTGTTATCGGAGGATATTTCCTTTGGCCCTATAGTCTTCAAAGGGATCCGAAATATCTGTTCTCAGATTCCACAGAAATAAGGCTAGCAAAGAGATCCACGATATACAGATGTAACTCTGAGAGATGAATGAACAGAACAGTAAGCAGTTTCTCAGAAAGCTTCTTTCCAGATTTCATCTGAGGATATTTCCTTTTTCACCATAGCCCTCTATGGGCTTCCAAATATCACTTTGCTAATTCCACAAGAACTGTCTTAGCGAAAGGCTTCTTGAGGGGAAAGCTGTAACTCCGTGAGATGATTTCACAGAACACAAAGAAGTTTCTCAGAAAGCTTCCTTCTCTTTGTTATCGGAGGATATTTCCTTGGGCCCTATAGTTTTCAAAGGGATCCGAAATATCTGTTCTCAGATTCCACAGAAATAAGGCTAGCAAAGAGATCCACGAAATACAGCTGTAACTCTGTGAGTGGAAGTTACACATCACAGAGCAGTTTCTCAGAAAGCTTCTTTCCAGATTTCATCTGAGGATATTTCCTTTTTCACCATAGCCCTCTATGGGCTTCCAAATATCACTTTGCCAATTCCACAAGAACTGTCTTAGCGAAAGGCATCTTGAGGGGAAAGCTGTAACTCTGTGAGATGATTTCACTGAATACAAAGAAGTTTCTCAGAAAGCTTCTTTCCCTTTGTTGTCGGAGGATATTTCCTTTGGCCCTACAGTCTTCAAAGGGATCCGAAATATCTGTTCTCAGATTCCACAGAAATAAGGCTAGCAAAGAGATCCACGAAATACAGATGTAACTCTGTGATATGAATGAACAGAAAACTAAGCAGTTTCTCAGAAAGCTTCTTTCCAGAATTCATCTGAGGATATTTCCTTTTTCACCATAGCCCTCTATGGGCTTCCAAATATCACTTTTCCAATTCCACAAGAACTGTCTTAGCGAAAGGCTTCTTGAGGGGAAAGCTGTAACTCTGTGAGATGATTTCACAGAACACAAAGAAGTTTCTCAGAAAGCTTCCTTCTCTTTGTTATCGGAGGATATTTCCTTGGGCCCTATAGTCTTCAAAGGGATCCGAAATATCTGTTCTCAGATTCCACAGAAATATGGCTAGCAAAGAGATCCACGAAATAGAGATGTAACTCTGTGAGTGGAAGTTACACATCACAGAGCAGTTTCTCAGAAAGCTTCTTTCCAGATTTCATCTGAGGATATTTCCTTTTTCACCATAGCCCTCTATGGGCTTCCAAATATCACTTTGCCAATTCCACAAGAACTGTCTTAGCGAAAGGCTTCTTGAGGGGAAAGCTGTAACTCTGTGAGATGATTTCACAGAACACAAAGAAGTTTCTCAGAAAGCTTCCTTCTCTTTGTTATCGGAGGATATTTCCTTTGGCCCTATAGTCTTCAAAGGGATCCGAAATATCTGTTCTCAGATTCCACAGAAATAAGGCTAGCAAAGAGATCCACGATATACAGATGTAACTCTGAGAGATGAATGAACAGAACACTAAGCAGTTTCTCAGAAAGCTTCTTTCCAGATTTCATCTGAGGATATTTCCTTTTTCACCGTAGCCCTCTATGGGCTTCCAAATATCACTTTGCCAATTCCACAAGAACTGTCTTAGCGAAAGGCATCTTGAGGGGAAAGCTGTAACTCTGTGAGATGATTTCACTGAATACAAAGAAGTTTCTCAGAAAGCTTCTTTCCCTTTGTTGTCGGAGGATATTTCCTTTGGCCCTACAGTCTTCAAAGGGATCCGAAATATCTGTTCTCAGATTCCACAGAAATAAGGCTAGCAAAGAGATCCACGAAATACAGATGTAACTCTGTGATATGAATGAACAGAACACTAAGCAGTTTCTCAGAAAGCTTCTTTCCAGATTTCATCTGAGGATATTTCCTTTTTCACCATAGCCCTCTATGGGCTGCCAAATATCACTTTGCCAATTCCACAAGAACTGTCTTAGCGAAAGGCTTCTTGAGGGGAATGCTGTAACTCTCTGAGATTATTTCACAGAACACAAAGAAGTTTCTCAGAAAGCTTCCTTCTCTTTGTTATCGGAGGATATTTCTTTGGCCCTATAGTCTTCAAAGGGATCCGAAATATCTGTTCTCAGATTCCACAGAAATAAGGCTAGCAAAGAGATCCACGAAATACAGATGTAACTCTGTGAGTGGAAGTTACACATCACAGAGCAGTTTCTCAGAAAGCTTCTTTCCAGATTTCATCTGAGGATATTTCCTTTTTCACCATAGCCCTCTATGGGCTTCCAAATATCACTTTGCCAATTCCACAAGAACTGTCTTAGCGAAAGGCTTCTTGAGGGGAAAGCTGTGACTCTGTGAGATGATTTCACAGAACACAAAGAAGTTTCTCAGAAAGCTTCCTTCTCTTTGTTATCGGAGGATATTTCCTTTGGCCCTATAGTCTTCAAAGGGATCCGAAATATCTGTTCTCAGATTCCAAAGAAATAAGGCTAGCAAAGAGATCCACGAAATACAGATGTAACTCTGTGAGTGGAAGTCACACATCACAGAGCAGTTTCTCAGAAAGCTTCTTTCCAGATTTCATCTGAGGATATTTCCTTTTTCACCATAGCCCTCTATGGGCTTCCAAATATCACTTTGCCAATTCCACAAGAACTGTCTTAACGAAAGGCTTCTTGAGGGGAAAGCTGTAACTCAGTGAGATGATTACACTGAACACAAAGAAGTTTCTCAGAAAGCTTCTTTCTCTCTGTTATCGGAGAATATTTCCTTTGGCCCTATAGTCTTCAAAGGGATCCGAAATATCTGTTCTCAGATTCCACAGAAATAAGGCTAGCAAAGAGATCCACGAAATACAGATGTAACTCTGTGATATGAATGAACAGAAAACTAAGCAGTTTCTCAGAAAGCTTCTTTCCAGAATTCATCTGAGCATATTTCCTTTTTCACCATAGCCCTCTATGGGCTTCCAAATATCACTTTTCCAATTCCACAAGAACTGTCTTAGCGAAAGGCTTCTTGAGGGGAAAGCTGTAACTCTGTGAGATGATTTCACAGAACACAAAGAAGTTTCTCAGAAAGCTTCCTTCTCTTTGTTATCGGAGGATATTTCCTTGGGCCCTATAGTCTTCAAAGGGATCCGAAATATCTGTTCTCAGATTCCACAGAAATATGGCTAGCAAAGAGATCCACGAAATAGAGATGTAACTCTGTGAGTGGAAGTTACACATCACAGAGCAGTTTCTCAGAAAGCTTCTTTCCAGATTTCATCTGAGGATATTTCCTTTTTCACCATAGCCCTCTATGGGCTTCCAAATATCACTTTGCCAATTCCACAAGAACTGTCTTAGCGAAAGGCTTCTTGAGGGGAAAGCTGTAACTCTGTGAGATGATTTCACAGAACACAAAGAAGTTTCTCAGAAAGCTTCCTTCTCTTTGTTATCGGAGGATATTTCCTTTGGCCCTATAGTCTTCAAAGGGATCCGAAATATCTGTTCTCAGATTCCACAGAAATAAGGCTAGCAAAGAGATCCACGATATACAGATGTAACTCTGAGAGATGAATGAACAGAACAGTAAGCAGTTTCTCAGAAAGCTTCTTTCCAGATTTCATCTGAGGATATTTCCTTTTTCACCATAGCCCTCTATGGGCTTCCAAATGTCACTTTGCTAATTCCACAAGAACTGTCTTAGCGAAAGGCTTCTTGAGGGGAAAGCTGTAACTCCGTGAGATGATTTCACAGAACACAAAGAAGTTTCTCAGAAAGCTTCCTTCTCTTTGTTATCGGAGGATATTTCCTTGGGCCCTATAGTTTTCAAAGGGATCCGAAATATCTGTTCTCAGATTCCACAGAAATAAGGCTAGCAAAGAGATCCACGAAATACAGATGTAACTCTGTGAGTGGAAGTTACACATCACAGAGCAGTTTCTCAGAAAGCTTCTTTCCAGATTTCATCTGAGGATATTTCCTTTTTCACCATAGCCCTCTATGGGCTTCCAAATATCACTTTGCCAATTCCACAAGAACTGTCTTAGCGAAAGGCATCTTGAGGGGAAAGCTGTAACTCTGTGAGATGATTTCACTGAATACAAAGAAGTTTCTCAGAAAGCTTCTTTCCCTTTGTTGTCGGAGGATATTTCCTTTGGCCCTACAGTCTTCAAAGGGATCCGAAATATCTGTTCTCAGATTCCACAGAAAAAAGGCTAGCAAAGAGATCCACGAAATACAGATGTAACTCTGTGATATGAATGAACAGAAAACTAAGCAGTTTCTCAGAAAGCTTCTTTCCAGAATTCATCTGAGGATATTTCCTTTTTCACCATAGCCCTCTATGGGCTTCCAAATATCACTTTTCCAATTCCACAAGAACTGTCTTAGCGAAAGGCTTCTTGAGGGGAAAGCTGTAACTCTGTGAGATGATTTCACAGAACACAAAGAAGTTTCTCAGAAAGCTTCCTTCTCTTTGTTATCGGAGGATATTTCCTTGGGCCCTATAGTCTTCAAAGGGATCCGAAATATCTGTTCTCAGATTCCACAGAAATATGGCTAGCAAAGAGATCCACGAAATAGAGATGTAACTCTGTGAGTGGAAGTTACACATCACAGAGCAGTTTCTCAGAAAGCTTCTTTCCAGATTTCATCTGAGGATATTTCCTTTTTCACCATAGCCCTCTAGGGGTTCCAAATATCACTTTGCCAATTCCACAAGAACTGTCTTAGCGAAAGGCTTCTTGAGGGGAAAGCTGTAACTCTGTGAGATGATTTCACAGAACACAAAGAAGTTTCTCAGAAAGCTTCCTTCTCTTTGTTATCGGATGATATTTCCTTTGGCCCTATAGTCTTCAAAGGGATCCGAAATATCTGTTCTCAGATTCCACAGAAATAAGGCTAGCAAAGAGATCCACGATATACAGATGTAACTCTGAGAGATGAATGAACAGAACACTAAGCAGTTTCTCAGAAAGCTTCTTTCCAGATTTCATCTGAGGATATTTCCTTTTTCACCATAGCCCTCTATGGGCTTCCAAATATCACTTTGCTAATTCCACAAGAACTGTCTTAGCGAAAGGCTTCTTGAGGGGAAAGCTGTAACTCCGTGAGATGATTTCACAGAACACAAAGAAGTTTCTCAGAAAGCTTCCTTCTCTTTGTTATCGGAGGATATTTCCTTGGGCCCTATAGTCTTCAAAGGGATCCGAAATATCTGTTCTCAGATTCCACAGAAATAAGGCTAGCAAAGAGATCCACAAAATACAGATGTAACTCTGTGAGTGGAAGTTACACATCACAGAGCAGTTTCTCAGAAAGCTTCTTTCCAAATTTCATCTGAGGATATTTCCTTTTTCACCATAGCCCTCTATGGGCTTCCAAATATCACTTTGCCAATTCCACAAGAACTGTCTTAGCGAAAGGCATCTTGAGGGGAAAGCAGTAACTCTGTGAGATGATTTCACTGAATACAAAGAAGTTTCTCAGAAAGCTTCTTTCCCTTTGTTGTCGGAGGATATTTCCTTTGGCCCTACAGTCTTCAAAGGGATCCGAAATATCTGTTCTCAGATTCCACAGAAATAAGGCTAGCAAAGAGATCCACGAAATACAGATGTAACTCTGTGATATGAATGAACAGAACACTAAGCAGTTTCTCAGAAAGCTTCTTTCCAGATTTCATCTGAGGATATTTTCTTTTTCACCATAGCCCTCTATGGGCTGCCAAATATCACTTTGCCAATTCCACAAGAACTGTCTTAGCGAAAGGCTTCTTGAGGGGAATGCTGTAACTCTGTGAGATTATTTCACAGAACACAAAGAAGTTTCTCAGAAAGCTTCCTTCTCTTTGTTATCGGAGGATATTTCTTTGGCCCTATAGTCTTCAAAGGGATCCGAAGTATCTGTTCTCAGATTCCACAGAAATAAGGCTAGCAAAGAGATCCACGAAATACAGATGTAACTCTGTGAGTGGAAGTCACACATCACAGAGCAGTTTCTCAGAAAGCTTCTTTCCAGATTTCATCTGAGGATATTTCCTTTTTCACCATAGCCCTCTAAGGGCTTTCAAATATCACTTTGCCAATTCCACAAGAACTGTCTTAGCGAAAGGCTTCTTGAGGGGAAAGCTGTAACTCTGTGAGATGATTTCACAGAACAGAAAGAAGTTTCTCAGAAAGCATCCTTCTCTTTGTTATCGGAGGATATTTCCTTTGGCCCTACAGTCTTCAAAGGGATCCGAAATATCTGTTCTCAGATTCCACAGAAATAAGGCTAGCAAAGAGATCCACGAAATACAGATGTAACTCTGTGATATGAATGAACAGAAAACTAAGCAGTTTCTCAGAAAGCTTCTTTCCAGAATTCATCTGAGGATATTTCCTTTTTCACCATAGCCCTCTATGGGCTTCCAAATATCACTTTTCCAATTCCACAAGAACTGTCTTAGCGAAAGGCTTCTTGAGGGGAAAGCTGTAACTCTGTGAGATGATTTCACAGAACACAAAGAAGTTTCTCAGAAAGCTTCCTTCTCTTTGTTATCGGAGGATATTTCCTTGGGCCCTATAGTCTTCAAAGGGATCCGAAATATCTGTTCTCAGATTCCACAGAAATATGGCTAGCAAAGAGATCCACGAAATAGAGATGTAACTCTGTGAGTGCAAGTTACACATCACAGAGCAGTTTCTCAGAAAGCTTCTTTCCAGATTTCATCTGAGGATATTTCCTTTTTCACCATAGCCCTCTATGGGCTTCCAAATATCACTTTGCCAATTCCACAAGAACTGTCTTAGCGAAAGGCTTCTTGAGGGGAAAGCTGTAACTCTGTGAGATGATTTCACAGAACACAAAGAAGTTTCTCAGAAAGCTTCCTTCTCTTTGTTATCGGAGGATATTTCCTTTGGCCCTATAGTCTTCAAAGGGATCCGAAATATCTGTTCTCAGATTCCACAGAAATAAGGCTAGCAAAGAGATGCACGATATACAGATGTAACTCTGAGAGATGAATGAACAGAACACTAAGCAGTTTCTCAGAAAGCTTCTTTCCAGATTTCATCTGAGGATATTTCCTTTTTCACCATAGCCCTCTATGGGCTTCCAAATATCACCTTGCTAATTCCACAAGAACTGTCTTAGCGAAAGGCTTCTTGAGGGGAAAGCTGTAACTCCGTGAGATGATTTCACAGAACACAAAGAAGTTTCTCAGAAAGCTTCCTTCTCTTTGTTATCGGAGGATATTTCCTTGGGCCCTATTGTCTTCAAAGGGATCCGAAATATCTGTTCTCAGATTCCACAGAAATAAGGCTAGCAAAGAGATCCACGAAATACAGATGTAACACTGTGAGTGGAAGTTACACATCACAGAGCAGTTTCTCAGAAAGCTTCTTTCCAGATTTCATCTGAGGATATTTCCTTTTTCACCATAGCCCTCTATGGGCTTCCAAATATCACTTTGCCAATTCCACAAGAACTGTCTTAGCGAAAGGCATCTTGAGTGGAAAGCTGTAACTCTGTGAGATGATTTCACTGAATACAAAGAAGTTTATCAGAAAGCTTCTTTCCCTTTGTTGTCGGAGGATATTTCCTTTGGCCCTACAGTCTTCAAAGGGATCCGAAATATCTGTTCTCAGATTCCACAGAAATAAGGCTAGCAAAGAGATCCACGAAATACAGATGTAACTCTGTGATATGAATGAACAGAACACTAAGCAGTTTCTCAGAAAGCTTCTTTCCAGATTTCATCTGAGGATATTTCCTTTTTCACCATAGCCCTCTAGGGGCTGCCAAATATCACTTTGCCAATTCCACAAGAACTGTCTTAGCGAAAGGCTTCTTGAGGGGAATGCTGTAACTCTGTGAGATTATTTCACAGAACACAAAGAAGTTTCTCAGAAAGCTTCCTTCTCTTTGTTATCGGAGGATATTTCTTTGGCCCTATAGTCTTCAAAGGGATCCGAAATATCTGTTCTCAGATTCCACAGAAATAAGGCTAGCAAAGAGATCCACGAAATACAGATGTAACTCTGTGAGTGGAAGTCACACATCACAGAGCAGTTTCTCAGAAAGCTTCTTTCCAGATTTCATCTGAGGATATTTCCTTTTTCACCATAGCCCTCTAAGGGCTTTCAAATATCACTTTGCCAATTCCACAAGAACTGTCTTAGCGAAAGGCTTCTTGAGGGGAAAGCTGTAACTCTGTGAGATGATTTCACAGAACAGAAAGAAGTTTCTCAGAAAGCTTCCTTCTCTTTGTTATCGGAGGATATTTCCTTTGGCCCTATAATCTTCAAAGGGATCCGAAATATCTGTTCTCAGATTCCACAGAAATAAGGCTAGCAAAGAGATCCACGAAATACAGATGTAACTCTGAGAGATGAATGAACAGAACACTAAGCAGTTTCTCAGAAAGCTTCTTTCCAGATTTCATCTGAGGATATTTCCTTTTTCACCATAGCCCTCTATGGGCTTCCAAATATCACTTTGCCAATTCCACAAGAACTGTCTTAGCGAAAGTCTTCTTGAGAGGAAAGCTGTAACTCTGTGAGATGATTTCACAGAACACAAAGAAGTTTCTCAGAAATCTTCCTTCTCTTTGTTATCGGAGGATATTTCCTTTGACCCTATAGTCTACAAAGGGATTCGAATATCTGTTCTCAGATTCCACAGAAATAAGGCTAGCAAAGAGATCCACGAAATACAAATGTAACTCTGTGAGATGAATGAAGAGAACACTAAGCAGTTTCTCAGAAACCTTCTTTCCAGATTTCATCTGAGGATATTTCCTTTTTCACCATAGCCCTTTATGGGCTGCCAAATATCACTTTGCCAATTCCACAAGAACTGTCTTAGCGAAAGGCTTCTTGAGGGGAAAGCTGTAACTCTGTGAGATGATTTCACAGAACACAAAGAAGTTTCTCAGAAAGCTTCCTTCTCTTTGTTATCGGAGGATATTTCCTTTGGCCCTATAGTCTTCAAAGGGATCCGAAATATCTGTTCTCAGATTCCACAGAAATAAGGCTAGCAAGGAGATCCACGAAATACAGATGTAACTCTGTGAGTGGAAGTCACACATCACAGAGCAGTTTCTCAGAAAGCTTCTTTCCAGATTTCATCTGAGGATATTTCCTTTTTCACAATAGCCCTCTATGGGCTTCCAAATATCACTTTGCCAATTCCACAAGAACTGTCTTAGCGAAAGACTTCTTGAGGGGAAAGCTGTAACTCTGTGAGATGATTTCACAGAACACAAAGAAGTTTCTCAGAAAGCTTCCTTCTCTTTGTTATCGGAGGATATTTCCTTTGGCCCTATAGTCTTCAAAGGGATCCGAAATATCTGTTCTCAGATTCCACAGAAATAAGGCTAGCAAGGAGATCCACGAAATACAGATGTAACTCTGTGAGTGGAAGTCACACATCACAGAGCAGTTTCTCAGAAAGCTTCTTTCCAGATTTCATCTGAGGATATTTCCTTTTTCACAATAGCCCTCTATGGGCTTCCAAATATCACTTTGCCAATTCCACAAGAACTGTCTTAGCGAAAGACTTCTTGAGGGGAAAGCTGTAACTCTGTGAGATGATTTCACAGAACACAAAGAAGTTTCTCAGAAAGCTTCCTTCTCTTTGTTATCGGAGGATATTTCCTTGGGCCCTATAGTCTTCAAAGGGATCCGAAATATCTGTTCTCAGATTTCACAGAAATAAGGCTAGCAAAGAGATCCACAAATACAGATGTAACACTGTGAGTGGAAGTTACACATCACAGAGCAGTTTCTCAGAAAGCTTCTTTCCAGATTTCATCTGAGGATATTTCCTTTTTCACCATAGCCCTCTATGGGCTTCCAAATATCACTTTGCCAATTCCACAAGAACTGTCTTAGCGAAAGGCTTCTTGAGGGGAAAGGTGTAACTCTGTGAGATGATTTCACTGAACACAAAGAAGTTTCTCAGAAAGCTTCTTTCCCTTTGTTATAGGAGGATATTTCCTTTGGCCCTATAGTCTTCAAAGGGATCCGAAATATCTGTTCTCAGATTCCACAGAAATAAGGCTAGCAAAGAGATCCACGAAATACAGATGTAACTCTGTGATATGAATGAACAGAACACTAAGCAGTTTCTCAGAAAGCTTCTTTACAGATTTCATCTGAGGATATTTCCTTTTTCACCATAGCCCTCTATGGGCTGCCAAATATCACTTTGCCAATTCCACAAGAACTGTCTTAGCGAAAGGCTTCTTGAGGGGAATGCTGTAACTCTGTGAGATGATTTCACAGAACACAAAGAAGTTTCTCAGAAAGCTTCCTTCTCTTTGTTATCGGAGGATATTTCCTTGGGCCCTATAGTCTTCAAAGGGATCCGAAATATCTGTTCTGAGATTTCACAGAAATAAGGCTAGCAAAGAGATCCACAAATACAGATGTAACACTGTGAGTGGAAGTTACACATCACAGAGCAGTTTCTCAGAAAGCTTCTTTCCAGATTTCATCTGAGGATATTTCCTTTTTCACCATAGCCCTCTATGGGCTTCCAAATATCACTTTGCCAATTCCACAAGAACTGTCTTAGCGAAAGGCTTCTTGAGGGGAAAGGTGTAACTCTGTGAGATGATTTCACTGAACACAAAGAAGTTTCTCGGAAAGCTTCTTTCCCTTTGTTATAGGAGGATATTTCCTTTGGCCCTATAGTCTTCAAAGGGATCCGAAATATCTGTTCTCAGATTCCACAGAAATAAGGCTAGCAAAGAGATCCACGAAATACAGATGTAACTCTGTGATATGAATGAACAGAACACTAAGCAGTTTCTCAGAAAGCTTCTTTACAGATTTCATCTGAGGATATTTCCTTTTTCACCATATCCCTCTATGGTCTGCCAAATATCACTTTGCCAATTCCACAAGAACTGTCTTAGCGAAAGGCTTCTTGAGGGGAATGCTGTAACTCTGTGAGATGATTTCACAGAACACAAAGAACTTTCTCAGAAAGCTTCCTTCTCTTTGTTATCGGAGGATATTTCCTTTGGCCCTATAGTCTTCAAAGGGATCCGAAATATCTGTTCTCAGATTCCACAGAAATAAGGCTAGCAAAGAGATCCACGAAATACAGATGTAACTCTGTGAGTGGAAGTCACACATCACAGAGCAGTTTCTCAGAAAGCTTCTTTCCAGATTTCATCTGAGGATATTTCCTTTTTCACCATAGCCCTCTATGGGCTTCCAAATATCACTTTGCCAATTCCACAAGAACTGTCTTAGCGAAAGGCTTCTTGAGGGGAAAGCTGTAACTCTGTGAGATGATTTCACAGAACACAAAGAAGTTTCTCAGAAAGCTTCCTTCTCTTTGTTATCGGAGGATATTTCCTTCGGCCCTATAGTCTTCAAAGGGATACGAAATATCTGTTCTCAGATTCCACAGATATAAGGCTAGCAAAGAGATCCACGAAATACAGATGTAACTCTGAGAGATGAATGAACAGAACACTAAGCAGTTTCTCAGAAAGCTTCTTTCCAGATTTCATCTGAGGATATTTCCTTTTTCACCATAGCCCTTTATGGGCTGCCAAATATCACTTTGCCAATTCCACAAGAACTGTCTTAGCGAAAGGCTTCTTGAGGGGAAAGCTGTAACTCTGTGAGATGATTTCACAGAACACAAAGAAGTTTCTCAGAGAGCTTCTTTCTCTCTGTTATCGGAGGATATTTCCTTTGTCCCTATAGTCTTCAAAGGGATCCGAAATATCTGTTCTCAGATTCCACAGAAATAAGGCTAGCAAAGAGATCCACGAAATACAGATGTAACTCTGTGAGATGAATGAAGAGAACACTAAGCAGTTTCTCAGAAAGCTTCTTTCCAGATTTTATCTGAGGATATTTCCTTTTTCACCGTAGCCTACTATGGGCTTCCAAATATCACTTTGCCAATTCCACAAGAACTGTCTTAGCGAAAGGCTTCTTGAGGGGAAAGCTGTAACTCTGTGAGATGATTTCACAGAACACAAAGAAGTTTCTCAGAAAGCTTCCTTCTCTTTGTTATCGGAGGATATTTCCTTTGTCCCTATAGTCTTCAAAGGGATCCGAAATATCTGTTCTCAGATTCCACAGAAATAAGGCTAGCAAAGAGATCCACGAAATACAGATGTAACTCTGAGAGATGAATGAACAGAACACTAAGCAGTTTCTCAGAAAGCTTCTTTCCAGATTTCATCTGAGGATATTTCCTTTTTCACCATAGCCCTCTATGGGCTCCCAAATATCACTTTGCTAATTCCACAAGAACTGTCTTAGCGAAAGGCTTCTTGAGGGGAAAGCTGTAACTCCGTGAGGTGATTTCACAGAACACAAAGAAGTTTCTCAGAAAGCTTCCTTCTCTTTGTTATCGGAGGATATTTCCTTCGGCCATATAGTCTTCAAAGGGATCCGAAATATCTGTTCTCAGATTCCACAGAAATAAGGCTAGCAAAGAGATCCACGAAATACAGATGTAACACTGTGAGTGGAAGTTACACATCACAGAGCAGTTTCTCAGAAAGCTTCTTTCCAGATTTCATCTGAGGATATTTCCTTTTTCACCATAGCCCTCTATGGGCTTCCAAATATCACTTTGCCATTTCCACAAGAACTGTCTTAGCGAAAGGCTTCTTGAGGGGAAAGCTGTAACTCTGTGAGATGATTTCACAGAACACAAAGAAGTTTTTCAGAAAGCTTCTTTCCCTTCGTTATCGGAGGATATTTCCTTTGGCCCTATAGTCTTCAAAGGGATCCGAAATATCTGTTCTCAGATTCCAAGGAAATAAGGCTAGCAAAGAGATCCACGAAATACAGATGTAACTCTGTGAGTGGAAGTCACACATCACAGAGCAGTTTCTCAGAAAGCTTCTTTCCAGATTTCATCTGAGGATATTTCCTTTTCCACCATAGCCCTCTATGGGCTTTCAAATATCACTTTGCCAATTCCACAAGAACTGTCTTAGCGAAAGGCTTCTTGAGGGGAAAGCTGTAACTCTGTGAGATGATTTCACAGAACACAAAGAAGTTTCTCAGAAAGCTTCCTTCTCTTTCTTATCGGAGGATATTTCCTTTGGCCCTGTAGTCTTCAAAGGGATCCGAAATATCTGTTCTTAGATTCCACAGAAATAAGGGTAGCAAAGAGATCCACGAAATACAGATGTAACTCTGTGAGATGAATGAAGAGAACACTAAGCAGTTTCTCAGAAAGCTTCTTTCCAGATTTCATCTGAGGATATTTCCTTTTGCACCATAGACCTTTATGGGCTGCCAAATATCACTTTTTCAATTCCACAAGAACTGTCTTAGCGAAAGGCTTCTTGAGGGGAAAGCTGTAACTCTGTGAGATGATTTCACAGAACACAAAGAAGTTTCTCAGAAAGCTTCTTTCCCATTGTTGTCGGAGGATATTTCCTTTGGCCCTATAGTCTTCAAAGGGATCCGAAATATCTGTTCTCAGATTCCACAGAAATAAGGCTAGCAAAGAGATCCACGAAATACAGATGTAACTCTGTGATATGAATGAACAGAACACTAAGCAGTTTCTCAGAAAGCTTCTTTCCAGATTTCATCTGAGGATATTTCCTTTTTCACCATAGCCCTCTATGGGCTTCCAAATATCACTTTGCCCATTCCACAAGAACTGTCTTAGCGAAAGGCTTCTTGAGGGTAATGCTGTAACTCTGTGAGATTATTTCACAGAACACAAAGAAGTTTCTCAGAAAGCTTCCTTCTCTTTGTTATCGGAGGATATTTCTTTGGCCCTATAGTCTTCAAAGGGATCCGAAATATCTGTTCTCAGATTCCACAGAAATACGGCTAGCAAAGAGATCCACGAAATACAGATGTAACTCTGAGAGATGAATGAACAGAACACTAAGCAGTTTCTCAGAGAGCTTCTTTCCAGATTTCATCAGAGGATATTTCCTTTTTCACCATAGCCCTCTATGGGCTTCCAAATATCACTTTGCCAATTCCACAAGAACTGTCTTAGCGAAAGGCTTCTTGAGGGGAAAGCTGTAACTCTGTGAGATGATTTCACAGAACACAAAGAACTTTCTCAGAAAGCTTCCTTCTCTTTGTTATCGGAGGATATTTCCTTTGGCCCTATAGTCTTCAAAGGGATCCGAAATATCTGTTCTTAGATTCCACAGAAATAAGGCTAGCAAAGAGATCCACGAAATACACATGTAACTCTGTGAGATGAATGAAGAGAACACTAAGCAGTTTCTCAGAAAGCTTCTTTCCAGATTTCATCTGAGGATATTTCCTTTTTCTCCATAGACCTTTATGGGCTGCCAAATATCACTTTGCCAATTCCACAAGAACTGTCTTAGCGAAAGGCTTCTTGAGGGGAAAGCTGTAACTCTGTGAGATGATTTCACAGAACACAAAGAAGTTTCTCAGAAAGCTTCCTTCTCTTTGTTATCGGAGGATATTTCCTTTGTCCCTATAGTCTTCAAAGGGATCCGAAATATCTGTTCTCAGATTCCACAGAAATAAGGCTAGCAAAGAGATCCACGAAATACAGATGTAACTCTGTGAGTGGAAGTCACACATCACAGAACAGTTTCTCAGAAAGCTTCTTTCCAGATTTCATCTGAGGATATTTCCTTTTTCACCATAGCCCTCTATGGGCTTCCAAATATCACTTTGCCAATTCCACAAGAACTGTCTTAGCGAAAGGCTTCTTGAGGGGAAAGCTGTAACTCTGTGAGATGATTTCACAGAACACAAAGAAGTTTCTCAGAAAGCTTCCTTCTCTTTGTTATCGGAGGATATTTCCTTTGGCCCTATAGTCTTCAAAGGGATCCGAATATCTGTTCTCAGATTCCACAGAAATAAGGCTAGCAAAGAGATCCACGAAATACAGATGTAACACTGTGAGTGGAAGTTACACATCACAGAGCAGTTTCTCAGAAAGCTTCTTTCCAGATTTCATCTGAGGATATTTCCTTTTTCACCATAGCCCTCTATGGGCTTCCAAATATCACTTTGCCAATTCCACAAGAACTGTCTTAGCGAAAGGCTTCCTGAGGGGAAAGCTGTAACTCTGTGAGATGATTTCACAGAACACAAAGAAGTTTCTCAGAAAGCTTCTTTCTCTCTGTTATCGGAGGATATTTCCTTTGTCCCTATAGTCTTCAAAGGGATCCGAAATATCTGTTCTCAGATTCCACAGAAATAAGGCTAGCAAAGAGATCCACGAAATACAGATGTAACTCTGTGAGATGAATGAAGAGAACACTAAGCAGTTTCTCAGAAAGCTTCTTTCCAGATTTTATCTGAGGATATTTCCTTTTTCACCGTAGCCTTCTATGGGCTTCCAAATATCACTTTGCCAATTCCACAAGAACTGTCTTAGCGAAAGGCTTCTTGAGGGGAAAGCTGTAACTCTGTGAGATGATTTCACAGAACACAAAGAAGTTTCTCAGAAAGCTTCCTTCTCTTTGTTATCGGAGGATATTTCCTTTGGACCTATAGTCTTCAAAGGGATCCGAAATATCTGTTCTCAGATTCCACAGAAATAAGACTAGCAAAGAGATCCACGAAATACAGATGTAACTCTGAGAGATGAATGAACAGAACACTAAGCAGTTTCTCAGAAAGCTTCTTTCCAGATTTCATCTGAGGATATATCCTTTTTCAAAATAGCCCTCTATGGGCTCCCAAATATCAGTTTGCTAATTCCACAAGAACTGTCTTAGCGAAAGGCTTCTTGAGGGGAAAGCTGTAACTCCGTGAGATGATTTCACAGAACACAAAGAAGTTTCTCAGAAAGCTTCCTTCTCTTTGTTATCGGAGGATATTTCCTTGGGCCCTATAGTCTTCAAAGGGATCCGAAATATCTGTTCTCATATTCCACAGAAATAAGGTTAGCAAAGAGATCCTCGAAATACAGATGTAACTCTGAGAGATGAATGAACAGAACACTAAGCAGTTTCTCAGAAAGCTTCTTTCCAGATTTCATCTGAGGATATTTCCTTTTTCACCATAGCCCTCTATGGGCTTCCAAATATCACTTTGCCAATTCCACAAGAACTGTCTTAGCGAAAGGCTTCTTGAGGGGAAAGCTGTAACTCTGTGAGATGAATTCACAGAACACAAAGAAGTTTCTCAGAAAGCTTCCTTCTCTTTGTTATCGGAGGATATTGCCTTTGGCCCTATAGTCTTCAAAGGGATCCGAATATCTGTTCTCAGATTCCACAGAAATAAGGCTAGCAAAGAGATCCACGAAATACAGATGTAACTCTGTGAGATGAATGAAGAGAACACTAAGCAGTTTCTCAGAAAGCTTCTTTCCAGATTTCATCTGAGGATATTTCCTTTTTCACCATAGCCCTTTATGGGCTGCCAAATATCACTTTGCCAATTCCACAAGAACTGTCTTAGCGAAAGGCTTCTTGAGGGGAAAGCTGTAACTCTGTGACATGATTTCACAGAACACAAAGAAGTTTCTCAGAAAGCTTCCTTCTCTTTGTTATCGGAGGATATTTCCTTGGGCCCTATAGTCTTCAAAGGGATCCGAAATATCTGTTCTCAGATTCCACAGAAATAAGGCTAGCAAGGAGATCCACGAAATACAGATGTAACTCTGTGAGTGGAAGTCACACATCACAGAGCAGTTTCTCAGAAAGCTTCTTTCCAGATTTCATCTGAGGATATTTCCTTTTTCACAATAGCCCTCTATGGGCTTCCAAATATCACTTTGCCAATTCCACAAGAACTGTCTTAGCGAAAGACTTCTTGAGGGGAAAGCTGTAACTCTGTGAGATGATTTCACAGAACACAAAGAAGTTTCTCAGAAAGCTTCCTTCTCTTTGTTATCGGAGGATATTTCCTTGGGCCCTATAGTCTTCAAAGAGATCCGAAATATCTGTTCTCAGATTCCACAGAAATAAGGCTAGCAAAGAGATCCACGAAATACAGATGTAACTCTGTGAGACGAATGAACAGAACACTAAGCAGTTTCTCAGAAAGCTTCTTTCCAGATTTCATCTGAGGATATTTCCTTTTTCACCATAGCCCTCTATGGGCTTCCAAATATCACTTTGCCAATTCCACAAGAACTGTCTTAGCGAAAGGCTTCTTGAGGGGAAAGCTGTAACTCTGTGAGATGATTTCACAGAACACAAAGAAGTTTCTCAGAAAGCTTCTTTCTCTCTGTTATCGGAGGATATTTCCTTTGGCCCTATAGTCTTCAAAGGGATCCGAAATATCTGTTCTCAGATTCCACAGAAATAAGGCTAGCAAAGAGATCCACGAAATACAGATGTAACTCTGTGAGATGAATGAAGAGAACACTAAGCAGTTTCTCAGAAAGCTTCTTTCCAGATTTTATCTGAGGATATTTCCTTTTTCACCGTAGCCTACTATGGGCTTCCAAATATCACTTTGCCAATTCCACAAGAACTGTCTTAGCGAAAGTCTTCTTGAGCGGAGAGCTGTAACTCTGTGAGATGATTTCACAGAACACAAAGAAGTTTCTCAGAAAGCTTCCTTCTCTTTGTTATCGGAGGATATTTCCTTTGGCCCTATAGTCTTCAAAGGGATCCGAAATATCTGTTCTCAGATTCCACAGAAATAAGGCTAGCAAAGAAATCCACGAAATACAGATGTAACTCTGAGAGATGAATGAACAGAACACTAAGCAGTTTCTCAGAAAGCTTCTTTCCAGATTTCATCTGAGGATATTTCCTTTTTCACCATAGCCCTCTATGGGCTTCCAAATATCACTTTGCTAATTCCACAAGAACTGTCTTAGCGAAAGGCTTCTTGAGGGGAAAGCTGTAACTCCGTGAGATGATTTCACAGAACACAAAGAAGTTTCTCAGAAAGCTTCCTTCTCTTTGTTATCGGAGGATATTTACTTGGGCCCTATAGTCTTCAAAAGGATCCGAAATATCTGTTCTCAGATTCCACAGAAATAAGGCTAGCAAAGAGATCCACGAAATACAGATGTAACACTGTGAGTGGAAGTTACACATCACAGAGCAGTTTCTCAGAAAGCTTCTTTCCAGATTTCATCTGAGGATATTTCCTTTTTCACCATAGCCCTCTATGGGCTTCCAAATATCACTTTGCCAATTCCACAATAACTGTCTTAGCGAAAGGCTTCTTGAGAGGAAAGCTGTAACTCTGTGAGATGATTTCACAGAACACAAAGAAGTTTCTCAGAAAGCTTCCTTCTCTTTGTTATCGGAGGATATTTCCTTTGACCCTATAGTCTACAAAGGGATTCGAGTATCTGTTCTCAGATTCCACAGAAATAAGGCTAGCAAAGAGATCCACGAAATACAGATGTAACTCTGTGAGAAGAATGAAGAGAACACTAAGCAGTTTCTCAGAAAGCTTCTTTCCAGATTTCATCTGAGGATATTTCCTTTTTCACCATAGCCCTTTATGGGCTGCCAAATATCACTTTGCCAATTCCACAAGAACTGTCTTAGCGAAAGGCTTCTTGAGGGGAAAGCTGTAACTCTGTGAGATGATTTCACAGAACACAAAGAAGTTTCTCAGAAAGCTTCCTTCTCTTTGTTATCGGAGGATATTTCCTTTGGCCCTATAGTCTTCAAAGGGATCCGAAATATCTGTTCTCAGATTCCACAGAAATAAGGCTAGCAAGGAGATCCACGAAATACAGATGTAACTCTGTGAGTGGAAGTCACACATCACAGAGCAGTTTCTCAGAAAGCTTCTTTCCAGATTTCATCTGAGGATATTTCCTTTTTCACAATAGCCCTCTATGGGCTTCCAAATATCACTTTGCCAATTCCACAAGAACTGTCTTAGCGAAAGACTTCTTGAGGGGAAAGCTGTAACTCTGTGAGATGATTTCACAGAACACAAAGAAGTTTCTCAGAAAGCTTCCTTCTCTTTGTTATCGGAGGATATTTCCTTTGGCCCTATAGTCTTCAAAGGGATCCGAAATATCTGTTCTCAGATTCCACAGAAATAAGGCTAGCAAGGAGATCCACGAAATACAGATGTAACTCTGTGAGTGGAAGTCACACATCACAGAGCAGTTTCTCAGAAAGCTTCTTTCCAGATTTCATCTGAGGATATTTCCTTTTTCACAATAGCCCTCTATGGGCTTCCAAATATCACTTTGCCAATTCCACAAGAACTGTCTTAGCGAAAGACTTCTTGAGGGGAAAGCTGTAACTCTGTGAGATGATTTCACAGAACACAAAGAAGTTTCTCAGAAATCTTCCTTCTCTTTGTTATCGGAGGATATTTCCTTGGGCCCTATAGTCTTCAAAGGGATCCGAAATATCTGTTCTCAGATTTCACAGAAATAAGGCTAGCAAAGAGATCCACAAATACAGATGTAACACTGTGAGTGGAAGTTACACATCACAGAGCAGTTTCTCAGAAAGCTTCTTTCCAGATTTCATCTGAGGATATTTCCTTTTTCACCATAGCCCTCTATGGGCTTCCAAATATCACTTTTCCAATTCCACAAGAACTGTCTTAGCGAAAGGCTTCTTGAGGGGAAAGGTGTAACTCTGTGAGATGATTTCACTGAACACAAAGAAGTTTCTCAGAAAGCTTCTTTCCCTTTGTTATAGGAGGATATTTCCTTTGGCCCTATAGTCTTCAAAGGGATCCGAAATATCTGTTCTCAGATTCCACAGAAATAAGGCTAGCAAAGAGATCCACGAAATACAGATGTAACTCTGTGAGATGAATGAAGAGAACACTAAGCAGTTTCTCAGAAAGCTTCTTTCCAGATTTCATCTGAGGATATTTCCTTTTTCACCATAGCCCTTTATGGGCTGCCAAATATCACTTTGCCAATTCCACAAGAACTGTCTTAGCGAAAGGCTTCTTGAGGGGAAAGCTGTAACTCTGTGAGATGATTTCACAGAACACAAAGAAGTTTCTCAGAAAGCTTCCTTCTCTTTGTTATCGGAGGATATTTCCTTTGGCCCTATAGTCTTCAAAGGGATCCGAAATATCTGTTCTCAGATTCCACAGAAATAAGGCTAGCAAGGAGATCCACGAAATACAGATGTAACTCTGTGAGTGGAAGTCACACATCACAGAGCAGTTTCTCAGAAAGCTTCTTTCCAGATTTCATCTGAGGATATTTCCTTTTTCACCATAGCCCTCTATGGGCTTCCAAATATCACTTTGCCAATTCCACAAGAACTGTCTTAGCGAAAGACTTCTTGAGGGGAAAGCTGTAACTCTGTGAGATGATTTCACAGAACACAAAGAAGTTTCTCAGAAAGCTTCCTTCTCTTTGTTATCGGAGGATATTTCCTTTGGCCCTATAGTCTTCAAAGGGATCCGAAATATCTGTTCTCAGATTCCACAGAAATAAGGCTAGCAAGGAGATCCACGAAATACAGATGTAACTCTGTGAGTGGAAGTCACACATCACAGAGCAGTTTCTCAGAAAGCTTCTTTCCAGATTTCATCTGAGGATATTTCCTTTTTCACAATAGCCCTCTATGGGCTTCCAAATATCACTTTGCCAATTCCACAAGAACTGTCTTAGCGAAAGACTTCTTGAGGGGAAAGCTGTAACTCTGTGAGATGATTTCACAGAACACAAAGAAGTTTCTCAGAAAGCTTCCTTCTCTTTGTTATCGGAGGATATTTCCTTGGGCCCTATATTCTTCAAAGGATCCGAAATATCTGTTCTCAGATTTCACAGAAATAAGGCTAGCAAAGAGATCCACAAATACAGATGTAACACTGTGAGTGGAAGTTACACATCACAGAGCAGTTTCTCAGAAAGCTTCTTTCCAGATTTCATCTGAGGATATTTCCTTTTTCACCATAGCCCTCTATGGGCTTCCAAATATCACTTTGCCAATTCCACAAGAACTGTCTTAGCGAAAGGCTTCTTGAGGGGCAAGGTGTAACTCTGTGAGATGATTTCACTGAACACAAAGAAGTTTCTCAGAAAGCTTCTTTCCCTTTGTTATAGGAGGATATTTCCTTTGGCCCTATAGTCTTCAAAGGGATCCGAAATATCTGTTCTCAGATTCCACAGAAATAAGGCTAGCAAAGAGATCCACGAAATACAGATGTAACTCTGTGATATGAATGAACAGAACACTAAGCAGTTTCTCAGAAAGCTTCTTTACAGATTTCATCTGAGGATATTTCCTTTTTCACCATAGCCCTCTATGGGCTGCCAAATATCACTTTGCCAATTCCACAAGAACTGTCTTAGCGAAAGGCTTCTTGAGGGGAATGCTGTAACTCTGTGAGATGATTTCACAGAACACAAAGAAGTTTCTCAGAAAGCTTCCTTCTCTTTGTTATCGGAGGATATTTCCTTGGGCCCTATAGTCTTCAAAGGGATCCGAAATATCTGTTCTCAGATTTCACAGAAATAAGGCTAGCAAAGAGATCCACAAATACAGATGTAACACTGTGAGTGGAAGTTACACATCACAGAGCAGTTTCTCAGAAAGCTTCTTTCCAGATTTCATCTGAGGATATTTCCTTTTTCACCATAGCCCTCTATGGGCTTCCAAATATCACTTTGCCAATTCCACAAGAACTGTCTTAGCGAAAGGCTTCTTGAGGGGAAAGCTGTAACTCTGTGAGATGATTTCACTGAACACAAAGAAGTTTCTCAGAAAGCTTCTTTCCCTTTGTTATAGGAGGATATTTCCTTTGGCCCTATAGTCTTCAAAGGGATCCGAAATATCTGTTCTCAGATTCCACAGAAATAAGGCTAGCAAAGAGATCCACGAAATACAGATGTAACTCTGTGATATGAATGAACAGAACACTAAGCAGTTTCTCAGAAAGCTTCTTTACAGATTTCATCTGAGGATATTTCCTTTTTCACCATATCCCTCTATGGTCTGCCAAATATCACTTTGCCAATTCCACAAGAACTGTCTTAGCGAAAGGCTTCTTGAGGGGAATGCTGTAACTCTGTGAGATGATTTCACAGAACACAAAGAACTTTCTCAGAAAGCTTCCTTCTCTTTGTTATCGGAGGATATTTCCTTTGGCCCTATAGTCTTCAAAGGGATCCGAAATATCTGTTCTCAGATTCCACAGAAATAAGGCTAGCAAAGAGATCCACGAAATAGAGATGTAACTCTGTGAGTGGAAGTCACACATCACAGAGCAGTTTCTCAGAAAGCTTCTTTCCAGATTTCATCTGAGGATATTTCCTTTTTCACCATAGCCCTCTATGGGCTTCCAAATATCACTTTGCCAATTCCACAAGAACTGTCTTAGCGAAAGGCTTCTTGAGGGGAAAGCTGTAACTCTGTGAGATGATTTCACAGAACACAAAGAAGTTTCCCAGAAAGCTTCCTTCTCTTTGTTATCGGAGGATATTTCCTTTGGCCCTATAGTCTTCAAAGGGATCCGAAATATCTGTTCTCAGATTCCACAGAAATAAGGCTAGCAAAGAGATCCACGAATTACAGATGTAACTCTGAGAGATGAATGAACAGAACACTAAGCAGTTTCTCAGAAAGCTTCTTTCCAGATTTCATCTGAGGATATTTCCTTTTTCACCATAGCCCTTTATGGGCTGCCAAATATCACTTTGCCAATTCCACAAGAACTGTCTTAGCGAAAGGCTTCTTGAGGGGAAAGCTGTAACTCTGTGAGATGATTTCACAGAACACAAAGAAGTTTCTCAGAAAGCTTCTTTCTCTCTGTTATCGGAGGATATTTCCTTTGTCCCTATAGTCTTCAAAGGGATCCGAAATATCTGTTCTCAGATTCCACAGAAATAAGGCTAGCAAAGAGATCCACGAAATACAGATGTAACTCTGTGAGATGAATGAAGAGAACACTAAGCAGTTTCTCAGAAAGCTTCTTTCCAGATTTTATCTGACGATATTTCCTTTTTCACCGTAGCCTACTATGGGCTTCCAAATATCACTTTGCCAATTCCACAAGAACTGTCTTAGCGAAAGGCTTCTTGAGGGGAAAGCTGTAACTCTGTGAGATGATTTCACAGAACACTAAGAAGTTTCTCAGAAAGCTTCCTTCTCTTTGTTATCGGAGGATATTTCCTTTGGCCCTATAGTCTTCAAAGGGATCCGAAATATCTGTTCTCAGATTCCACAGAAATAAGGCTAGCAAAGAGATCCACGAAATACAGATGCAACTCTGAGAGATGAATGAACAGAACACTAAGCAGTTTCTCAGAAAGCTTCTTTCCAGATTTCATCTGAGGATATTTCCTTTTTCACCATAGCCCTCTATGGGCTCCCAAGTATCACTTTGCTAATTCCACAAGAACTGTCTTAGCGAAAGGCTTCTTGAGGGGAAAGCTGTAACTCCGTGAGGTGATTTCACAGAACACAAAGAAGTTTCTCAGAAAGCTTCCTTCTCTTTGTTATCGGAGGATATTTCCTTTGGCCCTATAGTCTTCAAAGGGATCGGAAATATCTGTTCTCAGATTCCACAGAAATAAGGCTAGCAAAGAGATCCACGAAATACAGATGTAACACTGTGAGTGGAAGTTACACATCACAGAGCAGTTTCTCAGAAAGCTTCTTTCCAGATTTCATCTAAGGATATTTCCTTTTTCACCATAGCCCTCTATGGGCTTCCAAATATCACTTTGCCAGTTCCACAACAACTGTCTTAGCGAAAGGCATCTTGAGGGGAAAGCTGTAACTCTGTGAGATGATTTCACTGAACACAAAGAAGTTTCTCAGAAAGCTTCTTTCCCTTTGTTATCGGAGGATATTTCCTTTGGCCCTATAGTCTTCAAAGGGATCCGAAATATCTGTTCTCAGATTCCACAGAAATAAGGCTAGCAAGGAGATCCACGAAATACAGATGTAACTCTGTGAGTGGAAGTCACACATCACAGAGCAGTTTCTCAGAAAGCTTCTTTCCAGATTTCATCTGAGGATATTTCCTTTTTCACCATAGCCCTCTATGGGCTTCCAAATATCACTTTGCCAATTCCACAAGAACTGTCTTAGCGAAAGACTTCTTGAGGGGAAAGCTGTAACTCTGTGAGATGATTTCACAGAACACAAAGAAGTTTCTCAGAAAGCTTCCTTCTCTTTGTTATCGGAGGATATTTCCTTTGGCCCTATAGTCTTCAAAGGGATCCGAAATATCTGTTCTCAGATTCCACAGAAATAAGGCTAGCAAGGAGATCCACGAAATACAGATGTAACTCTGTGAGTGGAAGTCACACATCACAGAGCAGTTTCTCAGAAAGCTTCTTTCCAGATTTCATCTGAGGATATTTCCTTTTTCACAATAGCCCTCTATGGGCTTCCAAATATCACTTTGCCAATTCCACAAGAACTGTCTTAGCGAAAGACTTCTTGAGGGGAAAGCTGTAACTCTGTGAGATGATTTCACAGAACACAAAGAAGTTTCTCAGAAAGCTTCCTTCTCTTTGTTATCGGAGGATATTTCCTTGGGCCCTATATTCTTCAAAGGATCCGAAATATCTGTTCTCAGATTTCACAGAAATAAGGCTAGCAAAGAGATCCACAAATACAGATGTAACACTGTGAGTGGAAGTTACACATCACAGAGCAGTTTCTCAGAAAGCTTCTTTCCAGATTTCATCTGAGGATATTTCCTTTTTCACCATAGCCTTCTATGGGCTTCCAAATATCACTTTGCCAATTCCACAAGAACTGTCTTAGCGAAAGGCTTCTTGAGGGGCAAGGTGTAACTCTGTGAGATGATTTCACTGAACACAAAGAAGTTTCTCAGAAAGCTTCTTTCCCTTTGTTATAGGAGGATATTTCCTTTGGCCCTATAGTCTTCAAAGGGATCCGAAATATCTGTTCTCAGATTCCACAGAAATAAGGCTAGCAAAGAGATCCACGAAATACAGATGTAACTCTGTGATATGAATGAACAGAACACTAAGCAGTTTCTCAGAAAGCTTCTTTACAGATTTCATCTAAGGATATTTCCTTTTTCACCATAGCCCTCTATGGGCTGCCAAATATCACTTTGCCAATTCCACAAGAACTGTCTTAGCGAAAGGCTTCTTGAGGGGAATGCTGTAACTCTGTGAGATGATTTCACAGAACACAAAGAAGTTTCTCAGAAAGCTTCCTTCTCTTTGTTATCGGAGGATATTTCCTTGGGCCCTATAGTCTTCAAAGGGATCCGAAATATCTGTTCTCAGATTTCACAGAAATAAGGCTAGCAAAGAGATCCACAAATACAGATGTAACACTGTGAGTGGAAGTTACACATCACAGAGCAGTTTCTCAGAAAGCTTCTTTCCAGATTTCATCTGAGGATATTTCCTTTTTCACCATAGCCCTCTATGGGCTTCCAAATATCACTTTGCCAATTCCACAAGAACTGTCTTAGCGAAAGGCTTCTTGAGGGGAAAGGTGTAACTCTGTGAGATGATTTCACTGAACACAAAGAAGTTTCTCAGAAAGCTTCTTTCCCTTTGTTATAGGAGGATATTTCCTTTGGCCCTATAGTCTTCAAAGGGATCCGAAATATCTGTTCTCAGATTCCACAGAAATAAGGCTAGCAAAGAGATCCACGAAATACAGATGTAACTCTGTGATATGAATGAACAGAACACTAAGCAGTTTCTCAGAAAGCTTCTTTACAGATTTCATCTGAGGATATTTCCTTTTTCACCATATCCCTCTATGGTCTGCCAAATATCACTTTGCCAATTCCACAAGAACTGTCTTAGCGAAAGGCTTCTTGAGGGGAATGCTGTAACTCTGTGAGATGATTTCACAGAACACAAAGAACTTTCTCAGAAAGCTTCCTTCTCTTTGTTATCGGAGGATATTTCCTTTGGCCCTATAGTCTTCAAAGGGATCCGAAATATCTGTTCTCAGATTCCACAGAAATAAGGCTAGCAAAGAGATCCACGAAATAGAGATGTAACTCTGTGAGTGGAAGTCACACATCACAGAGCAGTTTCTCAGAAAGCTTCTTTCCAGATTTCATCTGAGGATATTTCCTTTTTCACCATAGCCCTCTATGGGCTTCCAAATATCACTTTGCCAATTCCACAAGAACTGTCTTAGCGAAAGGCTTCTTGAGGGGAAAGCTGTAACTCTGTGAGATGATTTCACAGAACACAAAGAAGTTTCCCAGAAAGCTTTCTTCTCTTTGTTATCGGAGGATATTTCCTTTGGCCCTATAGTCTTCAAAGGGATCCGAAATATCTGTTCTCAGATTCCACAGAAATAAGGCTAGCAAAGAGATCCACGAATTACAGATGTAACTCTGAGAGATGAATGAACAGAACACTAAGCAGTTTCTCAGAAAGCTTCTTTCCAGATTTCATCTGAGGATATTTCCTTTTTCACCATAGCCCTTTATGGGCTGCCAAATATCACTTTGCCAATTCCACAAGAACTGTCTTAGCGAAAGGCTTCTTGAGGGGAAAGCTGTAACTCTGTGAGATGATTTCACAGAACACAAAGAAGTTTCTCAGAAAGCTTCTTTCTCTCTGTTATCGGAGGATATTTCCTTTGTCCCTATAGTCTTCAAAGGGATCCGAAATATCTGTTCTCAGATTCCACAGAAATAAGGCTAGCAAAGAGATCCACGAAATACAGATGTAACTCTGTGAGATGAATGAAGAGAACACTAAGCAGTTTCTCAGAAAGCTTCTTTCCAGATTTTATCTGACGATATTTCCTTTTTCACCGTAGCCTACTATGGGCTTCCAAATATCACTTTGCCAATTCCACAAGAACTGTCTTAGCGAAAGGCTTCTTGAGGGGAAAGCTGTAACTCTGTGAGATGATTTCACAGAACACAAAGAAGTTTCTCAGAAAGCTTCCTTCTCTTTGTTATCGGAGGATATTTCCTTTGGCCCTATAGTCTTCAAAGGGATCCGAAATATCTGTTCTCAGATTCCACAGAAATAAGGCTAGCAAAGAGATCCACGAAATACAGATGCAACTCTGAGAGATGAATGAACAGAACACTAAGCAGTTTCTCAGAAAGCTTCTTTCCAGATTTCATCTGAGGATATTTCCTTTTTCACCATAGCCCTCTATGGGCTCCCAAGTATCACTTTGCTAATTACACAAGAACTGTCTTAGCGAAAGGCTTCTTGAGGGGAAAGCTGTAACTCCGTGAGGTGATTTCACAGAACACAAAGAAGTTTCTCAGAAAGCTTCCTTCTCTTTGTTATCGGAGGATATTTCCTTTGGCCCTATAGTCTTCAAAGGGATCCGAAATATCTGTTCTCAGATTCCACAGAAATAAGGCTAGCAAAGAGATCCACGAAATACAGATGTAACACTGTGAGTGGAAGTTACACATCACAGAGCAGTTTCTCAGAAAGCTTCTTTCCAGATTTCATCTAAGGATATTTCCTTTTTCACCATAGCCCTCTATGGGCTTCCAAATATCACTTTGCCAGTTCCACAACAACTGTCTTAGCGAAAGGCATCTTGAGGGGAAAGCTGTAACTCTGTGAGATGATTTCACTGAACACAAAGAAGTTTCTCAGAAAGCTTCTTTCCCTTTGTTATCGGAGGATATTTCCTTTGGCCCTATAGTCTTCAAAGGGATCCGAAATATCTGTTCTCAGATTCCACAGAAATAAGGCTAGCAAAGAGATCCACGAAATACAGATTTAACTCTGTGAGATGAATGAAGAGAACACTAAGCAGTTTCTCAGAAAGCTTCTTTCCAGATTTTATCTGAGGATATTTCCTTTTTCACCGTAGCCTACTATGGGCTTCCAAATATCACTTTGCCAATTCCACAAGAACTGTCTTAGCGAAAGGCTTCTTGAGGGGAAAGCTGTAACTCTGTGAGATGATTTCACAGAACACGAAGAAGTTTCTCAGGAAGCTTCCTTCTCTTTGTTATCGGAGGATATTTCCTTTGGCCCTATAGTCTTCAAAGGGATCCGAAATATCTGTTCTCAGATTCCACAGAAATAAGGCTAGCAAAGAGATCCACGAAATACAGATGTAACTCTGAGAGATGAATGAACAGAACACTAAGCAGTTTCTCAGAAAGCTTCTTTCCAGATTTCATCTGAGGATATTTCCTTTTTCACCATAGCCCTCTATGGGCTGCCAAATATCACTTTGCCAATTCCACAAGAACTGTCTTAGCGAAAGGCTTCTTGAGGGGAAAGCTGTAACTCCGTGAGATGATGTCACAGAACACAAAGAAGTTTCTCAGAAAGCTTCCTTCTCTTTGTTATCGGAGGATATTTCCTTGGGCCCTATAGTCTTCAAAGGGATCCGAAATATCTGTTCTCAGAATCCAGAGAAATAAGGCTAGCAAAGAGATCCACGAAATACAGATGTAACACTGTTAGTGGAAGTTACAAATCACAGAGCAGTTTCTCAGAAAGCTTCTTTCCAGATTTCATCTGAGGATATTTCCTTTTTCACCATAGCCCTCTATGGGCTTCCAAATATCACTTTGCCAATTCCAAAAGAACTGTCTTAGCGAAAGGCTTCTTGAGGGGAAAGCTGTAACTCTGTGAGATGATTTCACTGAACACAAAGAAGTTTCTCAGAAAGCTTCTTTCCCTTTGTTATCGGAGGATATTTCCTTTGGCCCTATAGTCTTCAAAGGGATCCGAAATATCTGTTCTCAGATTCCACAGAAATAAGGCTAGCAAAGAGATCCACGAAATACAGATGTAACTCTGTGATATGAATGAACAGAACACTAAGCAGTTTTAAGAAAGCTTCTTTCCAGATTTCATCTGAGGATATTTCCTTTTTCACCATAGCCCTCTATGGGCTTCCAAATATCACTTTGCCAATTCCACAAGAACTGTCATAGCGAAAAGCTTCTTGAGTGGAAATCTGTAACTCTGTGAGATGATTTCACTGAACACAAAGAAGTTTCTCAGAAAGGTTCTTTCTCTTTGTTATCAGAGGATATTTCCTTTGGCCCTATAGTCTTCAAAGGAATCCGAAATATCTGTTCTCAGATTCCACAGAAATAAGGCTAGCAAAGAGATCCACGAAATACATATGTAAGTCTGTGAGATGAATGAACAGAACACTAAGCAGTTTCTCAGAAATCTTCTTTCCAGATTTCATCTGAGGATATTTCCTTTTTCATCATTGCCCTCTATGGGCTTCCAAATATCACTTTGCCAATTCCACAAGAACTGTCTTAGCGAAAGGCTTCTTGAGGGGAAAGCTGTAACTCTGTGAGATGATTTCACAGAACACAAAGAAGTTTCTCAGAAAGCTTCCTTCTCTTTGTTATCGGAGGATATTTCCTTTGGCCCTATAGTCTTCAAAGGGATCCGAAGTATCTGTTCTCAGATTCCACAGAAATAAGGCTAGCAAAGAGATCCACGAAATACAGATGTAACTCTGTGAGTGGAAGTTACACATCACAGAGCAGTTTCTCAGAAAGCTTCTTTCCAGATTTCTTTTTTTTTTTTTTTTTTTTTTTTTTTTTTTTTTTACTTCTCCATATACTTCTTTTTTTTTTTTTTTGTTTTTTTTGTTTTTTTGTTTTTTTTTGTTTTTTTTTTGTTTTTTTTTTAATTTATTTATTATTATTATACTTTAAGTTGTAGTGTACATGTGCATAACGTGCAGGTTTGTTACATATGTATACTTGTGCCATGTTGGTGTGCTGCACCCATCAACTTGTCATTTACATCAGGTATAACCCCCAATGCAATCCCTCCCCCCTCCCCCCTCCCCATGACAGGCCCCTGTGTGTGATGTTCCCCCTCCTGAGTCCAAGTGATCTCATTGTTCAGTTCCCACCTATGAGTGAGAACATGCGGTGTTTGGTTTTCTGTTCTTGTGATAGATTGCTAAGAATGATGGTTTCCAGCTGCATCCATGTCCCTACAAAGGACACAAACTCATCCTTTTTGATGGCTGTATAGTATTCCATGGTGTATATGTGCCACATTTTCTTAATCCAATCTGTCACTGATGGACATTTGGGTTGATTCCAAGTCTTTGCTATTGTGAATAGTGCTGCAATAAACATACGAGTGCATGTGTCTTTATAGCAGCATAATTTATAATCCTTTGGGTATATACCCAGTAATGGGATGGCTGGGTCATATGGTACATCTAGTTCTAGATCCTTGAGGAATCGCCATACTGTTTTCCATAATGGTTGAACTAGTTTACAATCCCACCAACAGTGTAAAAGTGTTCCTATTTCTCCACATATTTCCTTTTTCACCATAGCCCTCTATGGGCTTCCAAATATCACGTTGCCAATTCCACAAGAACTGTCTCAGTGAAAGGCTTCTTGAGGGGAAAGCTGTAACTCTGTGAGATGATTTCACAGAACACAAAGAAGTTTCTCAGAAAGCTTCCTTCTCTTTGTTATCTGGGGATATTTCCTTTGGCCCTATAGACTTCAAAGGGATCCAAAATATCTGTTCTCACATTCCACAGAAATAAGGCTAGCAAAGAGATCCACGAAATACAGATGTAACTCTGTGAGTGGAAGTCACACAACACAGAGCAGTTTCTCAGAAAGCTTCTTTCCAGATTTCATCTGAGGATATTTCCTTTTTCACAATAGCCCTCTGTGGGCTTCCAAATATCACTTTGCCAATTCCACAAGAACTGTCTCAGTGAAAGGCTTCTTGAGGGGAAAGCTGTAACTCTGTGAGATGATTTCACAGAACACGAAGAACTTTCTAAGAAAGCTTCTTTCTCTCTTTTATCGGAGGATATTTCCTTTGTCCCTATTGTTTTAAAAGGGATCAGAAATATCTGTTCTCAGATTCCACAGAAATAAGGCTAGCAAAGAGATCCACGAAATACAGATGTAACTCTGTGAGTGGAAGTCACACAACACAGAGCAGTTTCTCAGAAAGCTTCTTTCCAGATTTCATCTGAGGATATTTCCTTTTTCACCATAGCCCTCTATGGGCTTCCAAATATCACTTTGCCAATTCCACAAGAACTGTCTTAGCGAAAGGCTTCTTGAGGGGAAAGCTGTAACTCTGTGAGATGATTTCACAGAACACGAAGAACTTTCTAAGAAAGCTTCTTTCTCTCTTTTATCGAAGGATATTTCCTTTGTCCCTATTGTTTTAAAAGGGATCCGAAATATCTGTTCTCAGATTCCACAGAAATAAGGCTAGCAAAGAGATCCACGAAATACAGATGTAAGTCTGTGAGATGAATGAACAGAACACTAAGCAGTTTCTCAGAAATCTTCTTTCCAGATTTCATCTGAGGATATTTCCTTTTTCACCATAGCCCTCTATGGGCTTCCAAATATCACTTTGCCAATTCCACAAGAACTGTCTTAGCGAAAGGCTTCTTGAGGGGAAAGCTGTAACTCTGTGAGATGATTTCACAGAACACAAAGAAGTTTCTCAGAAAGCTTCCTTCTCTTTGTTATCGGAGGATATTTCCTTTGGCCCTATAGTCTTCAAAGGGATCCGAAGTATCTGTTCTCAGATTCCACAGAAATAAGGCTAGCAAATAGATCCACGAAATACAGATGTAACTCTGTGAGTGGAAGTTACACATCACAGAGCAGTTTCTCAGAAAGCTTCTTTCCAGATTTCATCTGAGGATATTTCCTTTTTCACCATAGCCCTCTATGGGCTTCCAAATATCACTTTGCCAATTCCACAAGAACTGTCTTAGCGACAAGCTTCTTGAGGGGAAAGCTGTAACTCTGGAGGATGATTTCACAGAACACAAAGAAGTTTCTCAGAAAGCTTCCTTCTCTTTGTTATCGGAGGATATTTCCTTTGGCCCTATAGTCTTCAAAGGGATCCGAAGTATCTGTTCTCAGATTCCACAGAAATAAGGCTAGCAAAGAGATCCACGAAATACAGATGTAACTCTGTGAGTGGAAGTTACACATCACAGAGCAGTTTCTCAGAAAGCTTCTTTCCAGATTTCATCTGAGGATATTTCCTTTTTCACCATAGCCCTCTATGGGCTTCCAAATATCACTTTGCCAATTCCACAAGAACTGTCTTAGCGACAAGCTTCTTGAGGGGAAAGCTGTAACTCTGGAGGATGATTTCACAGAACACAAATAAGTTTCTCAGAAAGCTTAATTCTCTTTGTTATGGGAGGATATTTCCTTTGGCCCTATAGTCTTCAAAGGGATCCGAAATATCAGTTCTTAGATTCCACAGAAATAAGGCTAGGAAAGAGATCCACGAAATACAGATGTAACTCTGTGAGTGGAAGTCACACATCACAGAGCAGTTTCTCAGAAAGCTTCTTTCCAGATTTCATCTGAGGATATTTCCTTTTTCACCATAGCCCTCTATGGGCTCCCAAATATCAGTTTGCCAATTCCACAAGAACTGTCTTAGCGAAAGGCTTCTTGAGGGGAAAGCTGTAACTCTGTGAGATGATTTCACTGAACACAAAGAAGTTTCTCAGAAAGCTTCTTTCTCTTTGTTATCCGAGGATATTTCCCTTGGCCCTATAGTCTTCAAAGGGATCCGAAATATCTGTTCTCAGATTCCACAGAAATAAGGCTAGCAAAGTGATCCACAAAATACAGATGTAACTCTGAGAGATGAATGAACAGAACACTAAGCAGTTTTCAGAAAGCTTCTTTGCAGATTTCATCTGAGGATATTTCCTTTTTCACCATAGCCCTCTATGGGCTTCCAAATATCACTTTGCCAATTCCACAAGAACTGTCTTAGCGAAAGGCTTCTTGAAGGGAAAGCTGTAACTCTGTGAGATGATTTCGCAGAACACAAAGAAGTTTCTCAGAAAGCTTCTTTCTCTTTGTTATCGGAGGATATTTCCTTTGGCCCTATAGTCTTCAAAGGGATCCGAAATATCTGTTCTCAGATTCCACAGAAATAAGGCTAGCAAAGAGATCCACGAAATACAGATGTAACTCTGTGAGTGGAAGTTACACATCACAGAGCAGTTTCTCAGAAAGCTTCTTTCCAGATTTCATCTGAGGATATTTCCTTTTTCACCATAGCCCTCTATGGGCTTCCAAATATCACTTTGCCAATTCCACAAGAACTGTCTTAGCTAAAGGCTTCTTGAGGGGAAAGCTGTAACTCTGTGATATGATTTCACAGAACACAAAGAAGTTTCTCAGAAAGCTTCTTTCTCTCTGTTATCGGAGGATATTTCCTTTGTCGCTATAGTCTTCAAAGGGATCCGAAATATCTGTTCTCAGATTCCACAGAAATAAGGCTAGCAAAGAGATCAACGAAATACAGATGTAACTCTGTGAGTGGAAGTCACACATCACAGAGCAGTTTCTCAGAAAGCTTCTTTCCAGATTTCATCTGAGGATATTTCCTTTTTCACAATAGACCTCTATGGGCTTCCAAATATCACTTTGCCAGTTCCACAACAACTGTCTTAGCGAAAGGCATCTTGAGGGGAAAGCTGTAACTCTGTGAGATGATTTCACTGAACACAAAGAAGTTTCTCAGAAAGCTTCTTTCCCTTTGTTATCGGAGGATATTTCCTTTGGCCCTATAGTCTTCAAAGGGATCCGAAATATCTGTTCTCAGATTCCACAGAAATAAGGCTAGCAAAGAGATCCACGAAATACAGATTTAACTCTGTGAGATGAATGAAGAGAACACTAAGCAGTTTCTCAGAAAGCTTCTTTCCAGATTTTATCTGAGGATATTTCCTTTTTCACCGTAGCCTACTATGGGCTTCCAAATATCACTTTGCCAATTCCACAAGAACTGTCTTAGCGAAAGGCTTCTTGAGGGGAAAGCTGTAACTCTGTGAGATGATTTCACAGAACACGAAGAAGTTTCTCAGGAAGCTTCCTTCTCTTTGTTATCGGAGGATATTTCCTTTGGCCCTATAGTCTTCAAAGGGATCCGAAATATCTGTTCTCAGATTCCACAGAAATAAGGCTAGCAAAGAGATCCACGAAATACAGATGTAACTCTGAGAGATGAATGAACAGAACACTAAGCAGTTTCTCAGAAAGCTTCTTTCCAGATTTCATCTGAGGATATTTCCTTTTTCACCATAGCCCTCTATGGGCTGCCAAATATCACTTTGCCAATTCCACAAGAACTGTCTTAGCGAAAGGCTTCTTGAGGGGAAAGCTGTAACTCCGTGAGATGATGTCACAGAACACAAAGAAGTTTCTCAGAAAGCTTCCTTCTCTTTGTTATCGGAGGATATTTCCTTGGGCCCTATAGTCTTCAAAGGGATCCGAAATATCTGTTCTCAGAATCCAGAGAAATAAGGCTAGCAAAGAGATCCACGAAATACAGATGTAACACTGTTAGTGGAAGTTACAAATCACAGAGCAGTTTCTCAGAAAGCTTCTTTCCAGATTTCATCTGAGGATATTTCCTTTTTCACCATAGCCCTCTATGGGCTTCCAAATATCACTTTGCCAATTCCAAAAGAACTGTCTTAGCGAAAGGCTTCTTGAGGGGAAAGCTGTAACTCTGTGAGATGATTTCACTGAACACAAAGAAGTTTCTCAGAAAGCTTCTTTCCCTTTGTCATCGGAGGATATTTCCTTTGGCCCTATAGTCTTCAAAGGGATCCGAAATATCTGTTCTCAGATTCCACAGAAATAAGGCTAGCAAAGAGATCCACGAAATACAGATGTAACTCTGTGATATGAATGAACAGAACACTAAGCAGTTTTAAGAAAGCTTCTTTCCAGATTTCATCTGAGGATATTTCCTTTTTCACCATAGCCCTCTATGGGCTTCCAAATATCACTTTGCCAATTCCACAAGAACTGTCATAGCGAAAAGCTTCTTGAGTGGAAATCTGTAACTCTGTGAGATGATTTCACTGAACACAAAGAAGTTTCTCAGAAAGGTTCTTTCTCTTTGTTATCAGAGGATATTTCCTTTGGCCCTATAGTCTTCAAAGGAATCCGAAATATCTGTTCTCAGATTCCACAGAAATAAGGCTAGCAAAGAGATCCACGAAATACATATGTAAGTCTGTGAGATGAATGAACAGAACACTAAGCAGTTTCTCAGAAATCTTCTTTCCAGATTTCATCTGAGGATATTTCCTTTTTCATCATTGCCCTCTATGGGCTTCCAAATATCACTTTGCCAATTCCACAAGAACTGTCTTAGCGAAAGGCTTCTTGAGGGGAAAGCTGTAACTCTGTGAGATGATTTCACAGAACACAAAGAAGTTTCTCAGAAAGCTTCCTTCTCTTTGTTATCGGAGGATATTTCCTTTGGCCCTATAGTCTTCAAAGGGATCCGAAGTATCTGTTCTCAGATTCCACAGAAATAAGGCTAGCAAAGAGATCCACGAAATACAGATGTAACTCTGTGAGTGGAAGTTACACATCACAGAGCAGTTTCTCAGAAAGCTTCTTTCCAGATTTCTTTTTTTTTTTTTTTTTTTTTTTTTTTTTTTTTTTACTTCTCCATATACTTCTTTTTTTTTTTTTTTTTTTTTGTTTTTTTGTTTTTTTTTTGTTTTTTTTTTGTTTTTTTTTTAATTTATTTATTATTATTATACTTTAAGTTGTAGTGTACATGTGCATAACGTGCAGGTTTGTTACATATGTATACTTGTGCCATGTTGGTGTGCTGCACCCATCAACTTGTCATTTACATCAGGTATAACCCCCAATGCAATCCCTCCCCCCTCCCCCCTCCCCATGACAGGCCCCTGTGTGTGATGTTCCCCCTCCTGAGTCCAAGTGATCTCATTGTTCAGTTCCCACCTATGAGTGAGAACATGCGGTGTTTGGTTTTCTGTTCTTGTGATAGATTGCTAAGAATGATGGTTTCCAGCTGCATCCATGTCCCTACAAAGGACACAAACTCATCCTTTTTGATGGCTGTATAGTATTCCATGGTGTATATGTGCCACATTTTCTTAATCCAATCTGTCACTGATGGACATTTGGGTTGATTCCAAGTCTTTGCTATTGTGAATAGTGCTGCAATAAACATACGAGTGCATGTGTCTTTATAGCAGCATAATTTATAATCCTTTGGGTATATACCCAGTAATGGGATGGCTGGGTCATATGGTACATCTAGTTCTAGATCCTTGAGGAATCGCCATACTGTTTTCCATAATGGTTGAACTAGTTTACAATCCCACCAACAGTGTAAAAGTGTTCCTATTTCTCCACATATTTCCTTTTTCACCATAGCCCTCTATGGGCTTCCAAATATCACGTTGCCAATTCCACAAGAACTGTCTCAGTGAAAGGCTTCTTGAGGGGAAAGCTGTAACTCTGTGAGATGATTTCACAGAACACAAAGAAGTTTCTCAGAAAGCTTCCTTCTCTTTGTTATCTGGGGATATTTCCTTTGGCCCTAAAGACTTCAAAGGGATCCAAAATATCTGTTCTCACATTCCACAGAAATAAGGCTAGCAAAGAGATCCACGAAATACAGATGTAACTCTGTGAGTGGAAGTCACACAACACAGAGCAGTTTCTCAGAAAGCTTCTTTCCAGATTTCATCTGAGGATATTTCCTTTTTCACAATAGCCCTCTGTGGGCTTCCAAATATCACTTTGCCAATTCCACAAGAACTGTCTCAGTGAAAGGCTTCTTGAGGGGAAAGCTGTAACTCTGTGAGATGATTTCACAGAACACGAAGAACTTTCTAAGAAAGCTTCTTTCTCTCTTTTATCGGAGGATATTTCCTTTGTCCCTATTGTTTTAAAAGGGATCAGAAATATCTGTTCTCAGATTCCACAGAAATAAGGCTAGCAAAGAGATCCACGAAATACAGATGTAACTCTGTGAGTGGAAGTCACACAACACAGAGCAGTTTCTCAGAAAGCTTCTTTCCAGATTTCATCTGAGGATATTTCCTTTTTCACCATAGCCCTCTATGGGCTTCCAAATATCACTTTGCCAATTCCACAAGAACTGTCTTAGCGAAAGGCTTCTTGAGGGGAAAGCTGTAACTCTGTGAGATGATTTCACAGAACACGAAGAACTTTCTAAGAAAGCTTCTTTCTCTCTTTTATCGGAGGATATTTCCTTTGTCCCTATTGTTTTAAAAGGGATCCGAAATATCTGTTCTCAGATTCCACAGAAATAAGGCTAGCAAAGAGATCCACGAAATACAGATGTAAGTCTGTGAGATGAATGAACAGAACACTAAGCAGTTTCTCAGAAATCTTCTTTCCAGATTTCATCTGAGGATATTTCCTTTTTCACCATAGCCCTCTATGGGCTTCCAAATATCACTTTGCCAATTCCACAAGAACTGTCTTAGCGAAAGGCTTCTTGAGGGGAAAGCTGTAACTCTGTGAGATGATTTCACAGAACACAAAGAAGTTTCTCAGAAAGCTTCCTTCTCTTTGTTATCGGAGGATATTTCCTTTGGCCCTATAGTCTTCAAAGGGATCCGAAGTATCTGTTCTCAGATTCCACAGAAATAAGGCTAGCAAAGAGATCCACGAAATACAGATGTAACTCTGTGAGTGGAAGTTACACATCACAGAGCAGTTTCTCAGAAAGCTTCTTTCCAGATTTCATCTGAGGATATTTCCTTTTTCACCATAGCCCTCTATGGGCTTCCAAATATCACTTTGCCAATTCCACAAGAACTGTCTTAGCGACAAGCTTCTTGAGGGGAAAGCTGTAACTCTGGAGGATGATTTCACAGAACACAAAGAAGTTTCTCAGAAAGCTTCCTTCTCTTTGTTATCGGAGGATATTTCCTTTGGCCCTATAGTCTTCAAAGGGATCCGAAGTATCTGTTCTCAGATTCCACAGAAATAAGGCTAGCAAAGAGATCCACGAAATACAGATGTAACTCTGTGAGTGGAAGTTACACATCACAGAGCAGTTTCTCAGAAAGCTTCTTTCCAGATTTCATCTGAGGATATTTCCTTTTTCACCATAGCCCTCTATGGGCTTCCAAATATCACTTTGCCAATTCCACAAGAACTGTCTTAGCGACAAGCTTCTTGAGGGGAAAGCTGTAACTCTGGAGGATGATTTCACAGAACACAAATAAGTTTCTCAGAAAGCTTAATTCTCTTTGTTATGGGAGGATATTTCCTTTGGCCCTATAGTCTTCAAAGGGATCCGAAATATCAGTTCTTAGATTCCACAGAAATAAGGCTAGGAAAGAGATCCACGAAATACAGATGTAACTCTGTGAGTGGAAGTCACACATCACAGAGCAGTTTCTCAGAAAGCTTCTTTCCAGATTTCATCTGAGGATATTTCCTTTTTCACCATAGCCCTCTATGGGCTCCCAAATATCAGTTTGCCAATTCCACAAGAACTGTCTTAGCGAAAGGCTTCTTGAGGGGAAAGCTGTAACTCTGTGAGATGATTTCACTGAACACAAAGAAGTTTCTCAGAAAGCTTCTTTCTCTTTGTTATCCGAGGATATTTCCCTTGGCCCTATAGTCTTCAAAGGGATCCGAAATATCTGTTCTCAGATTCCACAGAAATAAGGCTAGCAAAGTGATCCACAAAATACAGATGTAACTCTGAGAGATGAATGAACAGAACACTAAGCAGTTTTCAGAAAGCTTCTTTGCAGATTTCATCTGAGGATATTTCCTTTTTCACCATAGCCCTCTATGGGCTTCCAAATATCACTTTGCCAATTCCACAAGAACTGTCTTAGCGAAAGGCTTCTTGAAGGGAAAGCTGTAACTTTGTGAGATGATTTCGCAGAACACAAAGAAGTTTCTCAGAAAGCTTCTTTCTCTTTGTTATCGGAGGATATTTCCTTTGGCCCTATAGTCTTCAAAGGGATCCGAAATATCTGTTCTCAGATTCCACAGAAATAAGGCTAGCAAAGAGATCCACGAAATACAGATGTAACTCTGTGAGTGGAAGTTACACATCACAGAGCAGTTTCTCAGAAAGCTTCTTTCCAGATTTCATCTGAGGATATTTCCTTTTTCACCATAGCCCTCTATGGGCTTCCAAATATCACTTTGCCAATTCCACAAGAACTGTCTTAGCGAAAGGCTTCTTGAGGGGAAAGCTGTAACTCTGTGATATGATTTCACAGAACACAAAGAAGTTTCTCAGAAAGCTTCTTTCTCTCTGTTATCGGAGGATATTTCCTTTGTCGCTATAGTCTTCAAAGGGATCCGAAATATCTGTTCTCAGATTCCACAGAAATAAGGCTAGCAAAGAGATCAACGAAATACAGATGTAACTCTGTGAGTGGAAGTCACACATCACAGAGCAGTTTCTCAGAAAGCTTCTTTCCAGATTTCATCTGAGGATATTTCCTTTTTCACAATAGACCTCTATGGGCTTCCAAATATCACTTTGCCAATTCCACAAGAACTGTCTTAGCGAAAGGCTTCTTGAGGGGAAAGCTGTAACTCTGTGAGATGATTTCACAGAACACAAAGAAGTTTCTCAGAAAGCTTCTTTCCCTTTGTTATCGGAGGATATTTCCTTTGGCCCTATAGTCTTCAAAGGGATCCGAAATATCTGTTCTCAGATTCCACAGAAATAAGGCTAGCAAAGAGATCCACGAAATACAGATGTAACTCTGTGAGATGAATGAGCAGAACACTAAGCAGTTTCTCAGAAATCTTCTTTCCAGATTTCATCTGAGGATATTTACTTTTTCACCATAGCCCTCTATGGGCTTCCAAATATCACTTTGCCAATTCCACAAGAACTGTCTTAGCGAAAGGCTTCTTGAGGGGAAAGCTGTAACTCTGTGAGATGATTTCACAGAACACAAAGAAGTTTCTCAGAAAGCTTCCTTCTCTTTGTTATCGGAGGATATTTCCTTTGGTCCTATAGTCTTCAAAGGGATCCGAAATATCTGTTCTCAGATTCCACAGAAATAAGGCTAGCAAAGAGATCCACGAAATGCAGATGTAACTCTGTGAGTGGAAGTTACACATCACAGAGCAGTTTCTCAGAAAGCTTCTTTCCAGATTTCATGTGAGGATATTTCCTTTTTCACCATAGCCCTCTATGGGCTTCCAAATATCACTTTGCCAATAACACAAGAACTGTCTTAGCGAAAGGCTTCTTGAGGGGAAAGCTGTGACTCTGTGAGATGATTTCACAGAACACAAAGAAGTTTCTCAGAAAGCTTCCTTCTCTTTGTTATCGGAGGATATTTCCTTTGGCCCTATAGTCTTCAAAGGGATCCGAAATATCTGTTCTCAGATTCCAAAGAGATAAGGCTAGCAAAGAGATCCACGAAATACAGATGTAACTCTGTGAGTGGAAGTCACACATCACAGAGCAGTTTCTCAGACAGCTTCTTTCCAGAATTCATCTGAGGATATTTCCTTTTTCACCATAGCCCTCTATGGGCTTCCAAATATCACTTTGCCAATTCCACAAGAACTGTCTTAGCGAAAGGCTTCTTGAGGGGAAAGCTGTAACTCTGTGAGATGATTTCACAGAACACAAAGAAGTTTCTCAGAAAGCTTCCTTCTCTTTGTTATCGGAGGATATTTCCTTTGGCCCTATAGTCTTCAAAGGGATCCGAAATATCTGTTCTCAGATTCCACAGAAATAAGGCTAGCAAAGAGATCCACGAAATACAGATGTAACACTGTGAGTGGAATTTACACATCACAGAGCAGTTTCTCAGAAAGCTTCTTTCCAGATTTCATCTGAGGATATTTCCTTTTTCACAATAGCCCTCTATGGGCTTCCAAATATCACTTTGCCAATTCCACAACAACTGTCTTAGCGAAAGGCATCTTGAGGGGAAAGCTGTAACTCTGTGAGATGATTTCACTGAACACAAAGAAGTTTCTCAGAAAGCTTCTTTCCCTTTGTTATCGGAGGATATTTCCTTTGGCCCTATAGTCTTCAAAGGGATCCGAAATATCTGTTCTCAGATTCCACAGAAATAAGGCTAGCAAAGAAATCCACGAAATACAGATGTAACTCTGTGAGATGAATGAAGAGAACACTAAGCAGTTTCTCAGAAAGCTTCTTTCCAGATTTTATCTGAGGATATTTCCTTTTTCACCGTAGCCTACTATGGGCTTCCAAATATCACTTTGCCAATTCCACAAGAACTGTCTTAGCGAAAGGCTTCTTGAGGGGAAAGCTGTAACTCTGTGAGATGATTTCACAGAACACGAAGAAGTTTCTCAGGAAGCTTCCTTCTCTTTGTTATCGGAGGATATTTCCTTTGGCCCTATAGTCTTCAAAGGGATCCGAAATATCTGTTCTCAGATTCCACAGAAATAAGGCTAGCAAAGAGATCCACGAAATACAGATGTAACTCTGAAAGATGAATGAACAGAACACTAAGCAGTTTCTCAGAAAGCTTCTTTCCAGATTTCATCTGAGGATATTTCCTTTTTCACCATAGCCCTCTATGGGCTTCCAAATATCACTTTGCCAATTCCACAAGAACTGTCTTAGCGAAAGGCTTCTTGAGGGGAAAGCTGTAACTCCGTGAGATGATGTCACAGAACACAAAGAAGTTTCTCAGAAAGCTTCCTTCTCTTTGTTATCGGAGGATATTTCCTTGGGCCCTATAGTCTTCAAAGGGATCCGAAATATCTGTTCTTAGATTCCACAGAAATAAGGCTAGCAAAGAGATCCACGAAATACAGATGTAACTCTGTGAGATGAATGAACAGAACACTAAGCAGTTTCTGAGAAAGCTTCTTTCCAGATTTCATCTGAGGATATTTCCTTTTTCACCATAGCCCTCTATGGGCTTCCAAATATCACTTTGCCAATTCCACAAGAACTGTCTTAGCCAAAGTCTTCTTGAGGGGAAAGCTGTAACTCTGTGAGATGATTTCACAGAACACAAAGAAGTTTCTCAGAAAGCTTCCTTCTCTTTGTTATCGGAGGATATTTCCTTTGGCCCTATAGTCTTCAAAGGGATCCGAAATATCAGTTCTCAGAATCCACAGAAATAAGGCTAGCAAAGAGATCCACGAAATACAGATGTAACTCTGTGAGTGGAAGTCACACATCACAGAGCAGTTTCTCAGAAAGCTTCTTTCCAGATTTCATCTGAGGATATTTCCTTTTTCACCATAGCCCTCTATGGGCTTCCAAATATCAGTTTGCCAATTCCACAAGAACTGTCTTAGCGAAAGGCTTCTTGAGGGGAAAGCTGTAACTCTGTGAGATGATTTCACTGAACACAAAGAAGTTTCTCAGAAAGCTTCTTTCTCTTTGTTATCCGAGGATATTTCCCTTGGCCCTATAGTCTTCAAAGGGATCCGAAATATCTGTTCTCAGATTCCACAGAAATAAGGCTAGCAAAGAGATCCACAAAATACAGATGTAACTCTGAGAGATGAATGAACAGAACACTAAGCAGTTTTCAGAAAGCTTCTTTGAAGATTTCATCTGAGGATATTTCCTTTTTCACCATAGCCCCCTATGGGCTTCCAAATATCACTTTGCCAATTCCACAAGAACTGTCTTAGCGAAAGGCTTCTTGAAGGGAAAGCTGTAACTCTGTGAGATGATTTCGCAGAACACAAAGAAGTTTCTCAGAAAGCTTCTTTCTCTTTGTTATCGGAGGATATTTCCTTTGGCCCTATAGTCTTCAAAGGGATCCGAAATATCTGTTCTCAGATTCCACAGAAATAAGGCTAGCAAAGAGATCCACGAAATACAGATGTAACTCTGTGAGTGGAAGTTACACATCACAGAGCAGTTTCTCAGAAAGCTTCTTTCCAGATTTCATCTGAGGATATTTCCTTTTTCACCATAGCCCTCTATGGGCTTCCAAATATCACTTTGCCAATTCCACAAGAACTGTCTTAGCGAAAGGCTTCTTGAGGGGAAAGCTGTAACTCTGTGATATGATTTCACAGAACACAAAGAAGTTTCTCAGAAAGCTTCTTTCTCTCTGTTATCGGAGGATATTTCCTTTGTCGCTATAGTCTTCAAAGGGATCCGAAATATCTGTTCTCAGATTCCACAGAAATAAGGCTAGCAAAGAGATCCACGAAATACAGATGTAACTCTGTGAGTGGAAGTCACACATCACAGAGCAGTTTCTCAGAAAGCTTCTTTCCAGATTTCATCTGAGGATATTTCCTTTTTCACAATAGCCCTCTATGGGCTTCCAAATATCACTTTGCCAATTCCACAAGAACTGTCTTAGCGAAAGGCTTCTTGAGGGGAAAGCTGTAACTCTGTGAGATGATTTCACAGAACACAAAGAAGTTTCTCAGAAAGCTTCTTTCCCTTTGTTATCGGAGGATATTTCCTTTGGCCCTATAGTCTTCAAAGGGATCGGAAATATCTGTTCTCAGATTCCACAGAAATAAGTCTAGCAAAGAGATCCACGAAATACAGATGTAAGTCTGTGAGATGAATGAGCAGAACACTTAGCAGTTTCTCAGAAATCTTCTTTCCAGATTTCATCTGAGGATATTTCCTTTTTCACCATAGCCCTCTATGGGCTTCCAAATATCACTTTGCCAATTCCACAAGAACTGTCTTAGCGAAAGGCTTCTTGAGGGGAAAGCTGTAACTCTGTGAGATGATTTCACAGAACACAAAGAAGTTTCTCAGAAAGCTTCCTTCTCTTTGTTATCGGAGGATATTTCCTTTGGTCCTATAGTCTTCAAAGGGATCCGAAATATCTGTTCTCAGATTCCACAGAAATAAGGCTAGCAAAGAGATCCACGAAATACAGATGTAACTCTGTGAGTGGAAGTTACACATCACAGAGCAGTTTCTCAGAAAGCTTCTTTCCAGATTTCATCTGAGGATATTTCCTTTTTCACCATAGCCCTCTATGGGCTTCCAAATATCACTTTGCCAATTCCACAAGAACTGTCTTAGCGAAAGGCTTCTTGAGGGGAAAGCTGTAACTCTGTGATATGATTTCACAGAACACAAAGAAGTTTCTCAGAAAGCTTCTTTCTCTCTGTTATCGGAGGATATTTCCTTTGTCGCTATAGTCTTCAAAGGGATCCGAAATATCTGTTCTCAGATTCCACAGAAATAAGGCTAGCAAAGAGATCCACGAAATACAGATGTAACTCTGTGAGTGGAAGTCACACATCACAGAGCAGTTTCTCAGAAAGCTTCTTTCCAGATATCATCTGAGGATATTTCCTTTTTCACAATAGCCCTCTATGGGCTTCCAAATATCACTTTGCCAATTCCACAAGAACTGTCTTAGCGAAAGGCTTCTTGAGGGGAAAGCTGTAACTCTGTGAGATGATTTCACAGAACACAAAGAAGTTTCTCAGAAAGCTTCTTTCCCTTTGTTATCGGAGGATATTTCCTTTGGCCCTATAGTCTTCAAAGGGATCGGAAATATCTGTTCTCAGATTCCACAGAAATAAGGCTAGCAAAGAGATCCACGAAATACAGATGTAAGTCTGTGAGATGAATGAGCAGAACACTTAGCAGTTTCTCAGAAATCTTCTTTCCAGATTTCATCTGAGGATATTTCCTTTTTCACCATAGGCCTCTATGGGCTTCCAAATATCACTTTGCCAATTCCACAAGAACTGTCTTAGCGAAAGTCTTCTTGAGGGGAAAGCTGTAACTCTGTGAGATGATTTCACAGAACACAAAGAAGTTTCTCAGAAAGCTTCCTTCTCTTTGTTATCGGAGGATATTTCCTTTGGTCCTATAGTCTTCAAAGGGATCCGAAATATCTGTTCTCAGATTCCACAGAAATAAGGCTAGCAAAGAGATCCACGAAATACAGATGTAACTCTGTGAGTGGAAGTTACACATCACAGAGCAGTTTCTCAGAAAGCTTCTTTCCAGATTTCATCTGAGGATATTTCCTTTTTCACCATAGCCCTCTATGGGCTTCCAAATATCACTTTGCCAATAACACAAGAACTGTCTTAGCGAAAGGCTTCTTGAGGGGAAAGCTGTGACTCTGTGAGATGATTTCACAGAACACAAAGAAGTTTCTCAGAAAGCTTCCTTCTCTTTGTTATCGGAGGATATTTCCTTTGGCCCTATAGTCTTCAAAGGGATCCGAAATATCTGTTCTCAGATTCCAAAGAGATAAGGCTAGCAAAGAGATCCACGAAATACAGATGTAACTCTGTGAGTGGAAGTCACACATCACAGAGCAGTTTCTCAGAAAGCTTCTTTCCAGATTTCATCTGAGGATATTTCCTTTTTCACCATAGCCCTCTATGGGCTTCCAAATATCACTTTGCCAATTCCACAAGAACTGTCTTAGCGAAAGGCTTCTTGAGGGGAAAGCTGAAACTCTGTGAGATGATTTCACAGAACACAAATAAGTTTCTCAGAAAGCTTCCTTCTCTTTGTTATCGGAGGATATTTCCTTTGGCCCTATAGTCTTCAAAGGGATCCGAAATATCTGTTCTCAGATTCCACAGAAATAAGGCTAGCAAAGAGATCCACGAAATACAGATGTAACTCTGTTAGTGGAAGTCACACATCACAGACCAGTTTCTCAGAAAGCTTCTTTCCAGATTTCATCTGAGGATATTTCCTTTTTCACCATAGCCCTCTATGGGCTTCCAAATATCACTTTGTCAATTCCACAAGAACTGTCTTAGCGAAAGGCTTCTTGAGGGGAAAGCTGTAATTCTGTGAGATGATTTCACAGAACACAAAGAAGTTTCTCAGAAAGCTTCTTTCTCTTTGTTATCGGAGGATATTTCCTTTGACCCTATAGTCTTCAAAGGGATCCGAAATATCTGTTCTCAGACTCCACAGAAATAAGGCTAGCAAAGAGATTCACGAAATACAGATGTAACTCTGTGAGTCGAAGTCACACATCACAGAGCAGTTTCTCAGAAAGCTTCTTTCCAGATTTCATCAGAGGATATTTCCTTTTTCACCATAGCCCTCTATGGGCTTCCAAATATCACTTTGCCAATTCCACAAGAACTGTCTTAGCGAAAGGCTTCTTGAGGGGAAAGCTGTAACTCTGTGAGATGTTTTCACAGAACACAAAGAAGTTTCTCAGAAAGCTTCCTTCTCTTTGTTATCGGAGGATATTTCCTTTGGCCCTATAGTCTTCAAAGGGATCCGAAATATCTGTTCTCAGATTCCACAGAAATAAGGCTAGCAAAGAGATCCACGAAATTCAGATGTAACTCTGTGAGTGGAAGTCACACATCACAGAGCAGTTTCTCAGAAAGCTTCTTTCCAGATTTCATCTGAGGATATTTCCTTTTTCACCATAGCCCTCTATGGGCTTCCAAATATCACTTTGCCAATTCCACAAGAACTGTCTTAGCGAAAGGCTTCTTGAGGGGAAAGCTGTAACTCTGTGAGATGATTTCACAGAACACAAAGAAGTTTCTCAGAAAGCTTCTTTCTCTCTTTTATCGGAGGATATTTCCTTTGTCCCTATAGTCTTCAAAGGGATCAGAAATATCTGTTCTCAGATTCCACAGATATAAGGCTAGCAAAGAGATCCACGAAATACAGATGTAACTCTGTGAGATGAATGAACAGAACACTAAGCAGTTTCTCAGAAAGCTTCTTTCCAGATTTCATCTGAGGATATTTACTTTTCCACCGTTGCCCTCTAAGGGCTTCCAAATATCACTTTGCCAATTCCACAGGAACTGTCTTAGAGAAAGGCTTCTTGAGGGGAAAGCTGTAACTCTGTGAGATGATTTCACAGAACACAAAGAAGTTTCTCAGAAAGCTTCCTTCTCTTTGTTATCAGAGGATATTTCCTTTGGCCCTATAGTCTTCAAAGGGATCCGAAATATCTGTTCTCAGATTCCACAGAAATAAGGCTAGCAAAGAGATCCACGAAATACAGATGTAACTCTGAGAGATGAATGAACAGAACACTAAGCAGTTTCTCAGAAAGCTTCTTTCCAGATTTCATCTGAGGATATTTCATTTTTCACCATAGCCCTCTATGGGCTTCCAAATATCACTTTGCCAATTACACAAGAACTGTCTTAGCGACAGGCTTCTTGAGGGGAAAGCTGTAACTCTGTGAGATGATTTCACAGAACACAAAGAAGTTTCTCAGAAAGATTCCTTCTCTTTGTTATCGGAGGATATTTCCTTTGGCCCTATAGTCTTCGAAGGGATCCGAAATATCTGTTCTCAGATTCCACAGAAATAAGGCTAGCAAAGAGTTCTACGAAATACAGATGTAACACTGTGAGATGAATGAACAGAACACTAAGCAGTTTCTCAGAAAGCTTCTTTCCAGATTTCATCTGAGGATATTTCCTTTTTCACCATAGCCCTCTATGGGCTTCCAAATATCACTTTGCCAATTCCACAAGAACTGTCTTAGCGAAGGGTTTCTTGAGGGGAAAGCTGTAACTCTGTGATATGATTTCACAGAACACAAGGAAGTTTCTCAGAAAGCTTCTTTCTCTCTGTTATCGGAGGATATTTCCTTTGTCCCTATTGTCTTCAAAGGGATCCGAAATATCTGTTCTCAGATTCCACAGAAATAAGGCTAGCAAAGAGATCCACGAAATACAGATGTAACTCTGAGAGATGAATGAACAGAACACTAAGCAGTTTCTCAGAAAGCTTCTTTCCAGATTTCATCTGAGAATATTTCCTTTTTCACCATAGCCCTCTATGGGCTTCCAAATATCACTTTGCCAATTCCTCAAGAACTGTCTTAGCGAAAGGCTTCTTGAGGGGAAAGCTGTAACTCTGTGAGGTGATTTCACAGAACACAAAGAAGTTTCTCAGAAAGCTTCCTTCTCTTTGTTATCGGAGGATATTTCATTTGGCGCTATAGTCTTCAAAGGGATCCGAAATATCTGTTCTCAGATTCCACAGAAATAAGGCTAGCAAAGAGATCCACGACATACAGATGTAACTCTGTGAGTGGAAGTCACACATCACAGAGCAGTTTCTCAGAAAGCTTCTTTCCAGATTTCATCTGAGGATATTTCCTTTTTCACCATAGCCCTCTATGGGCTTCCAAATATCACTTTACGAATTCCACAAGAACTGTCTTAGCGAAAGGCTTCTTGAGGGGAAAGCTGTAACTCTGTGAGATGATTTCACAGAACACAAAGAAGTTTCTCAGAAACTTCTTTCTCTCTTTTATCGGAGGATATTTCCTTTGTCCCTATAGTCTTCAAAGGGATCCGAAATATCTGTTCTCAGATTCCACAGAAATAAGGCTAGCAAAGAGATCCACGAAATACAGATGTAACTCTGAGAGATGAATGAACAGAACACTAAGCAGTTTCTCAGAAAGCTTCTTTCCAGATTTCATCTGAAGATATTTCCTTTTTCACCATAGCCCTCTATGGGCTTCCAAATATCACTTTGCCAATTCCACAAGAACTGTTTAGCGACAGGCTTCTTGAGGGGAAAGCTGTAACTCTGTGAGATGATTTCACAGAACACAAAGAAGTTTCTCAGAAAGATTCCTTCTCTTTCTTATCGGAGGATATTTCCTTTGGCCCTATAGTCTTCAAAGGGATCCGAAATATCTGTTCTCAGATTCCACAGAAATAAGGCTAGCAAAGAGATTCACGAAATACAGATGTAACTCTGTTAGTGGAAGTCACACATCACAGAGCAGTTTCTCAGAAAGCTTCTTTCCAGATTTCATCAGAGGATATTTCCTTTTTCACCATAGCCCTCTATGGGCTTCCAAATATCACTTTGCCAATTCCACAAGAACTGTCTTATCGAAAGGCTTCTTGAGGGGAAAGCTGTAACTCTGTTAGATGATTTCACTGAACACAAAGAAGTTTCTCAGAAAGCTTCTTTCTCTTTGTTATCGGAGGATATTTCCTTTGGCCCTATAGTCTTCAAAGGGATCCGAAATATCTGTTCTCAGATTCCACAGAAATAAGGCTAGCAAAGAGATCCACGAAATACAGATGTAACTCTGTGAGATGAATGAACAGAACACTAAGCAGTTTCTCAGAAAGCTTCTTTCCAGATTTCATCTGAGGATATTTCCTTTTTCACCATAGCCCTCTATGGGCTTCCAAATATCACTTTGCCAATTCCACAAGAACTGTCTTAGCGAAAGGCTTCTTGAGGGGAAAGCTGTAACTCTGTGAGATGATTTCACAGAACACAAAGAAGTTTCTCAGAAAGCTTCTTTCTCTCTTTTATCGGAGGATATTTCCTTTGGCCCTATAGTCTTCAAAGGGATCCGAAATATCTGTTCTCAGATTCCACAGAAATAAGGCTAGCAAAGAGATCCACGAAATACAGATGTAACTCTGTGAGTCGAAGTCACACATCACAGAGCAGTTTCTCAGAAAGCTTCTTTCCAGATTTCATCAGAGGATATTTCCTTTTTCACCATAGCCCTCTATGGGCTTCCAAATATCACTTTGCCAATTCCACAAGAACTGTCTTAGCGAAAGGCTTCTTGAGGGGAAAGCTGTAACTCTGTGAGATGATTTCACAGAACACAAAGAAGTTTCTCAGAAAGCTTCTTTCCCTTTGTTATCGGAGGATATTTCCTTTGGCCCTATAGTCTTCAAAGGGATCGGAAATATCTGTTCTCAGATTCCACAGAAATAAGGCTAGCAAAGAGATCCACGAAATACAGATGTAAGTCTGTGAGATGAATGAGCAGAACACTTAGCAGTTTCTCAGAAATCTTCTTTCCAGATTTCATCTGAGGATATTTCCTTTTTCACCATAGCCCTCTATGGGCTTCCAAATATCACTTTGCCAATTCCACAAGAACTGTCTTAGCGAAAGTCTTCTTGAGGGGAAAGCTGTAACTCTGTGAGATGATTTCACAGAACACAAAGAAGTTTCTCAGAAAGCTTCCTTCTCTTTGTTATCGGAGGATATTTCCTTTGGTCCTATAGTCTTCAAAGGGATCCGAAATATCTGTTCTCAGATTCCACAGAAATAAGGCTAGCAAAGAGATCCACGAAATACAGATGTAACTCTGTGAGTGGAAGTCACACATCACAGAGCAGTTTCTCAGAAAGCTTCTTTCCAGATTTCATCTGAGGATATTTCCTTTTTCACCATAGCCCTCTATGGGCTTCCAAATATCACTTTGCCAATTCCACAAGAACTGTCTTAGCGAAAGGCTTCTTGAGGGGAAAGCTGTAACTCTGTGAGATGATTTCACAGAACACAAAGAAGTTTCTCAGAAAGCTTCTTTCTCTCTTTTATCGGAGGATATTTCCTTTGTCCCTATAGTCTTCAAAGGGATCAGAAATATCTGTTCTCAGATTCCACAGATATAAGGCTAGCAAAGAGATCCACGAAATACAGATGTAACTCTGTGAGATGAATGAACAGAACACTAAGCAGTTTCTCAGAAAGCTTCTTTCCAGATTTCATCTGAGGATATTTACTTTTCCACCGTTGCCCTCTATGGGCTTCCAAATATCACTTTGCCAATTCCACAGGAACTGTCTTAGAGAAAGGCTTCTTGAGGGGAAAGCTGTAACTCTGTGAGATGATTTCACAGAACACAAAGAAGTTTCTCAGAAAGCTTCCTTCTCTTTGTTATCGGAGGATATTTCCTTTGGCCCTATAGTCTTCAAAGGGATCCGAAATATCTGTTCTCAGATTCCACAAAAATAAGGCTAGCAAAGAGATCCACGAAATACAGATGTAACTCTGAGAGATGAATGAACAGAACACTAAGCAGTTTCTCAGAAAGCTTCTTTCCAGATTTCATCTGAGGATATTTCCTTTTTCACCATAGCCCTCTATGGGCTTCCAAATATCACTTTGCCAATTCCACAAGAACTGTCTTAGCGACAGGCTTCTTGAGGGGAAAGCTGTAACTCTGTGAGATGATTTCACAGAACACAAAGAAGTTTCTCAGAAAGATTCCTTCTCTTTGTTATCGGAGGATATTTCCTTTGGCCCTATAGTCTTCGAAGGGATCCGAAATATCTGTTCTCAGATTCCACAGAAATAAGGCTAGCAAAGAGTTCTACGAAATACAGATGTAACACTGTGAGATGAATGAACAGAACACTAAGCAGTTTCTCAGAAAGCTTCTTTCCAGATTTCATCTGAGGATATTTCCTTTTTCACCATAGCCCTCTATGGGCTTGCAAATATCACTTTGCCAATTCCACAAGAACTGTCTTAGCGAAGGGTTTCTTGAGGGGAAAGCTGTAACTCTGTGATATGATTTCACAGAACACAAGGAAGTTTCTCAGAAAGCTTCTTTCTCTCTGTTATCGGAGGATATTTCCTTTGTCCCTATTGTCTTCAAAGGGATCCGAAATATCTGTTCTCAGATTCCACAGAAATAAGGCTAGCAAAGAGATCCACGAAATACAGATGTAACTCTGAGAGATGAATGAACAGAACACTAAGCAGTTTCTCAGAAAGCTTCTTTCCAGATTTCATCTGAGAATATTTCCTTTTTCACCATAGCCCTCTATGGGCTTCCAAATATCACTTTGCCAATTCCTCAAGAACTGTCTTAGCGAAAGGCTTCTTGAGGGGAAAGCTGTAACTCTGTGAGGTGATTTCACAGAACACAAAGAAGTTTCTCAGAAAGCTTCCTTCTCTTTGTTATCGGAGGATATTTCATTTGGCGCTATAGTCTTCAAAGGGATCCGAAATATCTGTTCTCAGATTCCACAGAAATAAGGCTAGCAAAGAGATCCACGACATACAGATGTAACTCTGTGAGTGGAAGTCACACATCACAGAGCAGTTTCTCAGAAAGCTTCTTTCCAGATTTCATCTGAGGATATATCCTTTTTCACCATAGCCCTCTATGGGCTTCCAAATATCACTTTACGAATTCCACAAGAACTGTCTTAGCGAAAGGCTTCTTGAGGGGAAAGCTGTAACTCTGTGAGATGATTTCACAGAACACAAAGAAGTTTCTCAGAAACTTCTTTCTCTCTTTTATCGGAGGATATTTCCTTTGTCCCTATAGTCTTCAAAGGGATCCGAAATATCTGTTCTCAGATTCCACAGAAATAAGGCTAGCAAAGAGATCCACGAAATACAGATGTAACTCTGAGAGATGAATGAACAGAACACTAAGCAGTTTCTCAGAAAGCTTCTTTCCAGATTTCATCTGAAGATATTTCCTTTTTCACCATAGCCCTCTATGGGCTTCAAAATATCACTTTGCCAATTCCACAAGAACTGTTTAGCGACAGGCTTCTTGAGGGGAAAGCTGTAACTCTGTGAGATGATTTCACAGAACACAAAGAAGTTTCTCAGAAAGATTCCTTCTCTTTCTTATCGGAGGATATTTCCTTTGGCCCTATAGTCTTCAAAGGGATCCGAAATATCTGTTCTCAGATTCCACAGAAATAAGGCTAGCAAAGAGATTCACGAAATACAGATGTAACTCTGTGAGTGGAAGTCACACATCACAGAGCAGTTTCTCAGAAAGCTTCTTTCCAGATTTCATCAGAGGATATTTCCTTTTTCACCATAGCCCTCTATGGGCTTCCAAATATCACTTTGCCAATTCCACAAGAACTGTCTTATCGAAAGGCTTCTTGAGGGGAAAGCTGTAACTCTGTTAGATGATTTCACTGAACACAAAGAAGTTTCTCAGAAAGCTTCTTTCTCTTTGTTATCGGAGAATATTTCCTTTGGCCCTATAGTCTTCAAAGGGATCCGAAATATCTGTTCTCAGATTCCACAGAAATAAGGCTAGCAAAGAGATCCACGAAATACAGATGTAACTCTGTGAGATGAATGAACAGAACACTAAGCAGTTTCTCAGAAAGCTTCTTTCCAGATTTCATCTGAGGATATTTCCTTTTTCACCATAGCCCTCTATGGGCTTCCAAATATCACTTTGCCAATTCCACAAGAACTGTCTTAGCGAAAGGCTTCTTGAGGGGAAAGCTGTAACTCTGTGATATGATTTCACAGAACACAAAGAAGTTTCTCAGAAAGCTTCTTTCTCTCTTTTATCGGAGGATATTTCCTTTGGCCCTATAGTCTTCAAAGGGATCCGAAATATCTGTTCTCAGATTCCACAGAAATAAGGCTAGCAAAGAGATCCACGAACTACAGATGTAACTCTGTGAGTCGAAGTCACACATCACAGAGCAGTTTCTCAGAAAGCTTCTTTCCAGATTTCATCAGAGGATATTTCCTTTTTCACCATAGCCCTCTATGGGCTTCCAAATATCACTTTGCCAATTCCACAAAAACTGTCTTATCGAAAGGCTTCTTGAGGGGAAAGCTGTAACTCTGTGAGATGATTTCACTGAACACAAAGAAGTTTCTCAGAAAGCTTCTTTCTCTTTGTTATCGGAGAATATTTCCTTTGGCCCTATAGTCTTCAAAGGGATCCGAAATATCTGTTCTCAGATTCCACAGAAATAAGGCTAGCAAAGAGATCCACGAAATACAGATGTAACTCTGTGAGTGGAAGTCACACATCACAGAGCAGTTTCTCAGAAAGCTTCTTTCCAGATTTCATCTGAGGATATTTCCTTTTTCACCATAGCCCTCTATGGGCTTCCAAATATCACTTTGCGAATTCCACAAGAACTGTCTTAGCGAAAGGCTTCTTGAGGGGAAAGCTGTAACTCTGAGAGATGATTTCACAGAACACAAAGAAGTTTCTCAGAAAGCTTCTTTCTATCTTTTATCGGAGGATATTTCCTTTGTCCCTATAGTCTTCAAAGGGATCATAAATATCTGTTCTCAGATTCCACAGAAATAAGGCTAGCAAAGAGATCCACGAAATACAGATGTAACTCTGAGAGATGAATGAACAGAACACTAAGCAGTTTCTCAGAAAGCTTCTTTCCAGATTTCATCTGAGGATATTTACTTTTCCACCATAGCCCTCTAAGGGCTTCCAAATATCACTTTGCCAATTCCACAGGAACTGTCTTAGAGAAAGGCTTCTTGAGGGGAAAGCTGTAACTCTGTGAGATGATTTCACAGAACACAAAGAAGTTTCTCAGAAAGCTTCCTTCTTTTTGTTATCGTAGGATATTTCCTTTGGCCCTATAGTCTTCAAAGGGATCCGAAATATCTGTTCTCAGATTCCACAGAAATAAGGCTAGCAAAGAGATCCACGAAATTCAGATGTAACTCTGTGAGTGGAAGTCACACATCACAGAGCAGTTTCTCAGAAAGCTTCTTTCCAGATTTCATCTGAGGATATTTCCTTTTTCACCATAGCCCTCTATGGGCTTCCAAATATCACTTTGCCAATTCCACAAGAACTGTCTTAGCGAAAGGCTTCTTGAGGGGAAAGCTGTAACTCTGTGAGATGATTTCACAGAACACAAAGAAGTTTCTCAGAAAGCTTCTTTCTCTCTTTTATCGGAGGATATTTCCTTTGTCCCTATAGTCTTCAAAGGGATCAGAAATATCTGTTCTCAGATTCCACAGATATAAGGCTAGCAAAGAGATCCACGAAATACAGATGTAACTCTGTGAGATGAATGAACAGAACACTAAGCAGTTTCTCAGAAAGCTTCTTTCCAGATTTCATCTGAGGATATTTACTTTTCCACCGTTGCCCTCTATGGGCTTCCAAATATCACTTTGCCAATTCCACAGGAACTGTCTTAGAGAAAGGCTTCTTGAGGGGAAAGCTGTAACTCTGTGAGATGATTTCACAGAACACAAAGAAGTTTCTCAGAAAGCTTCCTTCTCTTTGTTATCGGAGGATATTTCCTTTGGCCCTATAGTCTTCAAAGGGATCCGAAATATCTGTTCTCAGATTCCACAGAAATAAGGCTAGCAAAGAGATCCACGAAATACAGATGTAACTCTGAGAGATGAATGAACAGAACACTAAGCAGTTTCTCAGAAAGCTTCTTTCCAGATTTCATCTGAGGATATTTCCTTTTTCACCATAGCCCTCTATGGGCTTCCAAATATCACTTTGCCAATTCCACAAGAACTGTCTTAGCGACAGGCTTCTTGAGGGGAAAGCTGTAACTCTGTGAGATGATTTCACAGAACACAAAGAAGTTTCTCAGAAAGATTCCTTCTCTTTGTTATCGGAGGATATTTCCTTTGGCCCTATAGTCTTCGAAGGGATCCGAAATATCTGTTCTCAGATTCCACAGAAATAAGGCTAGCAAAGAGTTCTACGAAATACAGATGTAACACTGTGAGATGAATGAACAGAACACTAAGCAGTTTCTCAGAAAGCTTCTTTCCAGATTTCATCTGAGGATATTTCCTTTTTCACCATAGCCCTCTATGGGCTTCCAAATATCACTTTGCCAATTCCACAAGAACTGTCTTAGCGAAGGGTTTCTTGAGGGGAAAGCTGTAACTCTGTGAGATGATTTCACAGAACACAAGGAAGTTTCTCAGAAAGCTTCTTTCTCTCTGTTATCGGAGGATATTTCCTTTGTCCCTATTGTCTTCAAAGGGATCCGAAATATCTGTTCTCAGATTCCACAGAAATAAGGCTAGCAAAGAGATCCACGAAATACAGATGTAACTCTGAGAGATGAATGAACAGAACACTAAGCAGTTTCTCAGAAAGCTTCTTTCCAGATTTCATCTGAGAATATTTCCTTTTTCACCATAGCCCTCTATGGGCTTCCAAATATCACTTTGCCAATTCCTCAAGAACTGTCTTAGCGAAAGGCTTCTTGAGGGGAAAGCTGTAACTCTGTGAGGTGATTTCACAGAACACAAAGAAGTTTCTCAGAAAGCTTCCTTCTCTTTGTTATCGGAGGATATTTCATTTGGCGCTATAGTCTTCAAAGGGATCCGAAATATCTGTTCTCAGATTCCACAGAAATAAGGCTAGCAAAGAGATCCACGACATACAGATGTAACTCTGTGAGTGGAAGTCACACATCACAGAGCAGTTTCTCAGAAAGCTTCTTTCCAGATTTCATCTGAGGATATTTCCTTTTTCACCATAGCCCTCTATGGGCTTCCAAATATCACTTTACGAATTCCACAAGAACTGTCTTAGCGAAAGGCTTCTTGAGGGGAAAGCTGTAACTCTGTGAGATGATTTCACAGAACACAAAGAAGTTTCTCAGAAACTTCTTTCTCTCTTTTATCGGAGGATATTTCCTTTGTCCCTATAGTCTTCAAAGGGATCCGAAATATCTGTTCTCAGATTCCACAGAAATAAGGCTAGCAAAGAGATCCACGAAATACAGATGTAACTCTGAGAGATGAATGAACAGAACACTAAGCAGTTTCTCAGAAAGCTTCTTTCCAGATTTCATCTGAAGATATTTCCTTTTTCACCATAGCCCTCTATGGGCTTCCAAATATCACTTTGCCAATTCCACAAGAACTGTTTAGCGACAGGCTTCTTGAGGGGAAAGCTGTAACTCTGTGAGATGATTTCACAGAACACAAAGAAGTTTCTCAGAAAGATTCCTTCTCTTTCTTATCGGAGGATATTTCCTTTGGCCCTATAGTCTTCAAAGGGATCCGAAATATCTGTTCTCAGATTCCACAGAAATAAGGCTAGCAAAGAGATTCACGAAATACAGATGTAACTCTGTGAGTGGAAGTCACACATCACAGAGCAGTTTCTCAGAAAGCTTCTTTCCAGATTTCATCAGAGGATATTTCCTTTTTCACCATAGCCCTCTATGGGCTTCCAAATATCACTTTGCCAATTCCACAAGAACTGTCTTATCGAAAGGCTTCTTGAGGGGAAAGCTGTAACTCTGTTAGATGATTTCACTGAACACAAAGAAGTTTCTCAGAAAGCTTCTTTCTCTTTGTTATCGGAGAATATTTCCTTTGGCCCTATAGTCTTCAAAGGGATCCGAAATATCTGTTCTCAGATTCCACAGAAATAAGGCTAGCAAAGAGATCCACGAAATACAGATGTAACTCTGTGAGATGAATGAACAGAACACTAAGCAGTTTCTCAGAAAGCTTCTTTCCAGATTTCATCTGAGGATATTTCCTTTTTCACCATAGCCCTCTATGGGCTTCCAAATATCACTTTGCCAATTCCACAAGAACTGTCTTAGCGAAAGGCTTCTTGAGGGGAAACCTGTAACTCTGTGAGATGATTTCACAGAACACAAAGAAGTTTCTCAGAAAGCTTCTTTCTCTCTTTTATCGGAGGATATTTCCTTTGGCCCTATAGTCTTCAAAGGGATCCGAAATATCTGTTCTCAGATTCCACAGAAATAAGGCTAGCAAAGAGATCCACGAAATACAGATGTAACTCTGTGAGTCGAAGTCACACATCACAGAGCAGTTTCTCAGAAAGCTTCTTTCCAGATTTCATCAGAGGATATTTCCTTTTTCACCATAGCCCTCTATGGGCTTCCAAATATCACTTTGCCAATTCCACAAAAACTGTCTTATCGAAAGGCTTCTTGAGGGGAAAGCTGTAACTCTGTGAGATGATTTCACTGAACACAAAGAAGTTTCTCAAAAAGCTTCTTTCTCTTTGTTATCGGAGAATATTTCCTTTGGCCCTATAGTCTTCAAAGGGATCCGAAATATCTGTTCTCAGATTCCACAGAAATAAGGCTAGCAAAGAGATCCACGAAATACAGATGTAACTCTGTGAGTGGAAGTCACACATCACAGAGCAGTTTCTCAGAAAGCTTCTTTCCAGATTTCATCTGAGGATATTTCCTTTTTCACCATAGCCCTCTATGGGCTTCCAAATATCACTTTGCGAATTCCACAAGAACTGTCTTAGCGAAAGGCTTCTTGAGGGGAAAGCTGTAACTCTGAGAGATGATTTCACAGAACACAAAGAAGTTTCTCAGAAAGCTTCTTTCTATCTTTTATCGGAGGATATTTCCTTTGTCCCTATAGTCTTCAAAGGGATCATAAATATCTGTTCTCAGATTCCACAGAAATAAGGCTAGCAAAGAGATCCACGAAATACAGATGTAACTCTGTGAGATGAATGAACAGAACACTAAGCAGTTTCTCAGAAAGCTTCTTTCCAGATTTCATCTGAGGATATTTACTTTTCCACCATAGCCCTCTAAGGGCTTCCAAATATCACTTTGCCAATTCCACAGGAACTGTCTTAGAGAAAGGCTTCTTGAGGGGAAAGCTGTAACTCTGTGAGATGATTTCACAGAACACAAAGAAGTTTCTCAGAAAGCTTCCTTATCTTTGTTATCGGAGGATATTTCCTTTGGCCCTATAGTCTTCAAAAGGATCCGAAATATCTGTTCTCAGATTTCACAGAAATAAGGCTAGCAAAGAGATCCACGAAATACAGATGTAACTCTTTGAGTGGAAGTCACACATCACAGAGCAGTTTCTCAGAAAGCTTCTTTCCAGATTTCATCAGAGGATATTTCCTTTTTCACCATAGCCCTCTATGGGCTTCCAAATATCACTTTGCTAATTCCACAAGGACTGTCTTAGCGAAAGGCTTCTTGAGGGGAAAGCTGTAACTCTGTGAGATGATTTCACAGAAACAAAGAAGTTTCTCAGAAATCTTCCTTCTCTTTGTTATCGGAGGATATTTCCTTTGGCCCTATAGTCTTCAAAAGGATCCGAAATATCTGTTCTCAGATTCCACAGAAATAAGGCTAGCAAAGAGATCCACGAAATACAGATGTAACTCTGTGAGTGGAAGTCACACATCACAGAGCAGTTTCTCAGAAAGCTTCTTTCCAGATTTCATCAGAGGATATTTCCTTTTTCACCATAGCCCTCTATGGGCTTCCAAATATCACTTTGCCATTTCCACAAGGACTGTCTTAGCGAAAGGCTTCTTGAGGGGAAAGCTGTAACTCTGTGAGATGATTTCACAGAAACAAAGAAGTTTCTCAGAAATCTTCCTTCTCTTTTTTATCGGAGGATATTTCCTTTGGCCCTATAGTCTTCAAAAGGATCCGAAATATCTGTTCTCAGATTCCACAGAAATAAGGCTAGCAAAGAGATCCACGAAATACAGATGTAACTCTGTGAGTGGAAGTCACACATCACAGAGCAGTTTCTCAGAAAGCTTCTTTCCAGATTTCATCAGAGGATATTTCCTTTTTCACCACAGCCCTCTATGGGCTTCCAAATATCCCTTTGACAATTCCACAAGAACTCTCTTATCGAAAGGCTTCTTGAGGGGAAAGCTGTAATTCTGTGAGATGATTTCACTGAACACAAAGAAGTTTCTCAGAAAGCTTCCTTCTCTTTGTTATCGGAGGATATTTCCTTTGGCGCTATAGTCTTCAAATGGATCCGAAATATCTGTTCTCAGATTCCACAGAAATAAGGCTAGCAAAGAGATCCACGAAATACAGATGTAACTCTGTGAGTGGAAGTCACACATCACAGAGCAGTTTCTCAGAAAGCTTCTTTCTCTCTGTTATCGGAGGATATTTCCTTTGTCCCTATTGTCTTCAAAGGGAGCCGAAATATCTGTTCTCAGATTCCACAGAAATAAGGCTAGCAAAGAGATCCACGAAATACAGATGTAACTCTGAGAGATGAATGAACAGAACACTAAGCAGTTTCTCAGAAAGCTTCTTTCCAGATTTCATCTGAGAATATTTCCTTTTTCACCATAGCCCTCTATGAGCTTCCAAATATCACTTTGCCAATTCCTCAAGAACTGTCTTAGCGAAAGGCTTCTTGAGGGGAAAGCTGTAACTCTGTGAGGTGATTTCACAGAACACAAAGAAGTTTCTCAGAAAGCTTCCTTCTCTTTGTTATCGGAGGATATTTCATTTGGCGCTATACTCTTCAAAGGGATCCGAAATATCTGTTCTCAGATTCCACAGAAATAAGGCTAGCAAAGAGATCCACGACATACAGATGTAACTCTGTGAGTGGAAGTCACACATCACAGAGCAGTTTCTCAGAAAGCTTCTTTCCAGATTTCATCTGAGGATATTTCCTTTTTCACCATAGCCCTCTATGGGCTTCCAAATATCACTTTACGAATTCCACAAGAACTGTCTTAGCGAAAGGCTTCTTGAGGGGAAAGCTGTAACTCTGTGAGATGATTTCACAGAACACAAAGAAGGTTCTCAGAAACTTCTTTCTCTCTTTTATCGGAGGATATTTCCTTTGTCCCTATAGTCTTCAAAGGGATCAGAAATATCTGTTCTCAGATTCCACAGAAATAAGGCTAGCAAAGAGATCCACGAAATACAGATGTAACTGTGTGAGATGAATGAACAGAACACTAAGCAGTTTCTCAGAAAGCTTCTTTCCAGATTTCATCTGAGGATATTTACTTTTCCACCATAGCCCTCTATGGGCTTCCAAATATCACTTTGCCAATTCCACAGGAACTGTCTTAGAGAAAGGCTTCTTGAGGGGAACGCTGTAACTCCGTGAGATGATTTCACAGAACACAAAGAAGTTTCTCAGAAAGCTTCCTTCTCTTTGTTATCGGAGGATATTTCCTTTGGCCCTATAGTCTTCAAAGGGTTCCGAAATATCTGTTCTCAGATTCCACCGAAATAAGGCTAGCAAAGAGATCCACGAAATACAGATGTAACTCTGTGAGTGGAAGTCACACATCACAGAGCAGTTTCTCAGAAAGCTTCTTTCCAGATTTCATCTGAGGGTATTTCCTTTTTCACCATAGCCCTCTATGGGCTTCCAAATATCACTTTGCCAATTCCACAAGAACTATCTTAGCGAAAGGCTTCTTGAGGGGAAAGCTGTAACTCTGTGTGATGATTTCACAGAACACAAAGAAGTTTCTCAGAAAGCTTCCTTCTCTTTGTTATCGGAGGATATTTCCTTTGTCCCTTTAGTCTTCAAAGGGATCCGAAATATCTGTTCTCAGATTCCACAGAAATAACGCTAGCAAAGAGATCCACGAAATACAGATGTAACTCTGAGAGATGAATGAACAGAACACTAAGCAGTTTCTCAGAAAGCTTCTTTCCAGATTTCATCTGAAGATATTTCCTTTTTCACCATAGCCCTCTATGGGCTTCAAAATATCACTTTGCCAATTCCACAAGAACTGTTTAGCGACAGGCTTCTTGAGGGGAAAGCTGTAACTCTGTGAGATGATTTCACAGAACACAAAGAAGTTTCTCAGAAAGATTCCTTCTCTTTCTTATCGGAGGATATTTCCTTTGGCCCTATAGTCTTCAAAGGGATCCGAAATATCTGTTCTCAGATTCCACAGAAATAAGGCTAGCAAAGAGATCCACGAAATACAGATGTAACTCTGTGAGTGGAAGTCACACATCACAGAGCAGTTTCTCAGAAAGCTTCTTTCCAGATTTCATCTGAGGATATTTCCTTTTTCACCAGAGCCCTCTAGGGGCTTCCAAATATCACTTTGCGAATTCCACAAAACTGTCTTAGCGAAAGGCTTCTTGAGCGGAAAGCTGTAACTCTGTGGGATGATTTCACAGAACACAAAGAGGTTTCTCAGAAAGCTTCTTTCTCTCTTTTATCGGAGGATATTTCCTTTGTCCCTATAGTCTTCAAAGGGATCAGAAATATCTGTTCTCAGATTCCACAGAAATAAGGCTAGCAAAGAGATCCACGAAATACAGATGTAACTCTGTGAGATGAATGAACAGAACACTAAGCAGTTTCTCAGAAAGCTTCTTTCCAGATTTCATCTGAGGATATTTACATTTCCAACATAGCCCTCTATGGGCTTCCAAATATCACTTTGCCAATTCCACAGGAACTGTCTTAGAGAAAGGCTTCTTGAGGGGAAAGCTGTAACTCTGTGAGATGATTTCACAGAACACAAAGAAGTTTCTCAGAAAGGTTCCTTCTCTTTGTTATCGGAGGATATTTCCTTTGGCCCTATAGTCTTCAAAAGGATCCGAAATATCTCTTCTCAGATTCCACAGAAATAAGGCTAGCAAAGAGATCCACGAAATACAGATGTAACTCTGTGAGTGGAAGTCACACATCACCGAGCAGTTTCTCAGAAAGCTTCTTTCCAGATTTCATCAGAGGATATTTCCTTTTTCACCATAGCCCTCTATGGGCTTCCAAATATCACTTTGCCAATTCCACAAGAACTGTCTTATCGAAAGGCTTCTTGAGGGGAAACCTGTAACTCTGTGAGATGATTTCACTGAACACAAAGAAGTTTCTCAGAAAGCTTCTTTCTCTCTTTTATCAGAGGATATTTCCTTTGTCCCTATAGTCTTCAAAGGGATCAGAAATATCTGTTCTCAGATTCCACAGAAATAAGGCTAGCAAATTGATCCACGAAATACAGATGTAACTCTGTGAGATGAATGAACAGAACACTAAGCAGTTTCTCAGAAAGCTTCTTTCCAGATTTCATCTGAGGATATTTCCTTTTTCACCATAGCCCTCTATGGGCTTCCAAATATCACTTTGCCAATTCCACAAGAACTGTCTTAGCGAAAGGCTTCTTGAGGGGAAAGCTGTAACTCTGTTAGATGATTTCACAGAACACAAAGAAGTTTCTCAGAAAGCATCCTTCTCTTTGTTATCGGAGGATATTTCCATTGGCCCTATAGTCTTCAAAGGGATCCGAAATATCTGTTCTCAGATTCCACAGAAATAAGGCCAGCAAAGAGATCCACGAAATACAGATGTAACTCTGTGAATGGAAGTCACACATCACCGAGAAGTTTCTCAGAAAGCTTCTTTCCAGATTTCATCTGAGGATATTTCCTTTTTCACCATAGCCCTCTATGGGCTTCCAAATATCACTTTGCCAATTCCACAAGAACTGTCTTAGCGAAAGGCTTCTTGAGGGGAAAGCTGTAATTCTGTGAGATGATTTCACTGAACACAAAGAAGTTTCTCAGAAAGCTTCTTTCTCTTTGTTATCGGAGGATATTTCCTTTGGCCCTATAGTCTTCAAAGGGATCAGAAATATCTGTTCTCACACTCCACAGAAATAAGGCTAGCAAAGAGATCCACGAAATACAGATGTAACTCTGTGAGATGAATGAACAGAACACTAAGCAGTTTCTCAGAAAGCTTCTTTCCAGATTTCATCTGAGGATATTTACTTTTTCACCATAGCCCTCTATGGGCTTCCAAATATCACTTTGCCAATTCCACAAGAACTGTCTTAGAGAAAGGCTTCTTGAGGGGAAAGCTGTAACTCTGTGAGATGATTTCACAGAACACAAAGAAGTTTCTCAGAAAGCTTCTTTCTCTCTTTTATCGGAGGATATTTCCTTTGGCCCTATAGTCTTCAAAGGGATCCGAAATATCTGTTCTCAGATTCCACAGAAATAAGGCTAGCAAAGAGATCCACGAAATACAGATGTAACTCTGTGAGTCGAAGTCACACATCACAGAGCAGTTTCTCAGAAAGCTTCTTTCCAGATTTCATCAGAGGATATTTCCTTTTTCACCATAGCCCTCTAAGGGCTTCCAAATATCATTTTGCCAATTCCACAAAAACTGTCTTATCGAAAGGCTTCTTGAGGGGAAAGCTGTAACTCTGTGAGATGATTTCACTGAACACAAAGAAGTTTCTCAGAAAGCTTCTTTCTCTTTGTTATCGGAGAATATTTCCTTTGGCCCTATAGTCTTCAAAGGGATCCGAAATATCTGTTCTCAGCTTCCACAGAAATAAGGCTAGCAAAGAGATCCACAAAATACAGATGTAACTCTGTGAGTGGAAGTCACACATCACAGAGCAGTTTCTCAGAAAGCTTCTTTCCAGATTTCATCTGAGGATATTTCCTTTTTCACCATAGCCCTCTATGGGCTTCCAAATATCACTTTGAGAATTCCACAAGAACTGTCTTAGCGAAAGGCTTCTTGAGGGGAAAGCTGTAACTCTGTGAGATGATTTCACAGAACACAAAGAAGTTTCTCAGAAAGCTTCTTTCTATCTTTTATCGGAGGATATTTCCTTTGTCCCTATAGTCTTCAAAGGGATCATAATTATCTGTTCTCAGATTCCACAGAAATAAGGCTAGCAAAGAGATCCACGAAATACAGATGTAACTCTGTGAGATGAATGAACAGAACACTAAGCAGTTTCTCAGAAAGCTTCTTTCCAGATTTCATCTGAGGATATTTCCTTTTTCACCGTAGCCCTCTATGGGCTTCCAAATATCACTTTGCCAATTCCACAAGAACTGTCTTAGCGAAAGGCTTCTTGAGGGGAAAGCTGTAACTCTGTGAGATGATTTCACAGAACACAAAGAAGTTTCTCAGAAAGCTTCTTTCTCTCTTTTATCGGAGGATATTTCCTTTGGCCCTATAGTCTTGAAAGGGATCCGAAATATCTGTTCTCAGATTCCACAGAAATAAGGCTAGCAAAGAGATCCACGAAATACAGATGTAACTCTGTGAGTCGAAGTCACACATCACAGAGCAGTTTCTCAGAAAGCTTCTTTCCAGATTTCATCAGAGGATATTTCCTTTTTCACCATAGCCCTCTATGGGCTTCCAAATATCACTTTGCCAATTCCACAAAAACTGTCTTATCGAAAGGCTTCTTGAGGGGAAAGCTGTAACTCTGTGAGATGATTTCACTGAACACAAAGAAGTTTCTCAGAAAGCTTCTTTCTCTTTGTTATCGGAGAATATTTCCTTTGTCCCTATAGTCTTCAAAGGGATCCGAAATATCTGTACTCAGATTCCACAGAAATAAGGCTAGCAAAGAGATCCACGAAATACAGATGTAACTCTGTGATATGAATGAACAGAACACTAAGCAGTTTCTCAGAAAGCTTCTTTCCAGATTTCTTCTGAGGATATTTCCTTTTTCACCATAGCCCTCTATTGGCTTCCAAATATCACTTTGCCAATTCCACAAGAACTGTCTTAGCGAAAGGCTTCTTGAGGGGAAAGCTGTAACTCTGTGAGATGATTTCACAGAACACTAAGAAGTTTCTCAGAAAGCTTCCTTCTCTTTGTTATCGGAGGACATTTCCTTTGGCCCTATAGTCTTCAAAGGGATCCGAAATATCTGTTCTCAGATTCCACAGATATAAGGCTAGCAAAGAGATCCACGAAATACAGATGTAACTCTGTGAGTGGAAGTCACACATCACAGAGCAGTTTCTCAGAAAGCTTCTTTCCAGATTTCATCTGAGGATATTTCCTTTTTCACCATAGCCCTCTATGGGCTTCCAAATATCACTTTGCCAATTCCACAAGAACTGTCTTAGCGAAAGGCTTCTTGAGGGGAAAGCTGTAACTCTGTGAGATGATTTCACAGAACACAAAGAAGTTTCTCAGAAAGCTTCCTTCTCCTTGTTATCGGAGGATATTTCCTTTGGCCCTATAGTCTTCAAAGGGATCCGAAATATCTGTTCTCAGATTCCACAGAAATAAGGCTAGCAAAGAGATCCACGAAATACAGATGTAACTCTGAGAGATGAATGAACAGAACACTAAGCAGTTTCTCAGAAAGCTTCTTTCCAGATTTCATCTGAGGATATTTCCTTTTTCACCATAGCCCTCTATGGGCTTCCAAATATCACTTTGCCAGTTCCACAAGAACTGTCTTAGCGAAAGGCTTCTTGAGGGGAAAGCTGTAACTCTGTGAGATGATTTCACAGAACACAAAGAAGTTTCTCAGAAAGCATCCATCTCTTTGTTATCGGAGGATATTTCCTTTGGCCCTATAGTCTTCAAAGGGATCCGAAATATCTGTTCTCAGATTCCACAGAAATAAGGCTAGCAAAGAGATCCACGAAATACAGATGTAACTCTGTGAGTGGAAGTCACACATCACAGAGCAGTTTCTCAGAAAGCTTCTTTCCAGATTTCATCTGAGGATATTTCCTTTTTCACCATAGCCCTCTATGGGCTTCCAAATATCACTTTGCCAATTCCACAAGAACTGTCTTAGCGAAAGGCTTCTTGAGGGGAAAGCTGTAATTCTGTGAGATGATTTCACTGAACACAAAGAAGTTTCTCAGAAAGCTTCTTTCTCTTTGTTATCGGAGGATATTTCCTTTGGCCATATAGTCTTCAAAGGGATCAGAAATATCTGTTCTCAGACTCCACAGAAATAAGGCTAGCAAAGAGATCCACGAAATACAGATGTAACTCTGTGAGATGAATGAACAGAACACTAAGCAGTTTCTCAGAAAGCTTCTTTCCAGATTTCATCTGAGGATATTTCCTTTTTCACCATAGCCCTCTATGGGCTTCCAAATATCACTTTGCCAATTCCACAAGAACTGTCTTAGCGAAAGGCTTCTTGAGGGGAAAGCTGTAACTCTGTGAGATGATTTCACAGAACACAAAGAAGTTTCTCAGAAAGCTTCTTTCTCTCTTTTATCGGAGGATATTTCCTTTGGCCCTATAGTCTTCAAAGGGATCCGAAATATCTGTTCTCAGATTCCACAGAAATAAGGCTAGCAAAGAGATCCACGAAATACAGATGTAACTCTGTGAGTCGAAGTCACACATCACAGAGCAGTTTCTCAGAAAGCTTCCTTCCAGATTTCATCTGAGGATATTTCCTTTTTCACCATAGCCCTCTATGGGCTTCCAAATATCACTTTGCCAATTCCACAAAAACTGTCTTATCGAAAGGCTTCTTGAGGGGAAAGCTGTAACTCTGTGAGATGATTTCACTGAACACAAAGAAGTTTCTCAGAAAGCTTCTTTCTCTTTGTTATCGGAGAATATTTCCTTTGTCCCTATAGTCTTCAAAGGGATCCGAAATATCTGTACTCAGATTCCACAGAAATAAGGCTAGCAAAGAGATCCACGAAATACAGATGTAACTCTGTGAGATGAATGAACAGAACACTAAGCAGTTTCTCAGAAAGCTTCTTTCCAGATTTCATCTGAGGATATTTCCTTTTTCACCATAGCCCTCTATGGGCTTCCAAATATCACTTTGCCAATTCCACAAGAACTGTCTTAGCGAAAGGCTTCTTGAGGGGAAAGCTGTAACTCTGTGAGATGATTTCACAGAACACTAAGAAGTTTCTCAGAAAGCTTCCTTCTCTTTGTTATCGTAGGATATTTCCTTTGGCCCTATAGTCTTCAAAGGGATCCGAAATATCTGTTCTCAGATTCCACAGATATAAGGCTAGCAAAGAGATCCACGAAATACAGATGTAACTCTGTGAGTGGAAGTCACACATCACAGAGCAGTTTCTCAGAAAGCTTCTTTCCAGATTTCATCTGAGGATATTTCCTTTTTCACCATAGCCCTCTATGGGCTTCCAAATATCACTTTGCCAATTCCACAAGAACTGTCTTAGCGACAGGCTTCTTGAGGGGAAAGCTGTAACTCTGTGAGATGATTTCACAGAACACAAAGAAGTTTCTCAGAAAGCTTCCTTCTCCTTGTTATCGGAGGATATTTCCTTTGGCCCTATAGTCTTCAAAGGGATCCGAAATATCTGTTCTCAGATTCCACAGAAATAAGGCTAGCAAAGAGATCCACGAAATACAGATGTAACTCTGAGAGATGAATGAACAGAACACTAAGAAGTTTCTCAGAAAGCTTCTTTCCAGATTTCATCTGAGGATATTTCCTTTTTCACCATAGCCCTCTATGGGCTTCCAAATATCACTTTGCCAGTTCCACAAGAACTGTCTTAGCGAAAGGCTTCTTGAGGGGAAAGCTGTAACTCTGTGAGATGATTTCACTGAACACAAAGAAGTTTCTCAGAAAGCTTCCTTCTCTTTGTTATCGGAGGATATTTCCTTTGGCGCTCTAGTCTTCAAAGGGATCCGAAATATCTGTTCTCAGATTCCACAGAAATAAGGCTAGCAAAGAGATCCACGAAATACAGATGTAACTCTGTGAGTGGAAGTCACACATCACAGAGCAGTTTCTCAGAAAGCTTCTTTCCAGATTTCATCTGAGGATATTTCCTTTTTCACCATAGCCCTCTATGGGCTTCCAAATATCACTTTGCGAATTCCACAAGAACTGTCTTAGCGAAAGTCTTCTTGAGGGGAAAGCTGTAACTCTGTGAGATGATTTCACAGAACACAAAGAAGTTTCTCAGAAAGCTTCTTTCTATCTTTTATCGGAGGATATTTCCTTTGTCCCTATAGTCTTCAAAGGGATCCGAAATATCTGTTCTCAGATTCCACAGAAATAAGGCTAGCAAAGAGATCCACGAAATACAGATGTAACTCTGTGAGATGAATGAACAGAACACTAAGCAGTTTCGCAGAAAGCTTCTTTCCAGATTTCTTCTGAGGATATTTACTTTTCCACCATAGCCCGCTATGGGCTTCCAAATATCACTTTGCCAATTCCACAGGAACTGTCTTAGAGAAAGGCTTCTTGAGGGGAAAGCTGTAACTCTGTGAGATGATTTCACAGAACACAAAGAAGTTTCTCAGAAAGCTTCCTTCTCTTTGTTATCGGAGGATATTTCCTTTGGCCCTATAGTCTTCAAAAGGATCCGAAATATCTGTTCACAGATTTCACAGAAATAAGGCTAGCAAAGAGATCCACGAAATACAGATGTAACTCTGTGAGTGGAAGTCACACATCACAGAGCAGTTTCTCAGAAAGCTTCTTTCCAGATTTCATCAGAGGATATTTCCTTTTTCACCATAGCCCTCTATGGGCTTCCAAATATCACTTTCCAATTCCACAAGGACTGTCTTAGCGAAAGGCTTCTTGAGGGGAAAGCTGTAACTCTTTGAGATGATTTCACAGAACACAAAGAAGTTTCTCAGAAAGCTTCCTTCTCTTTGTTATCGGAGGATATTTCCTTTGGCCCTATAGTCTTCAAAAGGATACGAAATATCTCTTCTCAGATTCCACAGAAATAAGGCTAGCAAAGAGATCCACGAAATACAGATGTAACTCTGTGAGTGGAAGTCACACATCACAGAGCAGTTTCTCAGAAATCTTCTTTCCAGATTTCATCAGAGGATATTTCCTTTTTCACCATAGCCCTCTATGGGCTTCCAAATATCTCTTTGCCAATTCCACAAGAACTGTCTTAGCGAAAGGCTTCTTGAGGGGAAAGCTGTAACTCTGTGAGATGATTTCACTGAACACAAAGAAGTTTCTCAGAAAGCTTCCTTCTCTTTGTTATCGGAGGATATTTCCTTTGGCGCTATAGTCTTGAAAGGGATCCGAAATATCTGTTCTCAGATTCCACAGAAATAAGGCTAGCAAAGAGATCCACGAAATACAGATGTAACTCTGTGAGTGGAAGTCACACATCACAGAGCAGTTTCTCAGAAAGCTTCTTTCCAGCTTTCATCTGAGGATATTTCCTTTTTCACCATAGCCCTCTATGGGCTTCCAAATATCACTTTGCGAATTCCACAAGAACTGTCTTAGCGAAAGGCTTCTTGAGGGGAAAGCTGTAACTCTGTGAGATGATTTCACAGAACACAAAGAAGTTTCTCCGAAAGCTTCCTTCTCTTTGTTATCGGAGGATATTTCCTTTGGCCCTATAGTCTTCAAAGGGATCAGAAATATCTGTTCTCAGATTCCACAGAAATAAGGCTAGCAAAGAGATCCACGAAATACAGATGTAACTCTGTGAGATGAATGAACAGAACACTAAGCAGTTTCTCAGAAAGCTTCTTTCCAGATTTCATCTGAGGATATTTACTTTTCCACCATAGCCCGCTATGGGCTTCCAAATATCACTTTGCCAATTCCACAGGAACTGTCTTAGAGAAAGGCTTCTTGAGGGGAAAGCTGTAACTCTGTGAGATGATTTCGCAGAACACAAAGAAGTTTCTCAGAAAGCTTCCTTCTCTTTGTTTTCGGAGGATATTTCCTTTGGCCCTATAGTCTTCAAAAGGATCCGAAATATCTCTTCTCAGATTCCACAGAAATAAGGCTAGCAAAGAGATCCACGAAATACAGATGTAACTCTGTGAGTGGAAGTCACACATCACAGAGCAGTTTCTCAGAAAGCTTCTTTCCAGATTTCATCAGAGGATATTTCCTTTTTCACCATAGCCCTCTATGGGCTTCCAAATATCACTTTGCCAATTCCACAAGGACTGTCTTAGCGAAAGGCTTCTTGAGGGGAAAGCTGTAACTCAGTGAGATGATTTCACTGAACACAAAGAAGTTTCTCAGAAAGTTTCTTTCTCTTTGTTATCGGAGAATATTTCCTTTGGCCCTATAGTCTTCAAAGGGATCCGAAATATCTGTTCTCAGATTCCACAGAAATAAGGCTAGCAAAGAGATCCACGAAATACAGATGTAACTCTGTGAGATGAATGAACAGAACACTAAGCAGTTTTCAGAAAGCTTCTTTCCAGATTTCATCTGAGGATATTTCCTTTTTCACCATAGCCCTCTATGGACTTCCAAATATCACTTTGCCAATTCCACAAGAACTGTCTTAGCGAAAGGCTTCTTGAGGGGAAAGCTGTAACTCTGTGAGATGATTTCACAGAACACAAAGAAGTTTCTCAGAAAGCTTCCTTCTCCTTGTTATCAGAGGATATTTCCTTTGGCCCTATAGTCTTCAAAGGGATCCGAAATATCTGTTCTCAGATTCCACAGAAATAAGGCTAGCAAAGAGATCCACCAAATACAGATGTAACTCTGTGAGATGAATGAACAGAACACTAAGCAGTTTCTCAGAAAGCTTCTTTCCAGATTTCATCTGAGGATATTTCCTTTTTCACCATAGCCCTCTATGGGCTTCCAAATATCACTTTGCCAGTTCCACAAGAACTGTCTTAGCGAAAGGCTTCTTGAGGGGAAAGCTGTAACTCTGTGAGATGATTTCACTGAACACAAAGAAGTTTCTCAGAAAGCTTCCTTCTCTTTGTTATGGGAGGATATTTCCTTTGGCGCTCTAGTCTTCAAAGGGATCCGAAATATCTGTTCTCAGATTCCACAGAAATAAGGCTAGCAAAGAGATCCACGAAATACAGATGTAACTCTGTGAGTGGAAGTCACACATCACAGAGCAGTTTCTCAGAAAGCTTCTTTCCAGATTTCATCTGAGGATATTTCCTTTTTCACCATAGCCCTCTATGGGCTTCCAAATATCACTTTGCGAATTCCACAAGAACTGTCTTAGCGAAAGGCTTCTTGAGGGGAAAGCTGTAACTCTGTGAGATGATTTCACAGAACACAAAGAAGTTTCTCAGAAAGCTTCTTTCTATCTTTTATCGGAGGATATTTCCTTTGTCCCTATAGTCTTCAAAGGGATCATAAATATCTGTTCTCAGATTCCACAGAAATAAGGCTAGCAAAGAGATCCACGAAATACAGATGTAACTCTGTGAGATGAATGAACAGAACACTAAGCAGTTTCTCAGAAAGCTTCTTTCCAGATTTCATCTGAGGATATTTACTTTTCCACCATAGCCCTCTAAGGGCTTCCAAATATCACTTTGCCAATTCCACAGGAACTGTCTTAGAGAAAGGCTTCTTGAGGGGAAAGCTGTAACTCTGTGAGATGATTTCACAGAACACAAAGAAGTTTCTCAGAAAGCTTCCTTCTCTTTGTTATCGGAGGATATTTCCTTTGGCCCTATAGTCTTCAAAAGGATCCGAAATATCTGTTCTCAGATTTCACAGAAATAAGGCTAGCAAAGAGATCCACGAAATACAGATGTAACTCTTTGAGTGGAAGTCACACATCACAGAGCAGTTTCTCAGAAAGCTTCTTTCCAGATTTCATCAGAGGATATTTCCTTTTTCACCATAGCCCACTATGGGCTTCCAAATATCACTTTGCCAATTCCACAAGGACTGTCTTAGCGAAAGGCTTCTTGAGGGGAAAGCTGTAACTCTGTGAGATGATTTCACAGAAACAAAGAAGTTTCTCAAAAAGCTTCCTTCTCTTTGTTATCGGAGGATATTTCCTTTGGCCCTATAGTCTTCAAAAGGATCCGAAATATCTGTTCTCAGATTCCACAGAAATAAGGCTAGCAAAGAGATCCACGAAATACAGATGTAACTCTGTGAGTGGAAGTCACACATCACAGAGCAGTTTCTCAGAAAGCTTCTTTCCAGATTTCATCAGAGGATATTTCCTTTTTCACCATAGCCCTCTATGGGCTTCCAAATATCCCTTTGCCAATTCCACAAGAACTGTCTTATCGAAAGGCTTCTTGAGGGGAAAGCTGTAACTCTGTGAGATGATTTCACTGAACACAAAGAAGTTTCTCAGAAAGCTTCCTTCTCTTTGTTATCGGAGGATATTTCCTTTGGCGCTATAGTCTTCAAATGGATCCGAAATATCTGTTCTCAGATTCCACAGAAATAAGGCTAGCAAAGAGATCCACGAAATACAGATGTAAATCTGTGAGTGGAAGTCACACATCACAGAGCAGTTTCTCAGAAAGCTTCTTTCCAGATTTCATCTGAGGATATTTCCTTTTTCACCATAGCCCTCTATGGGCTTCCAAATATCACTTTGCGAATTCCACAAGAACTGTCTTAGCGAAAGGCTTCTTGAGGGGAAAGCTGTAACTCTGTGAGATGATTTCACAGAACACAAAGAAGTTTCTCAGAAAGCTTCTTTCTCTCTTTTATCGGAGGATATTTCCTTTGTCCCTATAGTCTTCAAAGGGATCAGAAATATCTGTTCTCAGATTCCACAGAAATAAGGCTAGCAAAGAGATCCACGAAATACAGATGTAACTCTGTGAGATGAATGAACAGAACACTAAGCAGTTTCTCAGAAAGCTTCTTTCCAGATTTAATCTGAGGATATTTACTTTTCCACCATAGCCCTCTAAGGGCTTCCAAATATCACTTTGCCAATTCCACAGGAACTGTCTTAGAGAAAGGCTTCTTGAGGGGAAAGCTGTAACTCTGTGAGATGATTTCACAGAACACAAAGAAGTTTCTCAGAAAGCTTCCTTCTCTTTGTTATCGGAGGATATTTCCTTTGGCCCTATAGTCTTCAAAAGGATCCGAAATATCTGTTCTCAGATTTCACACAAATAAGGCTAGCAAAGAGATCCACGAAATACAGATGTAACTCTTTGAGTGGAAGTCACACATCACAGTGCAGTTTCTCAGAAAGCTTCTTTCCAGATTTCATCTGAGGATATTTCCTTTTTCACCATAGCCCACTATGGGCTTCCAAATATCACTTTGCCAATTCCACAAGGACTGTCTTAGCGAAAGGCTTCTTGAGGGGAAAGCTGTAACTCTGTGAGATGATTTCACAGAAACAAAGAAGTTTCTCAGAAAGCTTCCTTCTCTTTGTTATCGGAGGATATTTCCTTTGGCCCTATAGTCTTCAAAAGGATCCGAAATATCTGTTCTCAGATTCCACAGAAATAAGGCTAGCAAAGAGATCCACGAAATACAGATGTAACTCTGTGAGTGGAAGTCAGACATCACAGAGCAGTTTCTCAGAAAGCTTCTTTCCAGATTTCATCAGAGGATATTTCCTTTTTCACCATAGCCCTCTATGGGCTTCCAAATATCCCTTTGCCAATTCCACAAGAACTGTCTTATCGAAAGGCTTCTTGAGGGGAAAGCTGTAACTCTGTGAGATGATTTCACTGAACCCAAAGAAGTTGCTCAGAAAGCTTCCTTCTCTTTGTTATCGGAGGATATTTCCTTTGGCGCTATAGTCTTCAAATGGATCCGAAATATCTGTTCTCAGATTCCACAGAAATAAGGCTAGCAAAGAGATCCACGAAATACAGATGTAACTCTGTGAGTGGAAGTCACACATCACAGAGCAGTTTCTCAGAAAGCTTCTTTCCAGATTTCATCTGTGGATATTTCCTTTTTCACCATAGCCCTCTATGGGCTTCCAAATATCACTTTGCGAATTCCACAAGAACTGTCTTAGCGAAAGGCTTCTTGAGGGGAAAGCTGTAACTCTGTGAGATGATTTCACAGAACACAAAGAAGTTTCTCAGAAAGCTTCTTTCTCTCTTTTATCGGAGGATATTTCCTTTGTCCCTATAGTCTTCAAAGGGATCACAAATATCTGTTCTCAGATTCCACAGAAATAAGGCTAGCAAAGAGATCCACGAAATACAGATGTAACTCTGTGAGATGAATGAACAGAACACTAAGCAGTTTCTCAGAAAGCTTCTTTCCAGATTTCATCTGAGGATATTTACTTTTCCACCATATCCCGCTATGGGCTTCCAAATATCACTTTGCCAATTCCACAAGAATTCTCTTAGCGAAAGGCTTCTTGAGGAGAAAGCTGTAACTCTGTGAGATGATTTCACAGAACACAAAGAAGTTTCTCAGAAAGCTTCCTTCTCTTTGTTATCGGAGGATATTTCCTTTGGCCCTATAGTCTTCAAAAGGATCCGAAATATCTCTTCTCAGATTCCACAGAAATAAAGCTAGCAAAGAGATCCACGAAATACAGATGTAACTCTGTGAGTGGAAGTCACACATCACAGAGCAGTTTCTCAGAAAGCTTCTTTCCAGATTTCATCAGAGGATATTTCCTTTTTCACCATAGCTCTCTATGGGCTTCCAAATATCACTTTGCCAATTCCACAAGAACTGTCTTATCGAAAGGCTTCTTGAGGGGAAAGCTGTAACTCTGTGAGATGATTTCACTGAACACAAAGAAGTTTCTGAGAAAGCTTCTTTCTCTTTGTTATCGGAGAATATTTCCTTTGGCCCCATAGTCTTCAAAGGGATCCGAAATATCTGTTCTCAGATTCCACAGAAATAAGGCTAGCAAAGAGATCCACGAAATACAGATGTAACTCTGTGAGATGAATGAACAGAACACTAAGCAGTTTCTCAGAAAGCTTCTTTCCAGATTTCATCTGAGGATATTTCCTTTTTCACCATAGCCCTCTATGGGCTTCCAAATATCATTTTGCCAATTCCACAAGAACTGTCTTAGCGAAAGGCTTCTTGAGGGGAAAGCTGTAACTCTGTGAGATGATTTCACAGAACACAAAGAAGTTTCTCAGAAAGCATCCATCTCTTTGTTATCGGAGGATATTTCCTTTGGCCCTATAGTCTTCAAAGGGATCCGAAATATCTGTTCTCAGATTCCACAGAAATAAGGCTAGCAAAGAGATCCACGAAATACAGATGTAACTCTGTGAGTGGAAGTCACACATCACAGAGCAGTTTCTCAGAAAGCTTCTTTCCAGATTTCATCTGAGGATATTTCCTTTTTCACCATAGCCTTCTATGGGCTTCCAAATATCACTTTGCCAATTCCACAAGAACTGTCTTAGCGAAAGGCTTCTTGAGGGGAAAGCTGAAATTCTGTGAGATGATTTCACTGAACACAAAGAAGTATCTCAGAAAGCTCCTTTCTCTTTGTTATCGGAGGATATTTCCTTTGGCCATATAGTCTTCAAAGGGATCAGAAATATCTGTTCTCAGACTCCACAGAAATAAGGCTAGCAAAGAGATCCACGAAATACAGATGTAACTCTGTGAGATGAATGAACAGAACACTAAGCAGTTTCTCAGAAAGCTTCTTTCCAGATTTCATCTGAGGATATTTCCTTTTTCACCGTAGCCCTCTATGGGCTTCCAAATATCACTTTGCCAATTCCACAAGAACGGTCTTAGCGAAAGGCTTCTTGAGGGGAAATCTGTAACTCTGTGAGATGATTTCACAGAACACAAAGAAGTTTCTCAGAAAGCTTCTTTCTCTCTTTTATCGGAGGATATTTCCTTTGGCCCTATAGTCTTCAAAGGGATCTGAAATATCTGTTCTCAGATTCCACAGAAATAAGGCTAGCAAAGAGATCCACGAAATACAGGTGTAACTCTGTGTGTCGAAGTCACACATCACAGAGCAGTTTCTCAGAAAGCTTCTTTCCAGATTTCATCAGAGGATATTTCCTTTTTCACCATAGCCCTCTATGGGCTTCCAAATATCACTTTGCCAATTCCACAAGAACTGTCTTAGCGAAAGGCTTCTTGAGGGGAAAGCTGTAACTCTGTGAGATGATTTCACAGAACACAAAGAAGTTTCTCAGAAAGCTTCCTTCTCTTTGTTATCGGAGGATATTTCCTTTGTCCCTATAGTCTTCAAAGGGATCCGAAATATCTGTTCTCAGATTCCACAGAAATAAGGCTAGCAAAGAGATCCACGAAATACAGATGTAACTCTGAGAGATGAATGAACAGAACACTAAGCAGTTTCTCAGAAAGCTTCTTTCCAGATTTCATCTGAGGATATTTCCTTTTTCACCATAGCCCTCTATGGGCTTCCAAATATCACTTTGCCAATTCCACAAGAACTGTCTTAGCGACAGGCTTCTTGAGGGGAAAGCTGTAACTCTGTGAGATGATTTCACAGAACACAAAGAAGTTTCTCAGAAAGATTCCTTCTCTTTGTTATCGGAGGATATTTCCTTTGGCGCTATAGTCTTCAAAGGGATCCGAAATATCTGTTCTCAGATTCCACAGAAATAAGGCTAGCAAAGAGATCCACGAAATACAGATGTAACTCTGTGAGATGAATGAACAGAACACTAAGCAGTTTCTCAGAAAGCTTCTTTCCAGATTTCATCTGAGGATATTTCCTTTTTCACCATAGCCCTCTATGGGCTTCCAAATATCTCTTTGCCATTTCCACAAGAATTGTCTTAGCGAAAGGCTTCTTGAGGGGAAAGCTGTAACTCTGTGAGATGATTTGACAGAACACAAAGAAGTTTCTCAGAAAGCTTCTTTCTCTCTTTTATCGGAGGATATTTTCTTTGTCCCTATAGTCTTCAAAGGGATCAGAAATATCTGTTCTCAGATTCCACAGAAATAAGGCTAGCAAAGAGATCCACGAAATACAGATGTAACTCTGTGAGTCGAAGTCTCACATCACAGAGCAATTTCTCAGAAAGCTTCTTTCCAGATTTCATCTGAGGATATTTCCTTTTTCACCGTAGCCCTCTATGGGCTTCCAAATATCACTTTGCCAATTCCACAAGAACTGTCTTAGCGAAAGGCTTCTTGAGGGGAAAGCTGTAATTCTGTTAGATGATTTCACTGAACACAAAGAAGTTTCTCAGAAAGCTTCTTTCTCTTTGTTATCGGAGGATATTTCCTTTGGCCCTATAGTCTTCAAAGGGATCAGAAATATCTGTTCTCAGACTCCACAGAAATAAGGCTAGCAAAGAGATCCACGAAATACAGATGTAACTCTGTGAGATGAATGAACAGAACACTAAGCAGTTTCTCAGAAAGCTTCTTTCCAGATTTCATCTGAGGATATTTCCTTTTTCACCATAGCCCTCTATGGGCTTCCAAATATCACTTTCCCAATTCCACAAGAACTGTCTTAGCGAAAGGCTTCTTGAGGGGAAAGCTGTAACTCTGTGAGATGATTTCACAGAACACAAAGAAGTTTCTCAGAAAGCTTCTTTCTCTCTTTTATCGGAGGATATTTCCTTTGGCCCTATAGTCTTCAAAGGGATCAGAAATATCTGTTCTCAGATTCCACAGAAATAAGGCTAGCAAAGAGATCCACGAAATACAGATGTAACTCTGTGAGTCGTAGTCACACATCACAGAGCAGTTTCTCAGAAAGCTTCTTTCCAGATTTCATCAGAGGATATTTCCTTTTTCACCATAGCCCTCTATCGGCTTCCAAATATCACTTTGCCAATTCCACAAAAACTGTCTTATCGAAAGGCTTCTTGAGGGGAAAGCTGTAACTCTGTGAGATGATTTCACTGAACACAAAGAAGTTTCTCAGAAAGCTTCTTTCTCTTTGTTATCGGAGAATATTTCCTTTGTCCCTATAGTCTTCAAAGGGATCCGAAATATCTGTTCTCAGATTCCACAGAAATAAGGCTAGCAAAGAGATCCACGAAATACAGATGTAACTCTGTGAGATGAATGAACAGAACACTAAGCAGTTTTCAGTAAGCTTCTTTCCAGATTTCATCTGAGGATATTTCCTTTTTCACCATAGCCCTCTCTGGGCTTCCAAATATCACTTTGCCAATTCCACAAGAACTGTCTTAGCGAAAGGCTTCTTGAGGGGATAGCTGTAATTCCGTGAGATGATTTCACAGAACACAAAGAAGTTTCTCAGAAAGCTTCCTTCTCTTTGTTATCGGAGGATATTTCCTTTGGCCCTATAGTCTTCAAAGGGATCCGAAATATCTGTTCTCAGACTCCACAGAAATAAGGCTAGCAAAGAGATCCACGAAATACAGATGTAACTCTGTGAGATGAATGAAAAGAACACTAAGCAGTTTCTCAGAGCTTCTTTCCTGATTTCATCTGAGGATATTTCCTTTTTCACCATAGCCCTCTATGGGCTTCCAAATATCACTTTGCCAATTCCACAAGAACTGTCTTAGCGAAAGGCTTCTTGAGGGGAAAGCTGTAACTCTGTGAGATGATTTCACAGAACACAAAGAAGTTTCTCAGAAAGCTTCTTTCTCTCTTTTATCGGAGGATATTTCCTTTGGCCCTATTGTCTTCAAAGGGATCATAAATATCTGTTCTCAGATTCCACAGAAATAAGGCTAGCAAAGAGATCCACGAAATACAGATGTAACTCTGTGAGTCGTAGTCACACATCACAGAGCAGTTTCTCAGAAAGCTTCTTTCCAGATTTCATCAGAGGATATTTCCTTTTTCACCATAGCCCTCTATGGGCTTCCAAATATCACTTTGCCAATTCCACAAAAACTGTCTTAGCGAAAGGCTTCTTGAGGGGAAAGCTGTAACTCTGTGAGATGATTTCACTGAACACAAAGAAGTTTCTCACAAAGCTTCTTTCTCTTTGTTATCGGAGAATATTTCTTTGGCCCTATAGTCTTCAAAGGGATCCGAAATATCTGTTCTCAGATTCCACAGAAATAAGGCTAGCAAAGAGATCCACGAAATACAGTTGTAACTCTGTGAGATGAATGAACAGAACACTAAGCAGTTTTCAGAAAGCTTCTTTCCAGATTTCATCTGAGGATATTTCCTTTTTCACCATAGCCCTCTATGGGCTTCCAAATATCACTTTGCCAATTCCACAAAAACTGTCTTATCGAAAGGCTCCTTGAGGGGAAAGCTATAACTCTGTGAGATGATTTCACTGAACACAAAGAAGTTTCTCAGAAAGCTTCCTTCTCTTTGTTATCGGAGGATATTTCCTTTGGCGCTATTGTCTTCAAAGGGATCCGAAATATCTGTTCTCAGATTCCACAGAAATAAAGCTAGCAAAGAGATCCACGAAATACAGATGTAACTCTGTGAGTGGAAGACACACATCACAGTGCAGTTTCTCAGAAAGCTTCTTTCCAGATTTCATCTGAGGATATTTCCTTTTTCACCATAGCCCTCTATGGGCTTCCAAATATCACTTTGTCAATTCCACAAGAACTGTCTTAGCGAAAGGCTTCTTGAGGGGAAAGCTGTAACTCTGTGATATGATTTCACAGAACACAAAGAAGTTTCTCAGAAAGCTTCTTTCTCTTTGTTATCGGAGAATATTTCCTTTGGCCATATAGTCTTCAAAGGGATCCGAAATATCTGTTCTCAGATTCCACAGAAATAAGGCTAGCAAAGAGATCCACGAAATACAGATGTAACTCTGAGAGATGAATGAACAGAACACTAAGCAGTTTTCAGAAAGCTTCTTTCCAGATTTCATCTGAGGATATTTCCTTTTTCACCATAGCCCTCTATGGGCTTCCAAATATCACTTTGCCAATTCCACAAGAACTGTCTAATCGAAAGGCTTCTTGAGGGGATAGCTGTAACTCTGTGAGATGATTTCACAGAACACAAAGAAGTTTCTCAGAAAGCTTCCTTCTCTTTGTTATCGGAGGATATTTCCTTTGGCCCTATAGACTTCAAAGGGATCCGAAATATCTGTTCTCAGATTCCACAGAAATAAGGCTAGCAAAGAGATCCACGAAATACAGATGTAACTCTGAGAGATGAATGAACAGAACACTAAGCAGTTTCTTAGAAAGCTTCTTTCCAGATTTCATCTGAGGATATTTCCTTTTTCACCATAGCCCTCTATGGGCTTCCAAATATCACTTTGCCAATTCCACAAGAACTGTCTTAGCGAAGGGGTTCTGGAGGGGAAAGCTGTAACTCTGTGATATGATTTCACAGAACACAAGGAAGTTTCTCAGAAAGCTTCTTTCTCTCTGTTATCGGAGGATATTTCCTTTGTCCCTATTGTCTTCAAAGGGATCCGAAATATCTGTTCTCAGATTCCACAGAAATAAGGCTAGCAAAGAGATCCACGAAATACAGATGTAACTCTGAGAGATGAATGAACAGAACACTAAGCAGTTTTCAGAAAGCTTCTTTCCAGATTTCATCTGAGGATATTTCCTTTTTCACCATAGCCATCTATGGGCTTTCAAATATCACTTTGCCAATTCCACAAGAACTGTCTTATCGAAAGGCTTCTTGAGGGGATAGCTGTAACTCTGTGAGATGATTTCACAGAACACAAAGAAGTTTCTCAGAAAGCTTCCTTCTCTTTGTTATCGAAGGATATTTCCTTTGGCCCTATAGTCTTCAAAGGGATCCGAAATATCTGTTCTCAGATTCCACAGAAATAAGGCTAGCAAAGAGATCCACGAAATGCAGATGTAACTCTGTGAGTGGAAGTCACACATCACAGAGCAGTTTCTCAGAAAGCTTCTTTCCAGATTTCATCTGAGGATATTTCCTTTTTCACCATAGCCCTCTATGGGCTTCCAAATATCACTTTGCCAATTCCACAAGAACAGTGTTAGCGAAAGGCTTCTTGAGGGGAAAGCTGTAACTCTGTTAGATGATTTCACTGAACACAAAGAAGTTTCTCAGAACGCTTCCCTCTCTTTGTTATCGTAGGATATTTCCTTTGGCCCTATAGTCTTCAAAGGGATCCGAAATATCTGTTCTCAGATTCCACAGAAATAAGGCTAGCAAAGAGATCCACGAAATACACATGTAACTCTGTGATATGAATGAAAAGAACACTAAGCAGTTTCTCAGAAAGCTTCTTTCCACATTTCATCTGAGGATATTTCCTTTTTCACCATAGCCCTCTATGGGCTGCCAAATATCACTTTGCCAATTCCACAAGAACTGTCTTAGCGAAAGGCTTCTTGAGGGGAAAGCTGTAACTCTGTGAGATGATTTCACAGAACACAAAGAAGTTTCTCAGAAAGCTTCCTCCTCTTTGTTATCGTAGGATATTTCCTTTGGCCCTATAGTCTTCAAAGGGATCCGAAATATCTGTTCTCAGATTCCACAGAAATAAGGCTAGCAAAGAGATCCACGAAATACAGATGTAACTCTGTGAGAGGAAGTCACGAATCACAGAGGAGTTTCTCAGAAAGCTTCTTTCCAGATTTCATCTGAGGATATTTCCTTTTTCACCGGAGCCCTCTATGGGCTGCCAAATATCACTTTGCCAATTCCACAAGAACTGTCTTAGCGAAGGGCTTCTTGAGGGGAAAGCTGTATCTCTGTGAGATGATTTCACAGAACACAAAGAAGTTTCTCAGAAAGCTTCCTTCTCTTTGTTATCGGAGGATATTTCCTTTGTCCCTATAGTCTTCTAAAGGGATCCGAAATATCTGTTCTCAGATTCCACAGAAATAAGGCTAGCAAAGAGATCCACGAAATACAGATGTAATTCTGAGAGATGAATGAACAGAACACTAAGCAGTTTCTCAGAAAGCTTCTTTCCAGATTTCATCTGAGGATATTTCCTTTTTCACCATAGCCCTCTATGGGCTTCCAAATATCACTTTGCCAATTCCACAAGAACTGTCTTAGCGACAGGCTTCTTGAGGAGAAAGCTGTAACTCTGTGAGATGATTTCGCAGAACACAAAGAAGTTTCTCAGAGAGATTCCTTCTCTTTGTTATCGGAGGATATTTCCTTTGGCCCTTTAGTCTTCAAAGGGATCCGAAATATCTGTTCTCAGATTCCACAGAAATAAGGCTAGCAAAGAGATCCACGAAATACAGATGTAACTCTGAGAGATGAATGGACAGAACACTAAGCAGTTTCTCAAAAAGCTTCTTTCCAGATTTCATCTGAGGATATTTCCTTTTTCACCGTAGCCCTCTATGGGCTTCCAAATATCACTTTGCCAATTCCACAAGAACTGTCTTAGCGAAAGGCTTCTTGAGGGGAAAGCTATAACTCTGTGAGATGATTTCACAGAACACAAAGAACTTTCTCAGAAAGCTTCTTTCTCTTTGTTATCGGAGGATATTTCCTTTGGCCCTATAGTCTTCAAAGGGATCCGAAATATCTGTTCTCAGATTCCACAGAAATAAGGCTAGCAAAGAGATCCACGAAATACAAATGTAACTCTGTGAGTGGAAGTCACACATCACAGAGCAGTTTCTCAGAAAGCTTCTTTCCAGATTTCATCTGAGGATATTTCCTTTTTCACCATAGCCCTCTATGGGTTTCCAAATATCACTTTGCCAATTCCACAAGAACTGTCTTAGCGAAAGGCTTCTTGAGGGGAAAGCTGTAACTCTGTGATATGATTTCGCAGAACACAAAGAAGTTTCTCAGAAAGCTTCTTTCTCTCTCTTATCGGAGGATATATCCTTTGTCCCTATAGTCTTCAAAGGGATCCGAAATATCTGTTTTCAGATTCCACAGAAATAAGGCTAGCAAAGAGATCCACGAAATACAGATGTAACTCTGTGAGATGAATGAACAGAACACTAAGCAGTTTCTCAGAAAGCTTCTTTCCAGATTTTATATGAGGATATCTCCTTTTTCACCGTAGCCTACTGTGGGCTTCCAAATATCACTTTGCCAATTCCACAAGAACTGTCTCAGCGAAAGGCTTCTTGAGGGGAAAGCTGTAACACTGTGAGATGATTTCACAGAACACAAAGAAGTTTCTCAGAAAGCTTCTTTCTCTTTGTTATCGGAGGATATTTCCTTTGGCCCTATAGTCTTCAAAGGGATCCGAAATATCTGTTCTCAGATTCCACAGAAATAAGGCTAGCAAAGAGATCCACGAAATACAGATGTAAGTCTGTGAGATGAATGAACAGAACACTAAGCAGTTTCTCAGAAATCTTCTTTCTAGATTTCATCTGAGGATATTTCCTTTTTCACCAGAGCCCTCTATGGGCTTCCAAATATCACTTTGCCAATTCCACAAGAACTGTCTTAGCGAAAGGCTTCTTGAGGGGAAAGCTGTAACTCTGTGAGATGATTTCACAGAACACAAAGAAGTTTCTCAGAAAGCTTCCTTCTCTTTGTTATCGGAGGGTATTTCCTTTGTCCCTATAGTCTTCAAAGGGATCCGAAATATCTGTTCTCAGATTCCACAGAAATAAGGCTAGCAAAGAGATCCACGAAATACAGATGCATCTCTGTGAGTCGAAGTCACACATCACAGAGCAGTTTCTCAGAAAGCTTCTTTCCAGATTTCATCTGAGGATATTTCTTTTTTCAACATAGCCCTCTATGGGCTGCCAAATATCACTTTGCCAATTCCAGAAGAACTGTCTTAGCGAAAGGCTTCTTGAGGGGAAAGCTGTAACTCTGTGAGACGATTTCACAGAACACAAAGAAGTTTCTCAGAAAGCTTCATTCTCTTTGTTATCGGAGGATATTTCCTTTGGCCCTATAGTCTTCAAAGGGATCCGAAATATCTGTTCTCAGATTCCACAGAAATAAGGCTAGCAAAGAGATCTACGAAATACAGATGTAACTCTGAGAGATGAATGAACAGAACACTAAGCAGTTTCTCAGAAAGTTTCTTTCCAGATTTCATTTGAGGATATTTCCTTTTTCACCATAGCCCTCTATGGGCTTCCAAATATCACTTTGCCAATTTCACAAGAACTGTCTTAGCGAAAGGCTTCTTGAGGGGAAATCTGTAACTCTGTGAGATGATTTCACAGAACACAAAGAAGTTTCTCAGAAAGCTTCCTTCTCTTTGTTATCGGAGGATATTTCCTTTGGCCCTATAGTCTTCAAAGGGATCCGAAATATCCGTTCTCAGATTCCACAGAAATAAGGCTAGCAAAGAGATTCACGAAATACAGATGTAACCCTGGAAGTGGAAGTCACACATCACAGAGCAGTTTCTCAGAAAGCTTCTTTCCAGATTTCATCTGAGGATATTTCCTTTCTCACCATAGCCCTCTATGGGCTTCCAAATATCACTTTGCCAATTCCACAAGAACTGTCTTAGCGAAAGGCTTCTTGAGGGGAAAGCTGTAACTCTGAGAGATGATTTCACAGAACACAAAGAAGTTTCTCAGAAAGTTTCTTTCTCTTTGTTATCGGAGGATATTGCCTTTAGCCCTATAGTCTTCAAAGGAATCCGAAATATCTGATCTCAGATGCCACAGAAATAAGGCTAGCAAAGTGATCCACGAAATACAGATGTAACTCTGTGAGTGGAAGTCACACATCACAGAGCAGTTTCTCAGAAAGCTTCTTTCCGGATTTCATCTGAGGATATTTCCTTTTTCACCATAGCCCTCTATTGGCTTCCAAATATCACTTTGCCAATTCCACAAGAACTGTCTTAGCGAAAGGCTTCTTGAGGGGAAAGCTGTAACTCTGTGATATGATTTCACAGAACACAAGGAAGTTTCTCAGAAAGCTTCTTTCTCTCTGTTATCGGAGGATATTTCCTTTGTCCCTATTGTCTTCAAAGGGATCCGAAATATCTGTTCTCAGATTCCACAGAAATAAGGCTAGCAAAGAGATCCACGAAATACAGATGTAACTCTGAGAGATGAATGAACAGAACACTAAGCAGTTTCTCAGAAAGCTTCTTTCCAGATTTCATCTGAGGATATTTCCTTTTTCACCATAGCCCTCTATGGGCTTCCAAATATCACTTTACCAATTCCACAAGAACTGTCTTAGCGAAAGGCTTCTTGAGGGGAAAGCTGTAACTCTGTGAGATGATTTCACAGAACACAAAGAAGTTTCTCAGAAAGCTTCCTTCTCTTTGTTATCGGAGGATATTTCCTTTGGCCCTATAGACTTCAAAGGGATCCGAAATATCTGTTCTCAGATTCCACAGAAATAAGGCTAGCAAAGAGATCCACGAAATACAGATGTAACTCTGTGAGTGGAAGTTACACATCACAGAGCAGTTTCTCAGAAAGCTACTTTCCAGATTTCATCTGAGGATATTTCCTTTTTCACCATAGCCCTCTATGGGCTTCCAAATATCACTTTGCCAATTCCACAAAAACAGTCTTAGCGAAAGGCTTCTTGAGGGGAAAGCTGTAACTCTGTTAGATGATTTCACTGAACACAAAGAAGTTTCTCAGAAAGCTTCTTTCTCTTTGTTATCGGAGGATATTTCCTTTGGCCCTATACTCTTCAAAGGGATCCGAAATATCTGTTCTCAGATTCCACAGAAATAAGGCTAGCAAAGAGATCCACGAAATACAGATGTAACTCTGTGATATGAATGAACAGAACACTAAGCAGTTTCTCAGAAATCTTCTTTCCACATTTCATCTGAGGATATTTCCTTTTTCACCATAGCCCTCTATGGGCTGCCAAATATCACTTTGCCAATTCCACAAGAACTGTCTTAGCGAAAGGCTTCTTGAGGGGAAAGCTGTAACTCTGTGAGATGATTTCACAGAACACAAAGAAGTTTCTCAGAAAGCTTCCTTCTCTTTGTTATCGGAGGTTATTTCCTTTGTCCCTATACTCTTCAAAGGGATCCGAAATATCTGTTCTCAGATTCCACAGAAATAAGGCTAGCAAAGAGATCCACGAAATACAGATGTAACTCTGAGAGATGAATGAACAGAACACTAAGCAGTTTCTTAGAAAGCTTCTTTCCAGATTTCATCTGAGGATATTTCCTTTTTCACCATAGCCCTCTATGGGCTTCCAAATATCACTTTGCCAATTCCACAAGAACTGTCTTAACGACAGGCTTCTTGAGGGGAAAGCTGTAACTCTGTGAGATGATTTCACAGAACACAAAGAAGTTTCTCAGAAAGATTCCTTCTCTTTGTTATCGGAGGATATTTCCTTGGCCCTATAGTCTTCAAAGGGATCCGAAATATCTGTTCTCAGATTCCACAGAAATAAGGCTAGCAAAGAGATCCACGAAATACAGATGTAACTCTGTGAGATGAATGAACAGAACACTAAGCAGTTTCTCAGAAAGCTTCTTTCCAGATTTCATCTGAGGATATTTCCTTTTTCACCATAGCCCTCTATGGGCTTCCAAATATCACTTTGCCAATTCCACAAGAACTGTCTTAGCGAAGGGGTTCTGGAGGGGAAAGCTGTAACTCTGTGATATGATTTCACAGAACACAAGGAAGTTTCTCAGAAAGCTTCTTTCTCTCTGTTATCGGAGGATATTTCCTTTGTCCCTATTGTCTTCAAAGGGATCCGAAATATCTGTTCTCAGATTCCACAGAAATAAGGCTAGCAAAGAGATCCACGAAATACAGATGTAACTCTGAGAGATGAATGAACAGAACACTAAGCAGTTTTCAGAAAGCTTCTTTCCAGATTTCATCTGAGGATATTTCCTTTTTCACCATAGCCATCTATGGGCTTTCAAATATCACTTTGCCAATTCCACAAGAACTGTCTTATCGAAAGGCTTCTTGAGGGGATAGCTGTAACTCTGTGAGATGATTTCACAGAACACAAAGAAGTTTCTCAGAAAGCTTCCTTCTCTTTGTTATCGAAGGATATTTCCTTTGGCCCTATAGTCTTCAAAGGGATCCGAAATATCTGTTCTCAGATTCCACAGAAATAAGGCTAGCAAAGAGATCCACGAAATGCAGATGTAACTCTGTGAGTGGAAGTCACACATCACAGAGCAGTTTCTCAGAAAGCTTCTTTCCAGATTTCATCTGAGGATATTTCCTTTTTCACCATAGCCCTCTATGGGCTTCCAAATATCACTTTGCCAATTCCACAAGAACAGTGTTAGCGAAAGGCTTCTTGAGGGGAAAGCTGTAACTCTGTTAGATGATTTCACTGAACACAAAGAAGTTTCTCAGAACGCTTCCCTCTCTTTGTTATCGTAGGATATTTCCTTTGGCCCTATAGTCTTCAAAGGGATCCGAAATATCTGTTCTCAGATTCCACAGAAATAAGGCTAGCAAAGAGATCCACGAAATACACATGTAACTCTGTGATATGAATGAAAAGAACACTAAGCAGTTTCTCAGAAAGCTTCTTTCCACATTTCATCTGAGGATATTTCCTTTTTCACCATAGCCCTCTATGGGCTGCCAAATATCACTTTGCCAATTCCACAAGAACTGTCTTAGCGAAAGGCTTCTTGAGGGGAAAGCTGTAACTCTGTGAGATGATTTCACAGAACACAAAGAAGTTTCTCAGAAAGCTTCCTCCTCTTTGTTATCGTAGTATATTTCCTTTGGCCCTATAGTCTTCAAAGGGATCCGAAATATCTGTTCTCAGATTCCACAGAAATAAGGCTAGCAAAGAGATCCACGAAATACAGATGTAACTCTGTGAGAGGAAGTCACGAATCACAGAGGAGTTTCTCAGAAAGCTTCTTTCCAGATTTCATCTGAGGATATTTCCTTTTTCACCATAGCCCTCTATGGGCTTCCAAATATCACTTTGCCAATTCCACAAGAACTGTCTTAGCGACAGGCTTCTTGAGGGGAAAGCTGTAACTCTGTGAGATGATTTCACAGAACACAAAGAAGTTTCTCAGAAAGATTCCTTCTCTTTGTTATCGGAGGATATTTCCTTTGGCGCTATAGTCTTCAAAGGGATCCGAAATATCTGTTCTCAGATTCCACAGAAATAAGGCTAGCAAAGAGATCCACGAAATACAGATGTAACTCTGTGAGATGAATGAACAGAACACTAAGCAGTTTCTCAGAAAGCTTCTTTCCAGATTTCATCTGAGGATATTTCCTTTTTCACCGGAGCCCTCTATGGGCTGCCAAATATCACTTTGCCAATTCCACAAGAACTGTCTTAGCGACAGGCTTCTTGAGGAGAAAGCTGTAACTCTGTGAGATGATTTCGCAGAACACAAAGAAGTTTCTCAGAGAGATTCCTTCTCTTTGTTATCGGAGGATATTTCCTTTGGCCCTTTAGTCTTCAAAGGGATCCGAAATATCTGTTCTCAGATTCCACAGAAATAAGGCTAGCAAAGAGATCCACGAAATACAGATGTAACTCTGAGAGATGAATGGACAGAACACTAAGCAGTTTCTCAAAAAGCTTCTTTCCAGATTTCATCTGAGGATATTTCCTTTTTCACCGTAGCCCTCTATGGGCTTCCAAATATCACTTTGCCAATTCCACAAGAACTGTCTTAGCGAAAGGCTTCTTGAGGGGAAAGCTATAACTCTGTGAGATGATTTCACAGAACACAAAGAACTTTCTCAGAAAGCTTCTTTCTCTTTGTTATCGGAGGATATTTCCTTTGGCCCTATAGTCTTCAAAGGGATCCGAAATATCTGTTCTCAGATTCCACAGAAATAAGGCTAGCAAAGAGATCCACGAAATACAAATGTAACTCTGTGAGTGGAAGTCACACATCACAGAGCAGTTTCTCAGAAAGCTTCTTTCCAGATTTCATCTGAGGATATTTCCTTTTTCACCATAGCCCTCTATGGGTTTCCAAATATCACTTTGCCAATTCCACAAGAACTGTCTTAGCGAAAGGCTTCTTGAGGGGAAAGCTGTAACTCTGTGATATGATTTCGCAGAACACAAAGAAGTTTCTCAGAAAGCTTCTTTCTCTCTCTTATCGGAGGATATATCCTTTGTCCCTATAGTCTTCAAAGGGATCCGAAATATCTGTTCTCAGATTCCACAGAAATAAGGCTAGCAAAGAGATCCACGAAATACAGATGTAACTCTGTGAGATGAATGAACAGAACACTAAGCAGTTTCTCAGAAAGCTTCTTTCCAGATTTTATATGAGGATATCTCCTTTTTCACCGTAGCCTACTGTGGGCTTCCAAATATCACTTTGCCAATTCCACAAGAACTGTCTCAGCGAAAGGCTTCTTGAGGGGAAAGCTGTAACACTGTGAGATGATTTCACAGAACACAAAGAAGTTTCTCAGAAAGCTTCTTTCTCTTTGTTATCGGAGGATATTTCCTTTGGCCCTATAGTCTTCAAAGGGATCCGAAATATCTGTTCTCAGATTACACAGAAATAAGGCTAGCAAAGAGATCCACGAAATACAGATGTAAGTCTGTGAGATGAATGAACAGAACACTAAGCAGTTTCTCAGAAATCTTCTTTCTAGATTTCATCTGAGGATATTTCCTTTTTCACCAGAGCCCTCTATGGGCTTCCAAATATCACTTTGCCAATTCCACAAGAACTGTCTTAGCGAAAGGCTTCTTGAGGGGAAAGCTGTAACTCTGTGAGATGATTTCACAGAACACAAAGAAGTTTCTCAGAAAGCTTCCTTCTCTTTGTTATCGGAGGGTATTTCCTTTGTCCCTATAGTCTTCAAAGGGATCCGAAATATCTGTTCTCAGATTCCACAGAAATAAGGCTAGCAAAGAGATCCACGAAATACAGATGCATCTCTGTGAGTCGAAGTCACACATCACAGAGCAGTTTCTCAGAAAGCTTCTTTCCAGATTTCATCTGAGGATATTTCTTTTTTCAACATAGCCCTCTATGGGCTGCCAAATATCACTTTGCCAATTCCAGAAGAACTGTCTTAGCGAAAGGCTTCTTGAGGGGAAAGCTGTAACTCTGTGAGACGATTTCACAGAACACAAAGAAGTTTCTCAGAAAGCTTCATTCTCTTTGTTATCGGAGGATATTTCCTTTGGCCCTATAGTCTTCAAAGGGATCCGAAATATCTGTTCTCAGATTCCACAGAAATAAGGCTAGCAAAGAGATCTACGAAATACAGATGTAACTCTGAGAGATGAATGAACAGAACACTAAGCAGTTTCTCAGAAAGTTTCTTTCCAGATTTCATTTGAGGATATTTCCTTTTTCACCATAGCCCTCTATGGGCTTCCAAATATCACTTTGCCAATTTCACAAGAACTGTCTTAGCGAAAGGCTTCTTGAGGGGAAATCTGTAACTCTGTGAGATGATTTCACAGAACACAAAGAAGTTTCTCAGAAAGCTTCCTTCTCTTTGTTATCGGAGGATATTTCCTTTGGCCCTATAGTCTTCAAAGGGATCCGAAATATCCGTTCTCAGATTCCACAGAAATAAGGCTAGCAAAGAGATTCACGAAATACAGATGTAACCCTGGAAGTGGAAGTCACACATCACAGAGCAGTTTCTCAGAAAGCTTCTTTCCAGATTTCATCTGAGGATATTTCCTTTCTCACCATAGCCCTCTATGGGCTTCCAAATATCACTTTGCCAATTCCACAAGAACTGTCTTAGCGAAAGGCTTCTTGAGGGGAAAGCTGTAACTCTGAGAGATGATTTCACAGAACACAAAGAAGTTTCTCAGAAAGTTTCTTTCTCTTTGTTATCGGAGGATATTGCCTTTAGCCCTATAGTCTTCAAAGGAATCCGAAATATCTGATCTCAGATGCCACAGAAATAAGGCTAGCAAAGTGATCCACGAAATACAGATGTAACTCTGTGAGTGGAAGTCACACATCACAGAGCAGTTTCTCAGAAAGCTTCTTTCCGGATTTCATCTGAGGATATTTCCTTTTTCACCATAGCCCTCTATTGGCTTCCAAATATCACTTTGCCAATTCCACAAGAACTGTCTTAGCGAAAGGCTTCTTGAGGGGAAAGCTGTAACTCTGTGATATGATTTCACAGAACACAAGGAAGTTTCTCAGAAAGCTTCTTTCTCTCTGTTATCGGAGGATATTTCCTTTGTCCCTATTGTCTTCAAAGGGATCCGAAATATCTGTTCTCAGATTCCACAGAAATAAGGCTAGCAAAGAGATCCACGAAATACAGATGTAACTCTGAGAGATGAATGAACAGAACACTAAGCAGTTTCTCAGAAAGCTTCTTTCCAGATTTCATCTGAGGATATTTCCTTTTTCACCATAGCCCTCTATGGGCTTCCAAATATCACTTTACCAATTCCACAAGAACTGTCTTAGCGAAAGGCTTCTTGAGGGGAAAGCTGTAACTCTGTGAGATGATTTCACAGAACACAAAGAAGTTTCTCAGAAAGCTTCCTTCTCTTTGTTATCGGAGGATATTTCCTTTGGCCCTATAGACTTCAAAGGGATCCGAAATATCTGTTCTCAGATTCCACAGAAATAAGGCTAGCAAAGAGATCCACGAAATACAGATGTAACTCTGTGAGTGGAAGTTACACATCACAGAGCAGTTTCTCAGAAAGCTACTTTCCAGATTTCATCTGAGGATATTTCCTTTTTCACCATAGCCCTCTATGGGCTTCCAAATATCACTTTGCCAATTCCACAAAAACAGTCTTAGCGAAAGGCTTCTTGAGGGGAAAGCTGTAACTCTGTTAGATGATTTCACTGAACACAAAGAAGTTTCTCAGAAAGCTTCTTTCTCTTTGTTATCGGAGGATATTTCCTTTGGCCCTATACTCTTCAAAGGGATCCGAAATATCTGTTCTCAGATTCCACAGAAATAAGGCTAGCAAAGAGATCCACGAAATACAGATGTAACTCTGTGATATGAATGAACAGAACACTAAGCAGTTTCTCAGAAATCTTCTTTCCACATTTCATCTGAGGATATTTCCTTTTTCACCATAGCCCTCTATGGGCTGCCAAATATCACTTTGCCAATTCCACAAGAACTGTCTTAGCGAAAGGCTTCTTGAGGGGAAAGCTGTAACTCTGTGAGATGATTTCACAGAACACAAAGAAGTTTCTCAGAAAGCTTCCTTCTCTTTGTTATCGGAGGTTATTTCCTTTGTCCCTATATTCTTCAAAGGGATCCGAAATATCTGTTCTCAGATTCCACAGAAATAAGGCTAGCAAAGAGATCCACGAAATACAGATGTAACTCTGAGAGATGAATGAACAGAACACTAAGCAGTTTCTTAGAAAGCTTCTTTCCAGATTTCATCTGAGGATATTTCCTTTTTCACCATAGCCCTCTATGGGCTTCCAAATATCACTTTGCCAATTCCACAAGAACTGTCTTAACGACAGGCTTCTTGAGGGGAAAGCTGTAACTCTGTGAGATGATTTCACAGAACACAAAGAAGTTTCTCAGAAAGATTCCTTCTCTTTGTTATCGGAGGATATTTCCTTGGCCCTATAGTCTTCAAAGGGATCCGAAATATCTGTTCTCAGATTCCACAGAAATAAGGCTAGCAAAGAGATCCACGAAATACAGATGTAACTCTGTGAGATGAATGAACAGAACACTAAGCAGTTTCTCAGAAAGCTTCTTTCCAGATTTCATCTGAGGATATTTCCTTTTTCACCATAGCCCTCTATGGGCTGCCAAATATCACTTTGCCAATTCCACAAGAACTGTCTTAGCGAAGGGGTTCTGGAGGGGAAAGCTGTAACTCTGTGATATGATTTCACAGAACACAAGGAAGTTTCTCAGAAAGCTTCTTTCTCTCTGTTATCGGAGGATATTTCCTTTGTCCCTATTGTCTTCAAAGGGATCCGAAATATCTGTTCTCAGATTCCACAGAAATAAGGCTAGCAAAGAGATCCACGAAATACAGATGTAACTCTGAGAGATGAATGAACAGAACACTAAGCAGTTTTCAGAAAGCTTCTTTCCAGATTTCATCTGAGGATATTTCCTTTTTCACCATAGCCATCTATGGGCTTTCAAATATCACTTTGCCAATTCCACAAGAACTGTCTTATCGAAAGGCTTCTTGAGGGGATAGCTGTAACTCTGTGAGATGATTTCACAGAACACAAAGAAGTTTCTCAGAAAGCTTCCTTCTCTTTGTTATCGAAGGATATTTCCTTTGGCCCTATAGTCTTCAAAGGGATCCGAAATATCTGTTCTCAGATTCCACAGAAATAAGGCTAGCAAAGAGATCCACGAAATGCAGATGTAACTCTGTGAGTGGAAGTCACACATCACAGAGCAGTTTCTCAGAAAGCTTCTTTCCAGATTTCATCTGAGGATATTTCCTTTTTCACCATAGCCCTCTATGGGCTTCCAAATATCACTTTGCCAATTCCACAAGAACAGTGTTAGCGAAAGGCTTCTTGAGGGGAAAGCTGTAACTCTGTTAGATGATTTCACTGAACACAAAGAAGTTTCTCAGAACGCTTCCCTCTCTTTGTTATCGTAGGATATTTCCTTTGGCCCTATAGTCTTCAAAGGGATCCGAAATATCTGTTCTCAGATTCCACAGAAATAAGGCTAGCAAAGAGATCGACGAAATACACATGTAACTCTGTGATATGAATGAAAAGAACACTAAGCAGTTTCTCAGAAAGCTTCTTTCCACATTTCATCTGAGGATATTTCCTTTTTCACCATAGCCCTCTATGGGCTGCCAAATATCACTTTGCCAATTCCACAAGAACTGTCTTAGCGAAAGGCTTCTTGAGGGGAAAGCTGTAACTCTGTGAGATGATTTCACAGAACACAAAGAAGTTTCTCAGAAAGCTTCCTCCTCTTTGTTATCGTAGGATATTTCCTTTGGCCCTATAGTCTTCAAAGGGATCCGAAATATCTGTTCTCAGATTCCACAGAAATAAGGCTAGCAAAGAGATCCACGAAATACAGATGTAACTCTGTGAGAGGAAGTCACGAATCACAGAGCAGTTTCTCAGAAAGCTTCTTTCCAGATTTCATCTGAGGATATTTCCTTTTTCACCATAGCCCTCTATGGGCTTCCAAATATCACTTTGCCAATTCCACAAGAACTGTCTTAGCGACAGGCTTCTTGAGGGGAAAGCTGTAACTCTGTGAGATGATTTCACAGAACACAAAGAAGTTTCTCAGAAAGATTCCTTCTCTTTGTTATCGGAGGATATTTCCTTTGGCGCTATAGTCTTCAAAGGGATCCGAAATATCTGTTCTCAGATTCCACAGAAATAAGGCTAGCAAAGAGATCCACGAAATACAGATGTAACTCTGTGAGATGAATGAACAGAACACTAAGCAGTTTCTCAGAAAGCTTCTTTCCAGATTTCATCTGAGGATATTTCCTTTTTCACCGGAGCCCTCTATGGGCTGCCAAATATCACTTTGCCAATTCCACAAGAACTGTCTTAGCGAAGGGCTTCTTGAGGGGAAAGCTGTATCTCTGTGAGATGATTTCACAGAACACAAAGAAGTTTCTCAGAAAGCTTCCTTCTCTTTGTTATCGGAGGATATTTCCTTTGTCCCTATAGTCTTCTAAAGGGATCCGAAATATCTGTTCTCAGATTCCACAGAAATAAGGCTAGCAAAGAGATCCACGAAATACAGATGTAATTCTGAGAGATGAATGAACAGAACACTAAGCAGTTTCTCAGAAAGCTTCTTTCCAGATTTCATCTGAGGATATTTCCTTTTTCACCATAGCCCTCTATGGGCTTCCAAATATCACTTTGCCAATTCCACAAGAACTGTCTTAGCGACAGGCTTCTTGAGGAGAAAGCTGTAACTCTGTGAGATGATTTCGCAGAACACAAAGAAGTTTCTCAGAGAGATTCCTTCTCTTTGTTATCGGAGGATATTTCCTTTGGCCCTTTAGTCTTCAAAGGGATCCGAAATATCTGTTCTCAGATTCCACAGAAATAAGGCTAGCAAAGAGATCCACGAAATACAGATGTAACTCTGAGAGATGAATGGACAGAACACTAAGCAGTTTCTCAAAAAGCTTCTTTCCAGATTTCATCTGAGGATATTTCCTTTTTCACCGTAGCCCTCTATGGGCTTCCAAATATCACTTTGCCAATTCCACAAGAACTGTCTTAGCGAAAGGCTTCTTGAGGGGAAAGCTATAACTCTGTGAGATGATTTCACAGAACACAAAGAACTTTCTCAGAAAGCTTCTTTCTCTTTGTTATCGGAGGATATTTCCTTTGGCCCTATAGTCTTCAAAGGGATCCGAAATATCTGTTCTCAGATTCCACAGAAATAAGGCTAGCAAAGAGATCCACGAAATACAAATGTAACTCTGTGAGTGGAAGTCACACATCACAGAGCAGTTTCTCAGAAAGCTTCTTTCCAGATTTCATCTGAGGATATTTCCTTTTTCACCATAGCCCTCTATGGGTTTCCAAATATCACTTTGCCAATTCCACAAGAACTGTCTTAGCGAAAGGCTTCTTGAGGGGAAAGCTGTAACTCTGTGATATGATTTCGCAGAACACAAAGAAGTTTCTCAGAAAGCTTCTTTCTCTCTCTTATCGGAGGATATATCCTTTGTCCCTATAGTCTTCAAAGGGATCCGAAATATCTGTTCTCAGATTCCACAGAAATAAGGCTAGCAAAGAGATCCACGAAATACAGATGTAACTCTGTGAGATGAATGAACAGAACACTAAGCAGTTTCTCAGAAAGCTTCTTTCCAGATTTTATATGAGGATATCTCCTTTTTCACCGTAGCCTACTATGGGCTTCCAAATATCACTTTCCCAATTCCACAAGAACTGTCTCAGCGAAAGGCTTCTTGAGGGGAAAGCTGTAACACTGTGAGATGATTTCACAGAACACAAAAAAGTTTCTCAGAAAGCTTCTTTCTCTTTGTTATCGGAGGATATTTCCTTTGGCCCTATAGTCTTCAAAGGGATCCGAAATATCTGTTCTCAGATTCCACAGAAATAAGGCTAGCAAAGAGATCCACGAAATACAGATGTAAGTCTGTGAGATGAATGAACAGAACACTAAGCAGTTTCTCAGAAATCTTCTTTCTAGATTTCATCTGAGGATATTTCCTTTTTCACCAGAGCCCTCTATGGGCTTCCAAATATCACTTTGCCAATTCCACAAGAACTGTCTTAGCGAAAGGCTTCTTGAGGGGAAAGCTGTAACTCTGTGAGATGATTTCACAGAACACAAAGAAGTTTCTCAGAAAGCTTCCTTCTCTTTGTTATCGGAGGGTATTTCCTTTGTCCCTATAGTCTTCAAAGGGATCCGAAATATCTGTTCTCAGATTCCACAGAAATAAGGCTAGCAAAGAGATCCACGAAATACAGATGCATCTCTGTGAGTCGAAGTCACACATCACAGAGCAGTTTCTCAGAAAGCTTCTTTCCAGATTTCATCTGAGGATATTTCTTTTTTCAACATAGCCCTCTATGGGCTGCCAAATATCACTTTGCCAATTCCAGAAGAACTGTCTTAGCGAAAGGCTTCTTGAGGGGAAAGCTGTAACTCTGTGAGACGATTTCAGAGAACACAAAGAAGTTTCTCAGAAAGCTTCCTTCTCTTTGTTATCGGAGGATATTTCCTTTGGCCCTATAGTCTTCAAAGGGATCCGAAATATCTGTTCTCAGATTCCACAGAAATAAGGCTAGCAAAGAGATCTACGAAATACAGATGTAACTCTGAGAGATGAATGAACAGAACACTAAGCACTTTCTCAGAAAGTTTCTTTCCAGATTTCATTTGAGGATATTTCCTTTTTCACCATAGCCCTCTATGGGCTTCCAAATATCACTTTGCCAATTTCACAAGAACTGTCTTAGCGAAAGGCTTCTTGAGGGGAAATCTGTAACTCTGTGAGATGATTTCACAGAACACAAAGAAGTTTCTCAGAAAGCTTCCTTCTCTTTGTTATCGGAGGATATTTCCTTTGGCCCTATAGTCTTCAAAGGGATCCGAAATATCCGTTCTCAGATTCCACAGAAATAAGGCTAGCAAAGAGATTCACGAAATACAGATGTAACCCTGGAAGTGGAAGTCACACATCACAGAGCAGTTTCTCAGAAAGCTTCTTTCCAGATTTCATCTGAGGATATTTCCTTTCTCACCATAGCCCTCTATGGGCTTCCAAATATCACTTTGCCAATTCCACAAGAACTGTCTTAGCGAAAGGCTTCTTGAGGGGAAAGCTGTAACTCTGAGAGATGATTTCACAGAACACAAAGAAGTTTCTCAGAAAGTTTCTTTCTCTTTGTTATCGGAGGATATTGCCTTTAGCCCTATAGTCTTCAAAGGAATCCGAAATATCTGATCTCAGATGCCACAGAAATACGGCTAGCAAAGTGATCCACGAAATACAGATGTAACTCTGTGAGTGGAAGTCACACATCACAGAGCAGTTTCTCAGAAAGCTTCTTTCCGGATTTCATCTGAGGATATTTCCTTTTTCACCATAGCCCTCTATTGGCTTCCAAATATCACTTTGCCAATTCCACAAGAACTGTCTTAGCGAAAGGCTTCTTGAGGGGAAAGCTGTAACTCTGTGATATGATTTCACAGAACACAAGGAAGTTTCTCAGAAAGCTTCTTTCTCTCTGTTATCGGAGGATATTTCCTTTGTCCCTATTGTCTTCAAAGGGATCCGAAATATCTGTTCTCAGATTCCACAGAAATAAGACTAGCAAAGAGATCCACGAAATACAGATGTAACTCTGAGAGATGAATGAACAGAACACTAAGCAGTTTCTCAGAAAGCTTCTTTCCAGATTTCATCTGAGGATATTTCCTTTTTCACCATAGCCCTCTATGGGCTTCCAAATATCACTTTACCAATTCCACAAGAACTGTCTTAGCGAAAGGCTTCTTGAGGGGAAAGCTGTAACTCTGTGAGATGATTTCACAGAACACAAAGAAGTTTCTCAGAAAGCTTCCTTCTCTTTGTTATCGGAGGATATTTCCTTTGGCGCTATAGACTTCAAAGGGATCCGAAATATCTGTTCTCAGATTCCACAGAAATAAGGCTAGCAAAGAGATCCACGAAATACAGATGTAACTCTGTGAGTGGAAGTCACACATCACAGAGCAGTTTCTCAGAAAGCTTCTTTCCAGATTTCATCTGAGGATATTTCCTTTTTCACCATAGCCCTCTATGGGCTTCCAAATATCTCTTTGCGAATTCCACAAGAACTGTCTTAGCGAAAGGCTTCTTGAGTGGAAAGCTGTAACTCTGTGAGATGATTTGACAGAACACAAAGAAGTTTCTCAGAAAGCTTCTTTCTCTCTTTTATCGGAGGATATTTCCTTTGTCCCTATAGTCTTCAAAGGGATCAGAAATATCTGTTCTCAGATTCCACAGAAATAAGGCTAGCAAAGAGATCCACGAAATACAGATGTAACTCTGAGAGATGAATGAACAGAACACTAAGCAGTTTCTCAGAAAGCTTCTTTCCAGATTTCATCTGAGGATATTTCCTTTTTCACCATAGCCCTCTATGGGCTTCCAAATATCACTTTGCCAATTCCACAAGAACTGTCTTAGCGAAAGGCTTCTTGAGGGGAAAGCTGTAACTCTGTGAGATGATTTCACAGAACACAAAGAAGTTTCTCAGAAAGATTCCTTCTCTTTGTTATCGGAGGATATTATCTTTGGCCCTATAGTCTTCAAAGGTATCCGAAATATCTGTTCTCAGATTCCACAGAAATAAGGCTAGCAAAGAGATCCACGAAATACAGATGTAACTCTGTGAGATGAATGAACAGAACACTAAGCAGTTTCTCAGAAAGCTTCTTTCCAGATTTCATCTGAGGATACTTCCTTTTTCACCATAGCCCTCTATGGGCTGCCAAATATCACTTTGCCAATTCCACAAGAACTGTCTTAGCGATGGGCTTCTGGAGGGGAAAGCTGTAACTCTGTGATATTATTTCACAGAACATAAGGAAGTTTCTCAGAAAGCTTCTTTCTCTCTGTTATCGGAGGATATTTCCTTTGTCCCTATTGTCTTCAAAGGGATCCGAAATATCTGTTCTCAGATTCCACAGAAATAAGGCTAGCAAAGAGATCCACGAAATACAGATGTAACTCTGAGAGATGAATGAACAGAACACTAAGCAGTTTCTCAGAAAGCTTCTTTCCAGATTTCATCTGAGGATATTTCCTTTTTCACCATAGCCCTCTACGGGGTTCCAAATATCACTTTGCCAATTCCACAAGAACTGTCTTAGCGAAAGACTTCTTGAGGGGAAAGCTGTAACTCTGTGAGATGATTTCACAGAACACAAAGAAGTTTCTCAGAAAGCTTCCTTCTCTTTGTTATCGGAGGATATTTCCTTTGGCGCTATTGTCTTCAAAGGGATCCGAAATATCTGTTCTCAGATTCCACAGAAATAAAGCTAGCAAAGAGATCCACGAAATACAGATGTAACTCTGTGAGTGGAAGTCACACATCACAGTGCAGTTTCTCAGAAAGCTTCTTTCCAGATTTCATCTGAGGATATTTCCTTTTTCACCATAGCCCTCTAGGGGCTTCCAAATATCACTTTTCCAATTCCACAAGAACTGTCTTAGCGAATGCCTTCTTGAGGGGAAAGCTGTAACTCTGTGAGATGATTTCACAGAACACAAAGAAGTTTCTCAGAAAGCTTCCTTCTCTTTTTTATCGGAGGATATTTCCTTTGGCCCTATAGTCTTCAAAAGGATCCGAAATATCTCTTCTCAGATTCCACAGAAATAAGGCTACCAAAGAGATCCACGAAATACAGATGTAACTCTGTGAGTGGAAGTCACACATCACAGTGCAGTTTCTCAGAAAGCTTCTTTCCAGATTTCATCTGAGGATATTTCCTTTTTCACCATAGCCCTCTATGGGCTTCCAAATATCACTTTGCCAATTCCACAAGAACTGTCTTAGCGAAAGGCTTCTTGAGGGGAAAGCTGTAATTCTGTGAGATGATTTCACTGAACACAAAGAATTTTCTCAGAAAGCTTCTTTCTCTTTGTTATCGGAGGATATTTTTTTGGCCCTATAGTCTTCAAAGGGATCAGAAATATCTGTTCTCAGACTCCACAGAAATAAGGCTAGCAAAGAGATCCACGAAATACAGATGTAATTCTGTGAGATGAATGAACAGAACACTAAGCAGTTTCTCAGAAAGCTTCTTTCCAGATTTCATCTGAGGATATTTCCTTTTTCACCATAGCCCTCTATGGGCTTCCAAATATCACTTTGCCAATTCCACAAGAACTGTCTTAGCGAAAGGCTTCTTGAGGGGAAAGCTGTAACTCTGTGAGATGATTTCACAGAACACAAAGAAGTTTCTCAGACAGCTTCTTTCTCTCTTTTATCGGAGGATATTTCCTTTGGCCCTATAGTCTTCAAAGGGATCAGAAATATCTGTTCTCAGATTCCACAGAAATAAGGCTAGCAGAGAGATCCACGAAATACAGATGTAACTCTGTGAGTCGAAGTCACACATCACAGAGCAGTTTCTCAGAAATCTTCTTTCCAGATTTCATCAGAGGATATTTCCTTTTTCACCATAGCCCTCTATGGGCTTCCAAATATCACTTTGCCAATTCCACAAAAACTGTCTTATCGAAAGGCTTCTTGAGGGGAAAGCTGTAACTCTGTGAGATGATTTCACTGAACACAAAGAAGTTTCTCAGAAAGCTTCTTTCTCTTTGTTATCGGAGAATATTTCCTTTGTCCCTATAGTCTTCAAAGGGATCCGAAATATCTGTTCTCAGATTCCACAGAAATAAGGCTAGCAAAGAGATCCACGAAATACAAATGTAAGTCTGTGAGTGGAAGTTACACATCACAGAGCAGTTTCTCAGGAAGCTTCTTTCCAGATTTCATCTGAGGATATTTCCTTTTTCACCATAGCCCTCTATGGGCTTCCAAATATCACTTTGCCAATTCCACAAGAACTGTCTTAGCGAAAGGCTTCTTGAGGGGAAAGCTGTAACTCTGTTAGATGATTTCACTGAACACAAAGAAGTTTCTCAGAAAGCTTCTTTCTCTTTGTTATCGGAGGATATTTCCTTTGGCCCTATAGTCTTCAAAGGGATCCGAAATATCTGTTCTCAGATTCCACAGAAATAAGGCTAGCAAAGAGATCCACGAAATACAGATGTAACTCTGTGAGATGAATGAACAGAACACTAAGCAGTTTCTCAGAAAGCTTCTTTCCAGATTTCATCTGAGGATATTTCCTTTTTCACCATAGCCCTCTATGGGCTTCCAAATATCACTTTGCCAATTCCACAAGAACTGTCTTAGCGAAAGGCTTCTTGAGGGGAAAGCTGTAACTCTGTGAGATGATTTCACAGAACACAAAGAAGTTTCTCAGAAAGATTCCTTCTCTTTGTTATCGGAGGATATTTCCTTTGGCCCTATAGTCTTCACAGGGATCCGAAATATCTGTTCTCAGATTCCACAGAAATAAGGCTAGCAAAGAGATCCACGAAATACAGATGTAACTCTGTGAGATGAATGAACAGAACACTAAGCAGTTTCTCAGAAAGCTTCTTTCCAGATTTCATCTGAGGATATTTCCTTTTTCACCATAGCCCTCTATAGGCTGCCAAATATCACTTTGCCAATTCCACAAGAACTGTCTTAGCGATGGGCTTCTGGAGGGGAAAGCTGTAACTCTGTGATATGATTTCACAGAACACAAGGAAGTTTCTCAGAAAGCTTCTTTCTCTCTGTTATCGGAGGATATTTCCTTTGTCCCTATTGTCTTCAAAGGGATCCGAAATATCTGTTCTCAGATTCCACAGAAATAAGGCTTGCAAAGAGATCCACGAAATACAGATGTAACTCTGAGAGATGAATGAACAGAACACTAAGCAGATTCTCAGAAAGCTTCTTTCCAGATTTCATCTGAGGATATTTCCTTTTTCACCATAGCCCTCTATGGGGTTCCAAATATCACTTTGCCAATTCCACAAGAACTGTCTTAGCGAAAGACTTCTTGAGGGGAAAGCTGTAACTCTGTGAGATGATTTCACAGAACACAAAGAAGTTTCTCAGAAAGCTTCCTTCTCTTTGTTATCGGAGGATATTTCCTTTGGCGCTATTGTCTTCAAAGGGATCCGAAATATCTGTTCTCAGATTCCACAGAAATAAAGCTAGCAAAGAGATCCACGAAATACAGATGTAACTCTGTGAGTGGAAGTCACACATCACAGTGCAGTTTCTCAGAAAGCTTCTTTCCAGATTTCATCTGAGGATATTTCCTTTTTCACCATAGCCCTCTATGGGCTTCCAAATATCACTTTGTCAATTCCACAAGAACTGTCTTAGGGAAAGGCTTCTTGAGGGGAAAGCTGTAACTCTGTGATATGATTTCACTGAACACAAAGAAGTTTCTCAGAAAGCTTCTTTCTCTTTGTTATCGGAGAATATTTCCTTTGGCCCTATAGTCTTCAAAGGGATCCGAAATATCTGTTCTCAGATTCCACAGAAATAAGGCTAGCAAAGAGATCCACGAAATACACATGTAACTCTGAGAGATGAATGAACAGAACACTAAGCAGTTTCTCAGAAAGCTTCTTTCCAGATTTCATCTGAGGATATTTCCTTTTTCACCAAAGCCCTCTATGGGGTTCCAAATATCACTTTGCCAATTCCACAAGAACTGTCTTAGCGAAAGACTTCTTGAGGGGAAAGCTTTAACTCTGTGAGATGATTTCACAGAACACAAAGAAGTTTCTCAGAAAGCTTCCTTCTCTTTGTTATCGGAGGATATTTCCTTTGGCGCTATTGTCTTCAAAGGGATCCGAAATATCTGTTCTCAGATTCCACAGAAATAAAGCTAGCAAAGAGATCCACGAAATACAGATGTAATTCTGTGAGTGGAAGTCACACATCACAGTGCAGTTTCTCAGAAAGCTTCTTTCCAGATTTCATCTGAGGATATTTCCTTTTTCACCATAGCCCTCTATGGGCTTCCAAATATCACTTTGTCAATTCCACAAGAACTGTCTTAGGGAAAGGCTTCTTGAGGGGAAAGCTGTAACTCTGTGATATGATTTCACTGAACACAAAGAAGTTTCTCAGAAAGCTTCTTTCTCTTTGTTATCGGAGAATATTTCCTTTGGCCCTATACTCTTCAAAGGGATCCGAAATATCTGTTCTCAGATTCCACAGAAATTAGGCTAGCAAAGAGATCCACGAAATACAGATGTAACTCTGAGAGATGAATGAACAGAACACTAAGCAGTTTTCAGAAAGCTTCTTTCCAGATTTCATCTGAGGATATTTCCTTTTACACCATAGCCCTCTATGGGCTTCCAAATATCACTTTGCCAATTCCACAAGAACTGTCTTATCGAAAGGCTTCTTGAGGGGATAGCTGTAACTCTGTGAGATGATTTCACAGAACACAAAGAAGTTTCTCAGAAAGCTTCCTTCTCTTTGTTATCGGAGGATATTTCCTTTGGCCCTATAGTTTTCAATGGGATCCGAAATATCTGTTCTCAGATTCCACAGAAATAAGGCTAGCAAAGAGATCCACGAAATACAGATGTAACTCTGTGAGATGAATGAACAGATCACTAAGCAGTTTCTCAGAAAGCTTCTTTCCAGATTTCATCTGAGGATATTTCCTTTTTCACCATAGCCCTCTAGGGGCTTCCAAATATCACTTTGCCAATTCCACAAGAAATGTCTTAGCGAAAGGCTTCTTGAGGGGAAAGCTGTAACTCTGTGAGATGAGTTCACAGAACACAAAGAAGTTTCTCAGAAAGCTTCCTTCTCTTTGTTATCGGAGGATATTTCCTTTGGCCCTATAGTCTTCAAAAGGATCCGAAATATCTCTTCTCAGATTCCACAGAAATAAGGCTAGCAAAGAGATCCACGAAATACAGATGTAACTCTGTGAGTCGAAGTCACACATCACAGAGCAGTTTCTCAGAAAGCTTCTTTCCAGATTTCATCAGAGGATATTTCCTTTTTCACCGTAGCCCTCTATGGGCTTCCAAATATCACTTTGCCAATTCCACAAGAACTGTCTTAGCGAAAGGCTTCTTCAGGGGAAAGCTGTAACTCTGTGAGATGATTTCACTGAACACAAAGAATTTTCTCAGAAAGCTTCTTTCTCTTTGTTATCGGAGAATATTTCCTTTGGCCCTATAGTCTTCAAAGGGATCCGAAATATCTGTTCTCAGATTCCACAGAAAGAAGGCTAGCAAAGAGATCCACGAAATACAGATGTAACTCTGTGAGATGAATGAACAGAACACTAAGCAGTTTCTCAGAAAGCTTCTTTCCAGATTTCATCTGAGGATATTTCCTTTTTCACCATAGCCCTCTATGGGCTGCCAAATATCACTTTGCCAATTCCACAAGAACTGTCTTAGCGATGGGCTTCTGGAGGGGAAAGCTGTAACTCTGTGAGATGATTTCACAGAACACAAGGAAGTTTCTCAGAAAGCTTCTTTCTCTCTGTTATCGGAGGATTTTTCCTTTATTCCTATTGTCTTCAAAGGGATCCGAAATATCTGTTCTCAGATTCCACAGAAATAAGGCTAGCAAAGAGATCCACGAAATACAGATGTAACTCTGAGAGATGAATGAACAGAACACTAAGCAGTTTTCAGAAAGCTTCTTTCCAGATTTCATCTGAGGATATTTCCTTTTTCACCATAGCCCTCTATGGGCTTCCAAATATCACTTTGCCAATTCCACAAGAACTGTCTTATCGAAAGGCTTCTTGAGGGGATAGCTGTAACTCTGTGAGATGATTTCACAGAACACAAAGAAGTTTCTCAGAAAGCTTCCTTCTCTTTGTTATCGGAGGATATTTCCTTTGGCGCTATTGTCTTCAAAGGGATCAGAAATATCTGTTCTCAGATTCCACAGATATAAGGCTAGCAGAGAGATCCACGAAATACAGATGTAACTCTGTGAGTCGAAGTCACACATCGCAGAGCAGTTTCTCAGAAATCTTCTTTCCAGATTTCATCAGAGGATATTTCGTTTTTCACCATAGCCCTCTATGGGCTTCCAAATATCACTTTGCCAATTCCACAAGAACTGTCTTAGCGAAAGGCTTCTAGAGGGGAAAGCTGTAACTCTGTGAGATGATTTCACTGAACACAAAGAAGTTTCTCAGAAAGCTTCTTTCTCTTTGTTATCGGAGAATATTTCCTTTGGCCCTATAGTCTTCAAAGGGATCCGCAATATCTGTTCTCAGATTCCACAGAAATAAGGCTAGCAAAGAGATCCACGAAATACAGATGTAACTCTGTGAGATGAATGAACAGAACACTAAGCAGTTTTCAGAAAGCTTCTTTCCAGATTTCATCTGAGGATATTTCCTTTTTCACCATAGCCCTCTATGGGCTTCCAAATATCACTGTGCCAATTCCACAAGAACAGTCTTAGCGAAAGGCTTCTTGAGGGGAAAGCTGTAATTCTGTTAGATGATTTCACTGAACACAAAGAAGTTTCTCAGAATGCTTCTTTCTCTTTGTTATCGGAGGATATTTCCTTTGGCCCTATAGTCTTCAAAGGGATCCGAAATATCTGTTCTCAGATTCCACAGAAATAAGGCTAGCAAAGAGATCCACGAAATACAGATGTAACTCTGAGAGATGAATGAACAGAACACTAAGCAGTTTCTCAGAAAGCTTCTTTCCAGATTTCATCTGAGGATATTTCCTTTTTCACCATAGCCCTCTATGGGCTTCCAAATATCACTTTGCCAATTCCACAAGAACTGTCTTAGCGACAGGCTTCTTGAGGGGAAAGCTGTAACTCTGTGAGATGATTTCACAGAACACCAAGAAGTTTCTCAGAAAGATTCCTTCTCTTTGTTATCGGAGGTTATTTCCTTTGGCCCTATAGTCTTCAAAGGTATCCGAAATATCTGTTCTCAGATTCCACAGAAATAAGGCTAGCAAAGAGATCCACGAAATACAGATGTAACTCTGTGAGATGAATGAACAGAACACTAAGCAGTTTCTCAGAAAGCTTCTTTCCATATTTCATCTGAGGATATTTCCTTTTTCACCATAGCCCTCTATGGGCTGCCAAATATCACTTTGCCAATTCCACAAGAACTGTCTTAGCGAAGGGCTTCTGGAGGGGAAAGCTGTAACTCTGTGATATGATTTCACAGAACACAAGGAAGTTTCTCAGAAAGCTTCTTTCTCTCTGTTATCGGAGGATATTTCCTTTGTCCCTATTGTCTTCAAAGGGATCCGAAATATCTGTTCTCAGATTCCACAGAAATAAGGCTAGCAAAGAGATCCACGAAATACAGATGTAACTCTGAGAGATGAATGAACAGAACACTAAGCAGTTTCTCAGAAAGCTTCTTTCCAGATTTCATCTGAGGATATTTCCTTTTTCACCATAGCCCTCTATGGGGTTCCAAATATCACTTTGCCAATTCCACAAGAACTGTCTTAGCGAAAGGCTTCTTGAGGGGAAAGCTGTAACTCTGTGAGGTGATTTCACAGAACACAAAGAAGTTTCTCAGAAACCTTCCTTCTCTTTGTTATCGGAGGATATTTCCTTTGGCGCTATTGTCTTCAAAGGGATCCGAAATATCTGTTCTCAGATTCCACAGAAATAAAGCTAGCAAAGAGATCCACGAAATACAGATGTAACTCTGTGAGTGGAAGTCACACATCACAGTGCAGTTTCTCAGAAAGCTTCTTTCCAGATTTCATCTGAGGAAATTTCCTTTTTCACCATAGCCCTCTATGGGCTTCCAAATATAACTTTGTCAATTCCTCAAGAACTGTCTTAGCAAAAGGCTTCTTGAGGGGAAAGCTGTAACTCTGTCATATGATTTCACTGAACACAAAGAAGTTTCTCAGAAAGCTTCTTTCTCTTTGTTATCGGAGAATATTTCCTTTGGCCCTATAGTCTTCAAAGGGATCCGAAATATCTCTTCTCAGATTCCACAGAAAAAAGGCTAGCAAAGAGATCCACGAAATACAGATGTAACTCTGTGAGTGGAAGTTACACATCACAGAGCAGTTTCTCAGAAAGCTTCTTTCCAGATTTCATCTGAGGATATTTCCTTTTTCACCATAGCCCTCTATGGGTTTCCAAATATCACTTTGCCAATTCCATAAGAACAGTCTTAGCGACAGGCTTCTTGAGGGGAAAGCTGTAACTCTGTTAGATGATTTCACTGAACACAAAAAAGTTTCTCAGAAAGCTTCTTTCTCTTTGTTATCGGAGGATATTTCCTTTGGCCCTATAGTCTTCAAAGGGATCCGAAATATCTGTTCTCAGATTCCACAGAAATAAGGCTAGCAAAGAGATCCACGAAATACAGATGTAACTCTGTGATATGAATGAACAGAACACTAAGCAGTTTCTCAGAAAGCTTCTTTCCACATTTCATCTGAGGATATTTCCTTTTTCACCATAGCCCTCTATGGGCTGCCAAATATCACCTTGCCAATTCCACAAGAACTGTCTTAGCGACAGGCTTCTTGAGGGGAAAGCTGTAACTCTGTGAGATGATTTCACAGAACACAAAGAAGTTTCTCAGAAAGATTCCTTCTCTTTGTTATCGGAGGATATTTCCTTTGGCCCTATAGTCTTCAAAGGGATCCGAAATATCTGTTCTCAGATTGCACAGAAATAAGGCTAGCAAAGAGATCCACGAAATACAGATGTAACTCTGTGAGATGAATGAACAGAACAATAAGCAGTTTCTCAAAAAGCTTCTTTCCAGATTTCATCTGAGGATATTTCCTTTTTCACAGGAGCCCTCTATGGGCTTCCAAATATCACTTTGCCAATTCCACAAGAACTGTCTTAGCGAAAGGCTTCTTGAGGGTAAAGCTGTAACTCTGTGAGATGATTTCACAGAACACAAAGAAGTTTCTCAGAAAGCTTCCTTCTCTTTGTTATCGGAGGATATTTCCTTTGGCCCTATAGTCTTCAAAGGGATCCGAAATTTCTGTTCTCAGATTCCACAGAAATAAGGCTAGCAAAGAGATCCACGAAACACAGATGTAACTCTGTGAGATGAATGAAGAGAACACTAAGCAGTTTCTCAGAAAGCTTCTTTCCAGATTTCATCTGAGGATATTTCCTTTTTCACCATAGCCCTTTATGGGCTTCCAAATATCACTTTGCCAATTCCACAAGAACTGTCTTAGCGACAGGCTTCTTGAGGGGAAAGCTGTAACTCTGTGAGATGATTTCGCAGAACACAAAGAAGTTTCTCAGAAAGCTTCTTTCTCTTTGTTATCGGAGGATATTTCCTTTGGCCCTATAGTCTTCAAAGGGATCCGAAATATCTGTTCTCAGATTCCACAGAAATAAGGGTAGCAAAGAGATCCACGAAATACAAATGTAACTCTGTGAGTGGAAGTCACACATCACAGAGCAGTTTCTCAGAAAGCTTCTTTCCAGATTTCATCTGAGGATATTTCCTTTTTCACCAGAGCCCTCTATGGGCGGCCAAATATCACTTTGCCAATTCCACAAGAACTGTCTTAGCGAAGGGCTTCTTGAGGGGAAAGCTGTGACTCTGTGATATGATTTCACAGAACAAAAGGAAGTTTCTCAGAAAGCTTCTTTCTCTCTGTTATCGGCGGATATTTCCTTTGTCACAAGTGTCTTCAAAGGGATCCGAAATATATGTTCTCAGATTCCACAGAAATAAGGCTAGCAAAGAGATCCACGAAATACAGATGTAACTCTGAGAGATGAATGGACAGAACACTAAGCAGTTTCTCAAAAAGCTTCCTTCCACATTTCATCTGAGGATATTTCCTTTTTCACCGTAGCCCTCTATGGGCTTCCAAATATCACTTTGCCAATTCCACAAGAACTGTCTTAGCGAAAGGCTTCTTCAGGGGAAAGCTGTAACTCTGTGAGATGATTTCACAGAACACAAAGAAGTTTCTCAGAAAGCTTCTTTCTCTTTGTTATCGGAGGATATTTCCTTTGTCCCAATTGTCTTCAAAGGGATCCGAAATATCTGTTCTCAGATTTCACAGAAATAAGGCAAGCAAAGAGATCCACGAAATACAAATGTAACTCTGTGAGTGGAAGTCACACATCACAGAGCAGTTTCTCAGAAAGCTTCTTTCCAGATTTCATCTGAGGATATTTCCTTTTTCACCATAGCCCTCTATGGGCTTCCAAATATCACTTTGCCAATTCCACAAGAACTGTCTTAGCGAAAGGCTTCTTGAGGGGAAAGCTGTAACTCTGTGAGATGATTTCACAGAACACAAGGAATTTCTCAGAAAGCTTCTTTCTCTCTGTTATCGGAGGATATTTCCTTTGTCCCTATAGTCTTCAAAGGGATCCGAAATATCTGTTGTCCGATCCCACAGAAATAAGGCAAGCAAAGAGATCCACGAAATACAGATGTAACTCTGTGAGATGAATGAACAGAACACTAAGCAGTTTCTCAGAAAGCTTCTTTCCACATTTCATCTGAGGATATTTCCTTTTTCACCATAGCCCTCTATGTGCTTCCAAATATCACTTTGCCAATTCCACAAGAACTGTCTTAGCGAAAGTCTTCTTGAGGGGAAAGCTGTAACTCTGTGAGATGATTTCACAGAACACAAAGAAGTTTCTCAGAAAGCTTCCTTCTCTTTGTTATCGGAGGACATTTCCTTTGGCCCTATAGTCATCAAAGGGATCCGAAATAACTGTTCTCAGATTCCACAGAAATAAGGCTAGCAAAGAGATCCACGAAACACAGATGTAACTCTGTGAGTGGAAGTCACACATCACAGAGCAGTTTCTCAGAAAGCTTCTTTCCAGATTTCATCTGAGGATATTTCCTTTTTCAACATAGCCCTCTATGGGCTGCCAAATATCACTTTGCCAATTCCACAAGAACTGTCTTAGCGAAAGGCTTCTTGAGGGGAAAGCTGTGACTCTGTGAGATGATTTCACAGAACACAAAGAAGTTTCTCAGAAAGCTTCCTTCTCTTTGTTATCGGAGGATATTTCCTTTGGCCCTATAGTCTTCAAAGGGATCCGAAATATCTGTTCTCAGATTCCACAGAAATAAGGCTAGCAAAGAGATGTACGAAATACAGATGTAACTCTGAGAGATGAATGAACAGAACACTAAGCAGTTTCTCAGAAAGCTTCTTTCCAGATTTCATCTGAGGATATTTCCTTTTTCACCATAGTCCTCTATGGGCTTCCAAATATCACTTTGCCAATTCCACAAGAACTGTCTTAGCGAAAGGCTTCTTGAGGGGAAAGCTGTAACTCTGTGATATGATTTCACAGAACACAAAGAAGTTTCTCAGAAAGCTTCTTTCTCTCTCTTATCGGAGGATATTTCCTTTGTCCCTATAGTCTTCAAAGGGATCCGAAATATCTGTTCTCAGATTCCACAGAAATAAGGCCAGCAAAGAGATCCACGAAATACAGATGTAACTCTCTGAGATGAATGAACAGAACACTAAGCAGTTTCTCAGAAAGCTTCTTTCCAGATTTTATATGAGGATATCTCCTTTTTCACCGTAGCCTACTATGGGCTTCCAAATATCACTTTGCCAATTCCACAAGAACTGTCTTAGCGAAAGGCTTCTTGAGGGGAAAGCTGTAAATCGGTGAGATGATTTCACAGAACACAAAGAAGTTTCTCAGAAAGCTTCTTTCTCTTTGTTATCGGAGGATATTTCCTTTGGCCCTATAGTCTTCAAAGGGATCCGAAATATCTGTTCTCAGATTCCACAGAAATAAGGCTAGCAAAGAGATCCACGAAATACAGATGTAACTCTGTGAGATGAATGAACAGAACACTAAGCAGTTTCTCAGAAATCTAATTTCCAGATTTCATTTGAGGATATTTCCTTTTTCACCATAGCCCTCTATGGGCTTCCAAATATCACTTTGCCAATTCCACAAGAACTGTCTTAGCGAAAGGCTTCTTGAGGGTAAAGCTGTAACTCTGTGAGATGATTTCACAGAACACAAAGAAGTTTCTCAGAAAGCTTCCTTCTCTTTGTTATCGGAGGATATTTCCTTTGGCCCTATAGTCTTCAAAGGGATCCGAAATATCTGTTCTCAGATTCCACAGAAATAAGGCTAGCAAAGAGATCCACGAAATACAGATGTAACTCTGTGAGATGAATGAAGAGAACACTAAGCAGTTTCTCAGAAAGCTTCTTTCCAGATTTCAACTGAGGATATTTCCTTTTTCACCATAGCCCTTTATGGGCTTCCAAATATCACTTTGCCAATTCCACAAGAACTGTCTTAGCGACAGGCTTCTTGAGGGGAAAGCTGTAACTCTGTGAGATGATTTCGCAGAACACAAAGAAGTTTCTCAGAGAGATTCCTTCTCTTTGTTATCGGAGGATATTTCCTTTGGCCCTATAGTCTTCAAAGGGATCCGAAATATCTGTTCTCAGATTCCACAGAAATAAGGCTAGCAAAGAGATCCACGAAATACAGATGTAACTCTGTGAGATGAATGAACAGAACACTAAGCAGTTTCTCAGAAAGCTTCTTTCCAGATTTCATCTGAGGATATTTCCTTTTTCACCAGAGCCCTCTATGGGCGGCCAAATATCACTTTGCCAATTCCACAAGAACTGTCTTAGCGAAGGGCTTCTTGAGGGGAAAGCTGTAACTCTGTGATATGATTTCACAGAACACAAGGAAGTTTCTCAGAAAGCTTCTTTCTCTCTGTTATCGGCGGATATTTCCTTTGTCACAAGTGTCTTCAAAGGGATCCGAAATATCTGTTCTCAGATTCCACAGAAATAAGGCTAGCAAAGAGATCCACGAAATACAGATGTAACTCTGAGAGATGAATGGACAGAACACTAAGCAGTTTCTCAAAAAGCTTCTTTCCACATTTCATCTGAGGATATTTCCTTTTTCACCGTAGCCCTCTATGGGCTTCCAAATATCACTTTGCCAATTCCACAAGAACTGTCTTAGCGAAAGGCTTCTTGAGGGGAAAGCTGTAACTCTGTGAGATGATTTCACAGAACACAAAGAAGTTTCTCAGAAAGCTTCTTTCTCTTTGTTAGCGGAGGATATTTCCTTTGGCCGTATAGTCTTCAAAGGGATCCGAAATATCTGTTCTCAGATTCCACAGAAATAAGGCAAGCAAAGAGATCCACGAAATACAAATGTAACTCTGTGAGTGGAAGTCACACATCACAGAGCAGTTTCTCAGAAAGCTTCTTTCCAGATTTCATCTGAGGATATTTCCTTTTTCACCATAGCCCTCTATGGGCTTCCAAATATCACTTTGCCAATTCCACAAGAACTGTCTTAGCGAAAGGCTTCTTGAGGGGAAAGCTGTAACTCGGTGATATGATTTCACAGAACACAAAGAAGTTTCTCAGAAAGCTTCTTTCCAGATTTTATATGAGGATATCTCCTTTTTCACCGTAGCCTACTATGGGCTTCGAAATATCACTTTGCCAATTCCACAAGAACTGTCTTAAAGAAAGGCTACTTGAGGGGAAAGCTGTAAATCTGTGAGATGATTTCACAGAACACAAAGAAGTTTCTCAGAAAGCTTCTTTCTCTTTGTTATCGGATGATATTTCCTTTGGCCCTATAGTCTTCAAAGGGATCCGAAATATCTGTTCTCAGATTCCACAGAAATAAGGCTAGCAAAGAGATCCACGAAATACAGATGTAAGTCTGTGAGATGAATGAACAGAACACTAAGCAGTTTCTCAGAAATCTTCTTTCCAGATTTCATCTGAGGATATTTCCTTTTTCACCATAGCCCTCTATGGTCTTCCAAATATCACTTTGCCAATTCCACAAGAACTGTCTTAGCGAAAGGCTTCTTGAGGGGAAAGCTGTAACTCTGTGGGATGATTTCACAGAACACAAAGAAGTTTCTCATAAAGCTTCCTTCTCTTTGTTATCGGAGGTTATTTCCTTTGGCCCTATAGTCTTCAAAGGGATCCGAAATATCTGTTCTCAGATTCCTCAGAAATAAGGCTAGCAAAGAGATCCACGAAATACAGATGTAACTCTGTGAGTGGAAGTCACACATCACAGAGCAGTTTCTCAGAAATCCTCTTTACAGATTTCATCTGAGGATATTTCCTTTTTCACCATAGCCCTCTATGGGCTTCCAAATATCACTTTGCCAATTCCACAAGAACTGTCTTAGCGACAGGCTTCTTGAGGGGAATGCTGTAGCTCTGTGAGATGATTTCGCAGAACACAAAGAAGTTTCTCAGAGAGATTCCTTCTCTTTGTTATCGGAGGATATTTCCTTTGGCCCTATAGTCTTCAAAGGGATCCGAAATATCTGTTCTCAGATTCCACAGAAAAAAGGCTAGCAAAGAGATCCACGAAATACAGATGTAACTCTGTGAGATGAATGAAGAGAACACTAAGCAGTTTCTCAGAAAGCTTCTTTCCAGATTTCATCAGAGGATATTTCCTTTTTCACCAGAGCCCTCTATGGGCTGCCAAATATCACTTTGCCAATTCCACAAGAACTGTCTTAGCGAAAGGCTTCTTGAGGGGAAAGCTGTAACTCTGTGATATGATTTCACAGAACACAAGGAAGTTTCTCAGAAAGCTTCTTTCTCTCTGTTATCGGCGGATATTTCCTTTGTCCCAATTGTCTTCAAAGGGATCCGAAATATCTGTTCTCAGATTCCACAGATATAAGGCTAGCAAAGAGATCCACGAAATACAGATGTAACTCTGAGAGATGAATGGACAGAACACTAAGCAGTTTCTCAAAAAGCTTCTTTCCACATTTCATCTGAGGATATTTCCTTTTTCACCGTAGCCCTCTATGGGCTTCCCAATATCACTTTGCCAATTCCACAAGAACTGTCTTAGCGAAAGGCTTCTTGAGGGGAAAGCTGTAACTCTGTGAGATGATTTCACAGAACACAAAGAAGTTTCTCAGAAAGCTTCTTTCTCTTTGTTATCGGAGGATATTTCCTTTGGCCCTATAGTCTTCAAAGGGATCCGAAATATCTGTTCTCAGATTCCACAGAAATAAGGGTAGCAAAGAGATCCACGAAATACAAATGTAACTCTGTGCGTGGAAGTCACACATCACAGAGCAGTTTCTCAGAAAGCTTCTTTCCAGATTTCATCTGAGGATATTTCCTTTTTCACCATAGCCCTCTATGGGCTTCCAAATATCACTTTGCCAATTCCACAAGAACTGTCTTAGCGAAAGGCTTCTTGAGGGGAAAGCTGTAACTCTGTGATATGATTTCACAGAACACAAAGAAGTTTCTCAGAAAGCTTCTTCCTCTCTCTTATCGGAGGATATTTCCTTTGTCCCTATAGTCTTCAAAGGGATCCGAAATATCTGTTCTCAGATTCCACAGAAATAAGGCTAGCAAAGAGATCCACGAAATACAGATGTAACTCTGTGAGATGAATGAACAGAACACTAAGCAGTTTCTCAGAAAGCTTCTTTCCAGATTTTATATGAGGATATCTCCTTTTTCACCGTAGCCTACTATGGGCTTCCAAATATCACTTTGCCAATTCCACAAGAACTGTCTTAGCGAAAGGCTTCTCGAGGGGAAAGCTGTGACTCTGTGAGATGATTTCACAGAACACAAAGAAGTTTCTCAGAAAGCTTCCTTCTCTTTGTTATCGGAGGATATTTCCTTTGGCCCTATAGTCTTCAAAGGGATCCGAAATATCTGTTCTCAGATTCCACAGAAATAAGGCTAGCAAAGAGATCCACGAAATACAGATGTAACTCTGAGAGATGAATGAACAGAACACTAAGCAGTTTCTCAGAAAGCTTCTTTCCAGATTTCATCTGAGGATATTTCCTTTTTCACCATAGCCCTCTATTGGCTTCCAAATATCACTTTGCCAATTCCACAAGAACTGTCTTAGCGAAAGGTTTCTTGAGGGTAAAGCTGTAACTCTGTGAGATGATTTCACAGAACACAAAGAAGTTTCTCAGAAAGCTTCCTTCTCTTTGGTATCGGAGGATATTTCCTTTGGCCCTATAGTCTTCAAAGGGATCCGAAATATCTGTTCTCAGATTCCACAGAAATAAGGCTAGCAAAGAGATCCACGAAATACAGATGTAACTCTGTGAGATGAATGAACAGAACACTAAGCAGTTTCTCAGAAAGCTTCTTTCCAGATTTCATCAGAGGATATTTCCTTTTTCACCAGAGCCCTCTATGGGCTGCCAAATATCACTTTGCCAATTCCACAAGAACTGTCTTAGCGAAGGGCTTCTTGAGGGGAAAGCTGTAACTCTGTGATATGATTTCACAGAACACAAGGAAGTTTCTCAGAAAGCTTCTTTCTCTCTGTTATCGGCGGATATTTCCTTTGTCCCAATTGTCTTCAAAGGGATCCGAAATATCTGTTCTCAGATTCCACAGAAATAAGGCTAGCAAAGAGATCCACGTAATACAAATGTAACTCTGTGAGTGGAAGTCACACATCACAGAGCAGTTTCTCAGAAAGCTTCTTTCCAGATTTCATCTGAGGATATTTCCTTTTTCACCATAGCCCTCTATGGGCTTCCAAATATCACTTTGCCAATTCCACAAGAACTGTCTTAGCGAAAGGCTTCTTGAGGGGAAAGCTGTAACTCTGTGATATGATTTCACAGAACACAAAGAAGTTTCTCAGAAAGCTTCTTTCCAGATTTTATATGAGGATATCTCCTTTTTCACCGTAGCCTACTATGGGCTTCCAAATATCACTTTGCCAATTCCACAAGAACTGTCTTAGCGAAAGGCTTCTTGAGGGGAAAGCTGTAAATCTGTGAGATGATTTCACAGAACACAAAGAAGTTTCTCAGAAAGCTTCTTTCTCTTTGTTATCGGAGGATATTTCCTTTGGCCCTATAGTCTTCAAAGGGATCCGAAATATCTGTTCTCAGATTCCACAGAAATAAGGCTAGCAAAGAGATCCACGAAATACAGATGTAAGTCTGTGAGATGAATGAACAGAACACTAAGCAGTTTCTCAGAAATCTTCTTTCCAGATTTCATGTGAGGATATTTCCTTTTTCACCATAGCCCTCTATGGGCTTCCAAATATCACTTTGCCAATTCCACAAGAACTGTCTTAGCGAAAGGCTTCTTGAGGGGAAAGCTGTAACTCTGTGAGATGATTTCACAGAACACAAAGAAGTTTCTCAGAAAGCTTCCTTCTCTTTGTTATCGGAGGATATTTCCTTTGTCCCTATAGTCTTCAAAGGGATACGAAATATCTGTTCTCAGATTCCACAGAAATAAGGCTAGCAAAGAGATCCACGAAATACAGATGTAACTCTGTGAGTGGAAGTCACACATCACAGAGCAGTTTCTCAGAAAGCTTCTTTCCAGATTTCATCTGAGGATATTTCCTTTTTCACCATAGCCCTCTATGGGCTTCCAAATATCACTTTGCCAATTCCACAAGAACTGTCTTAGCGAAAGGCTTCTTGAGGGGAAAGCTGTAACTCTGTGAGATGATTTCACAGAACACAAAGAAGTTTCTCAGAAAGCTTCCTTCTCTTTGTTATCGGAGGATATTTCCTTTGGCCCTATAGTCTTCAAAGGGATCCGAAATATCTGTTCTCAGATTCCACAGAAATAAGGCTAGCAAAGAGATCCACGAAATACAGATGTAACTCTGTGAGTGGAAGTCACACATCACAGAGCAGTTTCTCAGAAAGCTTCTTTCCAGATTTCATCTGAGGATATTTCCTTTTTCACCATAGCCCTCTATGGGCTTCCAAATATCACTTTGCCAATTCCACAAGAACTGTCTTAGCGATAGGCTTCTTGAGGGGAATGCTGTAGCTCTGTGAGATGATTTCGCAGAACACAAAGAAGTTTCTCAGAGAGATTCCTTCTCTTTGTTATCGGAGGATATTTCCTTTGGCCCTATAGTCTTCAAAGGGATCCGAAATATCTGTTCTCAGATTCCACAGAAATAAGGCTAGCAAAGAGATCCACGAAATACAGATGTAACTCTGTGATATGAATGAACAGAACACTAAGCAGTTTCTCAGAAAGCTTCTTTCCAGATTTCATCTGAGGATATTTCCTTTTTCACCAGAGCCCTCTATGGGCTGCCAAATATCACTTTGCCAATTCCACAAGAACTGTCTTAGCGAAGGGCTTCTTGAGGGGAAAGCTGTAACTCTGTGATATGATTTCACAGAACACAAGGAAGTTTCTCAGAAAGCTTCTTTCTCTCTGTTATCGGCGGATATTTCCTTTGTCCCAATTGTCTTCAAAGGGATCCGAAATATCTGTTCTCAGATTCCACAGAAATAAGGCTAGCAAAGAGATCCACGAAATACAGATGTAACTCTGAGAGATGAATGGACAGAACACTAAGCAGTTTCTCAAAAAGCTTCTTTCCACATTTCATCTGAGGATATTTCCTTTTTCACCGTAGCCCTCTATGGGCTTCCAAATATCACTTTGCCAATTCCACAAGAACTGTCTTAGCGAAAGGCTTCTTGAGGGGAAAGCTGTAACTCTGTGAGATGATTTCACAGAACACAAAGAAGTTTCTCAGAAAGCTTCTTTCTCTTTGTTATCGGAGGATATTTCCTTTGGCCCTATAGTCTTCAAAGGGATCCGAAATATCTGTTCTCAGATTCCACAGAAATAAGGCTAGCAAAGAGATCCACGAAATACAGATGTAACTCTGTGAGTGCAAGTCACACATCACAGAGCAGTTTCTCAGAAAGCTTCTTTCCAGATTTCATCTGAGGATATTTCCTTTTTCACCATAGTCCTCTATGGGCTTCCAAATATCACTTTGCCAATTCCACAAGAACTGTCTTAGCGAAAGGCTTCTTGAGGGGAAAGCTGTAACTCTGTGAGATGATTTCACAGAACACAAAGAAGTTTCTCAGAAAGCTTCCTTCTCTTTGTTATCGGAGGATATTTCCTTTGTCCCTATAGTCTTCAAAGGGATCCGAAATATCTGTTCTCAGATTCCACAGAAATAAGGCTAGCAAAGAGATCCACGAAATACAGATGTAACTCTGTGAGTGGAAGTCACACATCACAGAGCAGTTTCTCAGAAAGCTTCTTTCCAGATTTCATCTGAGGATATTTCCTTTTTCACCATAGCCCTCTATGGGCTTCCAAATATCACTTTGCCAATTGCACAAGAACTGTCTTAGCGATAGGCTTCTTGAGGGGAATGCTGTAGCTCTGTGAGATGATTTCGCAGAACACAAAGAAGTTTCTCAGAGAGATTCCTTCTCTTTGTTATCGGAGGATATTTCCTTTGGCCCTATAGTCTTCAAAGGGATCCGAAATATCTGTTCTCAGATTCCACAGAAATAAGGCTAGCAAAGAGATCCACGAAATACAGATGTAAGTCTGTGAGATGAATGAACAGAACACTAAGCAGTTTCTCAGAAAGCTTCTTTCCAGATTTCATCTGAGGATATTTCCTTTTTCACCGTAGCCCTCTATGGGCTTCAAAATATCACTTTGCCAATTCCACAAGAACTGTCTTAGCGAAAGGCTTCTTGAGGGGAAAGCTGTAACTCTGTGAGATGATTTCACAGAACACAAAGAAGTTTCTCAGAAAGCTTCCTTCTCTTTGTTATCGGAGGATATTTCCTTTGTCCCTATAGTCTTCAAAGGGATCCGAAATATCTGTTCTCAGATTCCACAGAAATAAGGCTAGCAAAGAGATCCACGAAATACAGATGTAACTCTGTGAGTGAAAGTCACACATCACAGAGCAGTTTCTCAGAAAGCTTCTTTCCAGATTTCATCTGAGGATATTTCCTTTTTCACCATAGCCCTCTATTGGCTTCCAAATATCACTTTGCCAATTCCACAAGAACTGTCTTAGCGAAAGGCTTCTTGAGGGGAAAGCTGTAACTCTGTGAGATGATTTCACAGAACACAAAGAAGTTTCTCAGAAAGCTTCCTTCTCTTTGTTATCGGAGGATATATCCTTTGGCCCTATAGTCTTCAAAGGGATCCGAAATATCTGTTCTCAGATTCCACAGAAATAAGGCTAGCAAAGAGATCCACGAAATACAGATGTAACTCTGTGAGATGAATGAACAGAACACTAAGTAGTTTCTCAGAAAGCTTCTTTCCAGATTTCATCTGAGGATATTTCCTTTTTCACCGTAGCCCTCTATGGGCTTCCAAATATCACTTTGCCAATTCCACAAGAACTGTCTTAGCGAAAGGCTTCTTGAGGGGAAAGCTGTAACTCTGTGAGATGATTTCACAGAACACAAAGAAGTTTCTCAGAAAGCTTCTTTCTCTTTGTTATCGGAGGATATTTCCTTTGGCCCTATAGTCTTCAAAGGGATCCGAAATATCTGTTCTCAGATTCCACAGAAATAAGGGTAGCAAAGAGATCCACGAAATACAAATGTAACTCTGTGCGTGGAAGTCACACATCACAGAGCAGTTTCTCAGAAAGCTTCTTTCCAGATTTCATCTGAGGATATTTCCTTTTTCACCATAGCCCTCTATGGGCTTCCAAATATCACTTTGCCAATTCCACAAGAACTGTCTTAGCGAAAGGCTTCTTGAGGGGAAAGCTGTAACTCTGTGATATGATTTCACAGAACACAAAGAAGTTTCTCAGAAAGCTTCTTTCTCTCTCTTATCGGAGGATATTTCCTTTGTCCCTATAGTCTTCAAAGGGATCCGAAATATCTGTTCTCAGATTCCACAGAAATAAGGCTAGCAAAGAGATCCACGAAATACAGATGTAACTCTGTGAGATGAATGAACAGAACACTAAGCAGTTTCTCAGAAAGCTTCTTTCCAGATTTTATATGAGGATATCTCCTTTTTCACCGTAGCCTACTATGGGCTTCCAAATATCACTTTGCCAATTCCACAAGAACTGTCTTAGCGAAAGGCTTCTCGAGGGGAAAGCTGTGACTCTGTGAGATGATTTCACAGAACACAAAGAAGTTTCTCAGAAAGCTTCCTTCTCTTTGTTATCGGAGGATATTTCCTTTGGCCCTATAGTCTTCAAAGGGATCCAAAATATCTGTTCTCAGATTCCACAGAAATAAGGCTAGCAAAGAGATCCACGAAATACAGATGTAACTCTGAGAGATGAATGAACAGAACACTAAGCAGTTTCTCAGAAAGCTTCTTTCCAGATTTCATCTGAGGATATTTCCTTTTTCACCATAGCCCTCTATTGGCTTCCAAATATCACTTTGCCAATTCCACAAGAACTGTCTTAGCGAAAGGTTTCTTGAGGGTAAAGCTGTAACTCTGTGAGATGATTTCACAGAACACAAAGAAGTTTCTCAGAAAGCTTCCTTCTCTTTGGTATCGGAGGATATTTCCTTTGGCCCTATAGTCTTCAAAGGGATCCGAAATATCTGTTCTCAGATTCCACAGAAATAAGGCTAGCAAAGAGATCCACGAAATACAGATGTAACTCTGTGAGATGAATGAACAGAACACTAAGCAGTTTCTCAGAAAGCTTCTTTCCAGATTTCATCAGAGGATATTTCCTTTTTCACCAGAGCCCTCTATGGGCTGCCAAATATCACTTTGCCAATTCCACAAGAACTGTCTTAGCGAAGGGCTTCTTGAGGGGAAAGCTGTAACTCTGTGATATGATTTCACAGAACACAAGGAAGTTTCTCAGAAAGCTTCTTTCTCTCTGTTATCGGCGGATATTTCCTTTGTCCCAATTGTCTTCAAAGGGATCCGAAATATCTGTTCTCAGATTCCACAGAAATAAGGCTAGCAAAGAGATCCACGTAATACAAATGTAACTCTGTGAGTGGAAGTCACACATCACAGAGCAGTTTCTCAGAAAGCTTCTTTCCAGATTTCATCTGAGGATATTTCCTTTTTCACCATAGCCCTCTATGGGCTTCCAAATATCACTTTGCCAATTCCACAAGAACTGTCTTAGCGAAAGGCTTCTTGAGGGGAAAGCTGTAACTCTGTGATATGATTTCACAGAACACAAAGAAGTTTCTCAGAAAGCTTCTTTCCAGATTTTATATGAGGATATCTCCTTTTTCACCGTAGCCTACTATGGGCTTCCAAATATCACTTTGCCAATTCCACAAGAACTGTCTTAGCGAAAGGCTTCTTGAGGGGAAAGCTGTAAATCTGTGAGATGATTTCACAGAACACAAAGAAGTTTCTCAGAAAGCTTCTTTCTCTTTGTTATCGGAGGATATTTCCTTTGGCCCTATAGTCTTCAAAGGGATCCGAAATATCTGTTCTCAGATTCCACAGAAATAAGGCTAGCAAAGAGATCCACGAAATACAGATGTAAGTCTGTGAGATGAATGAACAGAACACTAAGCAGTTTCTCAGAAATCTTCTTTCCAGATTTCATGTGAGGATATTTCCTTTTTCACCATAGCCCTCTATGGGCTTCCAAATATCACTTTGCCAATTCCACAAGAACTGTCTTAGCGAAAGGCTTCTTGAGGGGAAAGCTGTAACTCTGTGTGATGATTTCACAGAACACAAAGAAGTTTCTCAGAAAGCTTCCTTCTCTTTGTTTTCGGAGGATATTTCCTTTGTCCCTATAGTCTTCAAAGGGATCCGAAATATCTGTTCTCAGATTCCACAGAAATAAGGCTAGCAAAGAGATCCACGAAATACAGATGTAACTCTGTGAGTGGAAGTCACACATCACAGAGCAGTTTCTCAGAAAGCTTCTTTCCAGATTTCATCTGAGGATATTTCCTTTTTCACCATAGCCCTCTATGGGCTTCCAAATATCACTTTGCCAATTCCACAAGAACTGTCTTAGCGATAGGCTTCTTGAGGGGAATGCTGTAGCTCTGTGAGATGATTTCGCAGAACACAAAGAAGTTTCTCAGAGAGATTCCTTCTCTTTGTTATCGGAGGATATTTCCTTTGGCCCTATAGTCTTCAAAGGGATCCGAAATATCTGTTCTCAGATTCCACAGAAATAAGGCTAGCAAAGAGATCCACGAAATACAGATGTAACTCTGTGAGATGAATGAACAGAACACTAAGCAGTTTCTCAGAAAGCTTCTTTCCAGATTTCATCTGAGGATATTTCCTTTTTCACCAGAGCCCTCTATGGGCTGCCAAATATCACTTTGCCAATTCCACAAGAACTGTCTTAGCGAAGGGCTTCTTGAGGGGAAAGCTGTAACTCTGTGATATGATTTCACAGAACACAAGGAAGTTTCTCAGAAAGCTTCTTTCTCTCTGTTATCGGCGGATATTTCCTTTGTCCCAATTGTCTTCAAAGGGATCCGAAATATCTGTTCTCAGATTCCACAGAAATAAGGCTAGCAAAGAGATCCACGAAATACAGATGTAACTCTGAGAGATGAATGGACAGAACACTAAGCAGTTTCTCAAAAAGCTTCTTTCCACATTTCATCTGAGGATATTTCCTTTTTCACCGTAGCCCTCTATGGGCTTCCAAATATCACTTTGCCAATTCCACAAGAACTGTCTTAGCGAAAGGCTTCTTGAGGGGAAAGCTGTAACTCTGTGAGATGATTTCACAGAACACAAAGAAGTTTCTCAGAAAGCTTCTTTCTCTTTGTTATCGGAGGATATTTCCTTTGGCCCTATAGTCTTCAAAGGGTTCCGAAATATCTGTTCTCAGATTCCACAGAAATAAGGCTAGCAAAGAGATCCACGAAATACAGATGTAACTCTGTGAGACGAATGAACAGAACACTAAGCAGTTTCTCAGAAAGCTTCTTTCCAGATTTTATATGAGGATATCTTCTTTTTCACCGTAGCCTACTATGGGCTTCCAAATATCACTTTGCCAATTCCACAAGAACTGTCTTAGCGAAAGGCTTCTTGAGGGGAAAGCTGTAACTGTGTGAGATGATTTCACAGAACACAAAGAAGTTTCTCAGAAAGCTTCCTTCTCTTTGTTATCGGAGGATATTTCATTTGGCCCTATAGTCTTCAAAGGGATCCGAAATATCTGTTCTCAGATTCCACAGAAATAAGGCTAGCAAAGAGATCCACGAAATACAGATGTAACTCTGAGAGATGAATGAACAGAACACTAATCAGTTTCTCAGAAAGCTTCTTTCCAGATTTCCTCTGAGGATATTTCCTTTTTCACCATAGCCCTCTATTGGCTTCCAAATATCACTTTGCCAATTCCACAAGAACTGTCTTAGCGAAAGGCTTCTTGAGGGGAAAGCTGTAACTCTGTGAGATGATTTCACAGAACACAAAGATGTTTCTCAGAAAGCTTCCTTCTCTTTGGTATCGGAGGATATTTCCTTTGGCCCTATAGTCTTCAAAGGGATCCGAAATATCTGTTTTCAGATTCCACAGAAATAAGGCTAGCAAAGAGATCCACGAAATACAGATGTAACTCTGTGAGAAGAATGAACAGAACACTAAGCAGTTTCTCAGCAAGCTTCTTTCCAGATTTCATCTGAGGATATTTCCTTTTTCACCATAGCCCTCTTTGGGCTTCCAAATATCACTTTGCCAATTCCACAAGAACTGTCTTAGCGAAAGGCTTCTTGAGGGGAAAGCTGTAAGTCTGTGAGATGATTTAACAGAACACAAAGAAGTTTCTCAGAAAGCTTCCTTCTCTTTGTTATCGGTGGATATTTCCTTTGGCCCTATAGACTTCAAAGGGATCCGAAATATCTGTTCTCAGATTCCACAGAAATAAGGCTAGCAAAGAGATCCACGAAATACAGACGTAACTCTGTGAGTGGAAGTCACACATCACAGAGCAGTTTCTCAGAAAGCTTCTTTCCAGATTTCATCTGAGGATATTTCCTTTTTCACCATAGCTCTCTAAGGGCTTCCAAATATCACTTTGCCAATTCCACAAGAACTGTCTTAGCGAAAGGCTTCTTGAGGGGAAAGCTGTAACTCTGTGAGATGATTTCACAGAACACAAGGAATTTCTCAGAAAGCTTCTTTCTCTCTGTTATCGGAGGATATTTCCTTTGTCCCTATAGTCTTCAAAGGGATCCGAAATATCTGTTGTCCGATCCCACAGAAATAAGGCAAGCAAAGAGATCCACGAAATACAGATGTAAGTCTGTGAGATGAATGAACAGAACACTAAGCAGTTTCTCAGAAAGCTTCTTTCCAGATTTCATCTGTAGATATTTCCTTTTTCACCATAGCCCTCTATGGGCTTCCAAATATCACTTTGTCAATTCCACAAGAACTGTCTTAGCGAAAGGCTTCTTGAGGGGAAAGCTGTAACTCTGTGAGATGATTTCACTGAACACAAAGACGTTTCTCAGAAAGCTTCTTTCTCTTTGTTATCGGAGAATATTTCCTTTGGCCCTATAGTCTTCAAAGGGATCCTAAATATCTGTTCTCAGACTCCACAGAAATACGGCTAGCAAAGAGATCCACGAAATACAGATGTAACTCTGTGAGATGAATGAACAGAACACTAAGCAGTTTCTCAGAAAGCTTCTTTCCAGATTTCTTCAGAGGATATTTCCTTTTTCACCAGAGCCCTCTATGGGCTGCCAAATATCACTTTGCCAATTCCACAAGAACTGTCTTAGCGAAGGGCTTCTTGAGGGGAAAGCTGTAACTCTGTGATATGATTTCACAGAACACAAGGAAGTTTCTCAGAAAGCTTCTTTCTCTCTGTTATCGGCGGATATTTCCTTTGTCCCAATAGTCTTCAAAGGGATCCGAAATATCTGTTTTCAGATTCCACAGAAATAAGGCTAGCAAAGAGATCCACGAAATACAGATGTAACTCTGTGAGAAGAATGAACAGAACACTAAGCAGTTTCTCAGCAAGCTTCTTTCCAGATTTCATCTGAGGATATTTCCTTTTTCACCATAGCCCTCTTTGGGCTTCCAAATATCACTTTGCCAATTCCACAAGAACTGTCTTAGCGAAAGGCTTCTTGAGGGGAAAGCTGTAAGTCTGTGAGATGATTTAACAGAACACAAAGAAGTTTCTCAGAAAGCTTCCTTCTCTTTGTTATCGGTGGATATTTCCTTTGGCCCTATAGACTTCAAAGGGATCCGAAATATCTGTTCTCAGATTCCACAGAAATAAGGCTAGCAAAGAGATCCACGAAATACAGACGTAACTCTGTGAGTGGAAGTCACACATCACAGAGCAGTTTCTCAGAAAGCTTCTTTCCAGATTTCATCTGAGGATATTTCCTTTTTCACCATAGCCCTCTAAGGGCTTCCAAATATCACTTTGCCAATTCCACAAGAACTGTCTTAGCGAAAGGCTTCTTGAGGGGAAAGCTGTAACTCTGTGAGATGATTTCACAGAACACAAGGAATTTCTCAGAAAGCTTCTTTCTCTCTGTTATCGGAGGATATTTCCTTTGTCCCTATAGTCTTCAAAGGGATCCGAAATATCTGTTGTCCGATCCCACAGAAATAAGGCAAGCAAAGAGATCCACGAAATACAGATGTAAGTCTGTGAGATGAATGAACAGAACACTAAGCAGTTTCTCAGAAAGCTTCTTTCCAGATTTCATCTGTAGATATTTCCTTTTTCACCATAGCCCTCTATGGGCTTCCAAATATCACTTTGTCAATTCCACAAGAACTGTCTTAGCGAAAGGCTTCTTGAGGGGAAAGCTGTAACTCTGTGAGATGATTTCACTGAACACAAAGACGTTTCTCAGAAAGCTTCTTTCTCTTTGTTATCGGAGAATATTTCCTTTGGCCCTATAGTCTTCAAAGGGATCCTAAATATCTGTTCTCAGACTCCACAGAAATACGGCTAGCAAAGAGATCCACGAAATACAGATGTAACTCTGTGAGATGAATGAACAGAACACTAAGCAGTTTCTCAGAAAGCTTCTTTCCAGATTTCTTCAGAGGATATTTCCTTTTTCACCAGAGCCCTCTATGGGCTGCCAAATATCACTTTGCCAATTCCACAAGAACTGTCTTAGCGAAGGGCTTCTTGAGGGGAAAGCTGTAACTCTGTGATATGATTTCACAGAACACAAGGAAGTTTCTCAGAAAGCTTCTTTCTCTCTGTTATCGGCGGATATTTCCTTTGTCCCAATTGTCTTCAAAGGGATCCGAAATATCTGTTCTCAGATTCCACAGAAATAAGGCTAGCAAAGAGATCCACGTAATACAAATGTAACTCTGTGAGTGGAAGTCACACATCACAGAGCAGTTTCTCAGAAAGCTTCTTTCCAGATTTCATCTGAGGATATTTCCTTTTTCACCATAGCCCTCTATGGGCTTCCAAATATCACTTTGCCAATTCCACAAGAACTGTCTTAGCGAAAGGCTTCTTGAGGGGAAAGCTGTAACTCTGTGATATGATTTCACAGAACACAAAGAAGTTTCTCAGAAAGCTTCTTTCCAGATTTTATATGAGGATATCTCCTTTTTCACCGTAGCCTACTATGGGCTTCCAAATATCACTTTGCCAATTCCACAAGAACTGTCTTAGCGAAAGGCTTCTTGAGGGGAAAGCTGTAAATCTGTGAGATGATTTCACAGAACACAAAGAAGTTTCTCAGAAAGCTTCTTTCTCTTTGTTATCGGAGGATATTTCCTTTGGCCCTATAGTCTTCAAAGGGATCCGAAATATCTGTTCTCAGATTCCACAGAAATAAGGCTAGCAAAGAGATCCACGAAATACAGATGTAAGTCTGTGAGATGAATGAACAGAACACTAAGCAGTTTCTCAGAAATCTTCTTTCCAGATTTCATGTGAGGATATTTCCTTTTTCACCATAGCCCTCTATGGGCTTCCAAATATCACTTTGTCAATTCCACAAGAACTGTCTTAGCGAAAGGCTTCTTGAGGGGAAAGCTGTAACTCTGTGAGATGATTTCACAGAACACAAAGAAGTTTCTCAGAAAGCTTCCTTCTCTTTGTTATCGGAGGATATTTCCTTTGTCCCTATAGTCTTCAAAGGGATACGAAATATCTGTTCTCAGATTCCACAGAAATAAGGCTAGCAAAGAGATCCACGAAATACAGATGTAACTCTGTGAGTGGAAGTCACACATCACAGAGCAGTTTCTCAGAAAGCTTCTTTCCAGATTTCATCTGAGGATATTTCCTTTTTCACCATAGCCCTCTATGGGCTTCCAAATATCACTTTGCCAATTCCACAAGAACTGTCTTAGCGAAAGGCTTCTTGAGGGGAAAGCTGTAACTCTGTGAGATGATTTCACAGAACACAAAGAAGTTTCTCAGAAAGCTTCCTTCTCTTTGTTATCGGAGGATATTTCCTTTGGCCCTATAGTCTTCAAAGGGATCCGAAATATCTGTTCTCAGATTCCACAGAAATAAGGCTAGCAAAGAGATCCACGAAATACAGATGTAACTCTGTGAGTGGAAGTTACACATCACAGAGCAGTTTCTCAGAAAGCTTCTTTCCAGATTTCATCTGAGGATATTTCCTTTTTCACCATAGCCTTCTATGGGCTTCCAAATATCACTTTGCCAATTCCACAAGAACTGTCTTAGCGATAGGCTTCTTGAGGGGAATGCTGTAGCTCTGTGAGATGATTTCGCAGAACACAAAGAAGTTTCTCAGAGAGATTCCTTCTCTTTGTTATCGGAGGATATTTCCTTTGGCCCTATAGTCTTCAAAGGGATCCGAAATATCTGTTCTCAGATTCCACAGAAATAAGGCTAGCAAAGAGATCCACGAAATACAGATGTAACTCTGTGATATGAATGAACAGAACACTAAGCAGTTTCTCAGAAAGCTTCTTTCCAGATTTCATCTGAGGATATTTCCTTTTTCACCAGAGCCCTCTATGGGCTGCCAAATATCACTTTGCCAATTCCACAAGAACTGTCTTAGCGAAGGGCTTCTTGAGGGGAAAGCTGTAACTCTGTGATATGATTTCACAGAACACAAGGAAGTTTCTCAGAAAGCTTCTTTCTCTCTGTTATCGGCGGATATTTCCTTTGTCCCAAATGTCTTCAAAGGGATCCGAAATATCTGTTCTCAGATTCCACAGAAATAAGGCTAGCAAAGAGATCCACGAAATACAGATGTAACTCTGAGAGATGAATGGACAGAACACTAAGCAGTTTCTCAAAAAGCTTCTTTCCACATTTCATCTGAGGATATTTCCTTTTTCACCGTAGCCCTCTATGGGCTTCCAAATATCACTTTGCCAATTCCACAAGAACTGTCTTAGCGAAAGGCTTCTTGAGGGGAAAGCTGTAACTCTGTGAGATGATTTCACAGAACACAAAGAAGTTTCTCAGAATGCTTCTTTCTCTTTGTTATCGGAGGATATTTCCTTTGGCCCTATAGTCTTCAAAGGGATCCGAAATATCTGTTCTCAGATTCCACAGAAATAAGGCTAGCAAAGAGATCCACGAAATACAGATGTAACTCTGTGAGTGCAAGTCACACATCACAGAGCAGTTTCTCAGAAAGCTTCTTTCCAGATTTCATCTGAGGATATTTCCTTTTTCACCATAGTCCTCTATGGGCTTCCAAATATCACTTTGCCAATTCCACAAGAACTGTCTTAGCGAAAGGCTTCTTGAGGGGAAAGCTGTAACTCTGTGAGATGATTTCACAGAACACAAAGAAGTTTCTCAGAAAGCTTCCTTCTCTTTGTTATCGGAGGATATTTCCTTTGTCCCTATAGTCTTCAAAGGGATCCGAAATATCTGTTCTCAGATTCCACAGAAATAAGGCTAGCAAAGAGATCCACGAAATACAGATGTAACTCTGTGAGTGGAAGTCACACATCACAGAGCAGTTTCTCAGAAAGCTTCTTTCCAGATTTCATCTGAGGATATTTCCTTTTTCACCATAGCCCTCTATGGGCTTCCAAATATCACTTTGCCAATTCCACAAGAACTGTCTTAGCGATAGGCTTCTTGAGGGGAATGCTGTAGCTCTGTGAGATGATTTCGCAGAACACAAAGAAGTTTCTCAGAGAGATTCCTTCTCTTTGTTATCGGAGGATATTTCCTTTGGCCCTATAGTCTTCAAAGGGATCCGAAATATCTGTTCTCAGATTCCACAGAAATAAGGCTAGCAAAGAGATCCACGAAATACAGATGTAAGTCTGTGAGATGAATGAACAGAACACTAAGCAGTTTCTCAGAAAGCTTCTTTCCAGATTTCATCTGAGGATATTTCCTTTTTCACCGTAGCCCTCTATGGGCTTCAAAATATCACTTTGCCAATTCCACAAGAACTGTCTTAGCGAAAGGCTTCTTGAGGGGAAAGCTGTAACTCTGTGAGATGATTTCACAGAACACAAAGAAGTTTCTCAGAAAGCTTCCTTCTCTTTGTTATCGGAGGATATTTCCTTTGTCCCTATAGTCTTCAAAGGGATCCGAAATATCTGTTCTCAGATTCCACAGAAATAAGGCTAGCAAAGAGATCCACGAAATACAGATGTAACTCTGTGAGTGGAAGTCACACATCACAGAGCAGTTTCTCAGAAAGCTTCTTTCCAGATTTCATCTGAGGATATTTCCTTTTTCACCATAGCCCTCTATGGGCTTCCAAATATCACTTTGCCAATTCCACAAGAACTGTCTTAGCGAAAGGCTTCTTGAGGGGAAAGCTGTAACTCTGTGAGATGATTTCACAGAACACAAAGAAGTTTCTCAGAAAGCTTCCTTCTCTTTGTTATCGGAGGATATATCCTTTGGCCCTATAGTCTTCAAAGGGATCCGAAATATCTGTTCTCAAATTCCACAGAAATAAGGCTAGCAAAGAGATCCACGAAATACAGATGTAACTCTGTGAGTGGAAGTCACACATCACAGAGCAGTTTCTCAGAAAGCTTCTTTCCAGATTTCATCTGAGGATATTTCCTTTTTCACCATAGCCCTCTATGGGCTTCCAAATATCACTTTGCCAATTCCACAAGAACTGTCTTAGCGATAGGCTTCTTGAGGGGAATGCTGTAGCTCTGTGAGATGATTTCGCAGAACACAAAGAAGTTTCTCAGAGAGATTCCTTCTCTTTGTTATCGGAGGATATTTCCTTTGGCCCTATAGTCTTCAAAAGGATCCGAAATATCTGTTCTCAGATTCCACAGAAATAAGGCTAGCAAAGAGATCCACGAAATACAGATGTAACTCTGTGAGATGAATGAACAGAACACTAAGCAGTTTCTCAGAAAGCTTCTTTCCAGATTTCATCTGAGGATATTTCCTTTTTCACCAGAGCCCTCTATGGGCTGCCAAATATCACTTTGCCAATTCCACAAGAACTGTCTTAGCGAAGGGCTTCTTGAGGGGAAAGCTGTAACTCTGTGATATGATTTCACAGAACACAAGGAAGTTTCTCAGAAAGCTTCTTTCTCTCTGTTATCGGCGGATATTTCCTTTGTCCCAATTGTCTTCAAAGGGATCCGAAATATCTGTTCTCAGATTCCACAGAAATAAGGCTAGCAAAGAGATCCACGAAATACAGATGTAACTCTGAGAGATGAATGGACAGAACACTAAGCAGTTTCTCAAAAAGCTTCTTTCCACATTTCATCTGAGGATATTTCCTTTTTCACCGTAGCCCTCTATGGGCTTCCAAATATCACTTTGCCAATTCCACAAGAACTGTCTTAGCGAAAGGCTTCTTGAGGGGAAAGCTGTAACTCTGTGAGATGATTTCACAGAACACAAAGAAGTTTCTCAGAAAGCTTCTTTCTCTTTGTTATCGGAGGATATTTCCTTTGGCCCTATAGTCTTCAAAGGGATCCGAAATATCTGTTCTCAGATTCCACAGAAATAAGGCTAGCAAAGAGATCCACGAAATACAGATGTAACTCTGTGAGTGGAAGTCACACATCACAGAGCAGTTTCTCAGAAAGCTTCTTTCCAGATTTCATCTGAGGATATTTCCTTTTTCACCATAGCCCTCTATGGGCTTCCAAATATCACTTTGCCAATTCCACAAGAACTGTCTTAGCGATAGGCTTCTTGAGGGGAATGCTGTAGCTCTGTGAGATGATTTCGCAGAACACAAAGAAGTTTCTCAGAGAGATTCCTTCTCTTTGTTATCGGAGGATATTTCCTTTGGCCCTATAGTCTTCAAAGGGATCCGAAATATCTGTTCTCAGATTCCACAGAAATAAGGCTAGCAAAGAGATCCACGAAATACAGATGTAACTCTGTGAGATGAATGAACAGAACACTAAGCAGTTTCTCAGAAAGCTTCTTTCCAGATTTCATCTGAGGATATTTCCTTTTTCACCGTAGCCCTCTATGGGCTTCCAAATATCACTTTGCCAATTCCACAAGAACTGTCTTAGCGAAAGGCTTCTTGAGGGGAAAGCTGTAACTCTGTGAGATGATTTCACAGAACACAAAGAAGTTTCTCAGAAAGCTTCTTTCTCTTTGTTATCGGAGGATATTTCCTTTGGCCCTATAGTCTTCAAAGGGATCCGAAATATCTGTTCTCAGATTCCACAGAAATAAGGGTAGCAAAGAGATCCACGAAATACAAATGTAACTCTGTGCGTGGAAGTCACACATCACAGAGCAGTTTCTCAGAAAGCTTCTTTCCAGATTTCATCTGAGGATATTTCCTTTTTCACCATAGCCCTCTATGGGCTTCCAAATATCACTTTGCCAATTCCACAAGAACTGTCTTAGCGAAAGGCTTCTTGAGGGGAAAGCTGTAACTCTGTGATATGATTTCACAGAACACAAAGAAGTTTCTCAGAAAGCTTCTTTCTCTCTCTTATCGGAGGATATTTCCTTTGTCCCTATAGTCTTCAAAGGGATCCGAAATATCTGTTCTCAGATTCCACAGAAATAAGGCTAGCAAAGAGATCCACGAAATACAGATGTAACTCTGTGAGATGAATGAACAGAACACTAAGCAGTTTCTCAGAAAGCTTCTTTCCAGATTTTATATGAGGATATCTCCTTTTTCACCGTAGCCTACTATGGGCTTCCAAATATCACTTTGCCAATTCCACAAGAACTGTCTTAGCGAAAGGTTTCTTGAGGGTAAAGCTGTAACTCTGTGAGATGATTTCACAGAACACAAAGAAGTTTCTCAGAAAGCTTCCTTCTCTTTGGTATCGGAGGATATTTCCTTTGGCCCTATAGTCTTCAAAGGGATCCGAAATATCTGTTCTCAGATTCCACAGAAATAAGGCTAGCAAAGAGATCCACGAAATACAGATGTAACTCTGTGAGATGAATGAACAGAACACTAAGCAGTTTCTCAGAAAGCTTCTTTCCAGATTTCATCAGAGGATATTTCCTTTTTCACCAGAGCCCTCTATGGGCTGCCAAATATCACTTTGCCAATTCCACAAGAACTGTCTTAGCGAAGGGCTTCTTGAGGGGAAAGCTGTAACTCTGTGATATGATTTCACAGAACACAAGGAAGTTTCTCAGAAAGCTTCTTTCTCTCTGTTATCGGCGGATATTTCCTTTGTCCCAATTGTCTTCAAAGGGATCCGAAATATCTGTTCTCAGATTCCACAGAAATAAGGCTAGCAAAGAGATCCACGTAATACAAATGTAACTCTGTGAGTGGAAGTCACACATCACAGAGCAGTTTCTCAGAAAGCTTCTTTCCAGATTTCATCTGAGGATATTTCCTTTTTCACCATAGCCCTCTATGGGCTTCCAAATATCACTTTGCCAATTCCACAAGAACTGTCTTAGCGAAAGGCTTCTTGAGGGGAAAGCTGTAACTCTGTGATATGATTTCACAGAACACAAAGAAGTTTCTCAGAAAGCTTCTTTCCAGATTTTATATGAGGATATCTCCTTTTTCACCGTAGCCTACTATGGGCTTCCAAATATCACTTTGCCAATTCCACAAGAACTGTCTTAGCGAAAGGCTTCTTGAGGGGAAAGCTGTAAATCTGTGAGATGATTTCACAGAACACAAAGAAGTTTCTCAGAAAGCTTCTTTCTCTTTGTTATCGGAGGATATTTCCTTTGGCCCTATAGTCTTCAAAGGGATCCGAAATATCTGTTCTCAGATTCCACAGAAATAAGGCTAGCAAAGAGATCCACGAAATACAGATGTAACTCTGTGAGTGGAAGTCACACATCACAGAGCAGTTTCTCAGAAAGCTTCTTTCCAGATTTCATCTGAGGATATTTCCTTTTTCACCATAGCCCTCTATGGGCTTCCAAATATCACTTTGCCAATTCCACAAGAACTGTCTTAGCGAAAGGCTTCTTGAGGGGAAAGCTGTAACTCTGTGAGATGATTTCACAGAACACAAAGAAGTTTCTCAGAAAGCTTCCTTCTCTTTGTTATCGGAGGATATTTCCTTTGGCCCTATAGTCTTCAAAGGGATCCGAAATATCTGTTCTCAGATTCCACAGAAATAAGGCTAGCAAAGAGATCCACGAAATACAGATGTAACTCTGTGAGTGGAAGTCACACATCACAGAGCAGTTTCTCAGAAAGCTTCTTTCCAGATTTCATCTGAGGATATTTCCTTTTTCACCATAGCCCTCTATGGGCTTCCAAATATCACTTTGCCAATTCCACAAGAACTGTCTTAGCGATAGGCTTCTTGAGGGGAATGCTGTAGCTCTGTGAGATGATTTCGCAGAACACAAAGAAGTTTCTCAGAGAGATTCCTTCTCTTTGTTATCGGAGGATATTTCCTTTGGCCCTATAGTCTTCAAAGGGATCCGAAATATCTGTTCTCAGATTCCACAGAAATAAGGCTAGCAAAGAGATCCACGAAATACAGATGTAACTCTGTGAGATGAATGAACAGAACACTAAGCAGTTTCTCAGAAAGCTTCTTTCCAGATTTCATCTGAGGATATTTCCTTTTTCACCAGAGCCCTCTATGGGCTGCCAAATATCACTTTGCCAATTCCACAAGAACTGTCTTAGCGAAGGGCTTCTTGAGGGGAAAGCTGTAACTCTGTGATATGATTTCACAGAACACAAGGAAGTTTCTCAGAAAGCTTCTTTCTCTCTGTTATCGGCGGATATTTCCTTTGTCCCAATTGTCTTCAAAGGGATCCGAAATATCTGTTCTCAGATTCCACAGAAATAAGGCTAGCAAAGAGATCCACGAAATACAGCTGTAACTCTGAGAGATGAATGGACAGAACACTAAGCAGTTTCTCAAAAAGCTTCTTTCCACATTTCATCTGAGGATATTTCCTTTTTCACCGTAGCCCTCTATGGGCTTCCAAATATCACTTTGCCAATTCCACAAGAACTGTCTTAGCGAAAGGCTTCTTGAGGGGAAAGCTGTAACTCTGTGAGATGATTTCACAGAACACAAAGAAGTTTCTCAGAAAGCTTCTTTCTCTTTGTTATCGGAGGATATTTCCTTTGGCCCTATAGTCTTCAAAGGGATCCGAAATATCTGTTCTCAGATTCCACAGAAATAAGGCTAGCAAAGAGATCCACGAAATACAGATGTAACTCTGTGAGTGCAAGTCACACATCACAGAGCAGTTTCTCAGAAAGCTTCTTTCCAGATTTCATCTGAGGATATTTCCTTTTTCACCATAGCCCTCTATGGGCTTCCAAATATCACTTTGCCAATTCCACAAGAACTGTCTTAGCCAAAGGCTTCTTGAGGGAAAAGCTGTAACTCTGTGAGATGATTTCACAGAACACAAAGAAGTTTCTCAGAAAGCTTCCTTCTCTTTGTTATCGGAGGATATTTCCTTTGGCCCTATAGTCTTCAAAGGGATCCGAAATATCTGTTCTCAGATTCCACAGAAATAAGGCTAGCAAAGAGATCCACGAAATACAGATGTAACTCTGAGAGATGAATGGACAGAACACTAAGCAGTTTCTCAAAAAGCTTCTTTCCACATTTCATCTGAGGATATTTCCTTTTTCACCGTAGCCCTCTATGGGCTTCCAAATATCACTTTTCCAATTCCACAAGAACTGTCTTAGCGAAAGGCTTCTTGAGGGGAAAGCTGTAACTCTGTGAGATGATTTCACAGAACACAAAGAAGTTTCTCAGAAAGCTTCTTTCTCTTTGTTATCGGAGGATATTTCCTTTGGCCCTATAGTCTTCAAAGGGTTCCGAAATATCTGTTCTCAGATTCCACAGAAATAAGGCTAGCAAAGAGATCCACGAAATACAAATGTAACTCTGTGAGTGGAAGTCACACATCACAGAGCAGTTTCTCAGAAAGCTTCTTTCCAGATTTCATCTGAGGATATTTCCTTTTTCACCATTGCCCTCTATGGGCTTCCAAATATCACTTTGCCAATTCCACAAGAACTGTCTTAGCGAAAGGCTTCTTGAGGGGAAAGCTGTAACTCTGTGAGATGATTTCACAGAACACAAAGAAGTGTCTCAGAAAGCTTCTTTCTCTCTCTTATCGGAGGATATTTCCTTTGTCCCTATAGTCTTCAAAGGGATCCGAAATATCTGTTCTCAGATTCCACAGAAATAAGGCTAGCAAAGAGATCCACGAAATACAGATGTAACTCTGTGAGACGAATGAACAGAACACTAAGCAGTTTCTCAGAAAGCTTCTTTCCAGATTTTATATGAGGATATCTTCTTTTTCACCGTAGCCTACTATGGGCTTCCAAATATCACTTTGCCAATTCCACAAGAACTGTCTTAGCGAAAGGCTTCTTGAGGGGAAAGCTGTAACTGTGTGAGATGATTTCACAGAACACAAAGAAGTTTCTCAGAAAGCTTCCTTCTCTTTGTTATCGGAGGATATTTCATTTGGCCCTATAGTCTTCAAAGGGATCCGAAATATCTGTTCTCAGATTCCACAGAAATAAGGCTAGCAAAGAGATCCACGAAATACAGATGTAACTCTGAGAGATGAATGAACAGAACACTAATCAGTTTCTCAGAAAGCTTCTTTCCAGATTTCCTCTGAGGATATTTCCTTTTTCACCATAGCCCTCTATTGGCTTCCAAATATCACTTTGCCAATTCCACAAGAACTGTCTTAGCGAAAGGCTTCTTGAGGGGAAAGCTGTAACTCTGTGAGATGATTTCACAGAACACAAAGATGTTTCTCAGAAAGCTTCCTTCTCTTTGGTATCGGAGGATATTTCCTTTGGCCCTATAGTCTTCAAAGGGATCCGAAATATCTGTTTTCAGATTCCACAGAAATAAGGCTAGCAAAGAGATCCACGAAATACAGATGTAACTCTGTGAGAAGAATGAACAGAACACTAAGCAGTTTCTCAACAAGCTTCTTTCCAGATTTCATCTGAGGATATTTCCTTTTTCACCATAGCCCTCTTTGGGCTTCCAAATATCACTTTGCCAATTCCACAAGAACTGTCTTAGCGAAAGGCTTCTTGAGGGGAAAGCTGTAAGTCTGTGAGATGATTTAAGAACACAAAGAAGTTTCTCAGAAAGCTTCCTTCTCTTTGTTATCGGTGGATATTTCCTTTGGCCCTATAGACTTCAAAGGGATCCGAAATATCTGTTCTCAGATTCCACAGAAATAAGGCTAGCAAAGAGATCCACGAAATACAGACGTAACTCTGTGAGTGGAAGTCACACATCACAGAGCAGTTTCTCAGACAGCTTCTTTCCAGATTTCATCTGAGGATATTTCCTTTTTCACCATAGCCCTCTATGGGCTTCCAAATATCACTTTGCCAATTCCACAAGAACTGTCTTAGCGAAAGGCTTCTTGAGGGGAAAGCTGTAACTCTGTGAGATGATTTCACAGAACACAAGGAATTTCTCAGAAAGCTTCTTTCTCTCTGTTATCGGAGGATATTTCCCTTGTCCCTATAGTCTTCAAAGGGTTCCGAAATATCTGTTGTCCGATCCCACAGAAATAAGGCAAGCAAAGAGATCCACGAAATACAGATGTAAGTCTGTGAGATGAATGAACAGAACACTAAGCAGTTTCTCAGAAAGCTTCTTTCCAGATTTCAACTGTAGATATTTCCTTTTTCACCATAGCCCTCTATGGGCTTCCAAATATCACTTTGTCAATTCCACAAGAACTGTCTTAGCGAAAGGCTTCTTGAGGGGAAAGCTGTAACTCTGTGAGATGATTTCACTGAACACAAAGACGTTTCTCAGAAAGCTTCTTTCTCTTTGTTATCGGAGAATATTTCCTTTGGCCCTATAGTCTTCAAAGGGATCCGAAATATCTGTTCTCAGACTCCACAGAAATACGGCTAGCAAAGAGATCCACGAAATACAGATGTAACTCTGTGAGATGAATGAACAGAACACTAAGCAGTTTCTCAGAAAGCTTCTTTCCAGATTTCATCTGAGGATATTTCCTTTTTCACCATAGCCCTCTAAGGGCTTCCAAATATCACTTTGCCAATTCCACAAGAACTGTCTTAGCGAAAGGCTTCTTGAGGGGAAAGCTGTAACTCTGTGAGATGATTTCACAGAACACAAAGAAGTTTCTCAGAAAGCTTCCTTCTCTTTGTTATCGGAGGATATTTCCTTTGGCCCTATAGTCTTCAAAGGGATCCGAAATATCTGTTCTCAGATTCCACAGAAATAAGGCTAGCAAAGAGATCCACGAAATACAGATGTAACTCTGTGAGATGAATGAAGAGAACACTAAGCAGTTTCTCAGAAAGCTTCTTTCCAGATTTCATCTGAGGATATTTCCTTTTTCACCATAGCCCTTTATGGGCTGCCAAATATCACTTTGCCAATTCCACAAGAACTGTCTTAGCGAAAGGCTTCTTGAGGGGAAAGCTGTAACTCTGTGAGATGATTTCACAGAACACAAAGAAGCTTCTCAGAAAGCGTCCTTCTCTTTGTTATCGGATGATATTTCCTTTGGCCCTATAGTCTTCAAAGGGATCCGAAATATCTGTTCTCAGATTCCACAGAAATAAGGCTAGCAAAGAGATCCACGAAATACAGATGTAACTCTGTGAGTGGAAGTCACACATCACAGAGCAGTTTCTCAGAAAGCTTCTTTCCAGATTTCATCTGAGGATATTTCCTTTTTCACCTTAGCCCTCTATGGGCTTCCAAATATCACTTTGCCAATTCCACAAGAACTGTCTTAGCGAAAGGCTTCTTGAGGGGAAAGCTGTAACTCTCTGAGATGATTTCACTGAACACAAAGAAGTTTCTCAGAACGCTTCTTTCTCTTTGTTATCGGAGGATGTTTCCTTTGGCCCTATAGTCTTCAAAGGGATCAGAAATATCTGTTCTCAGACTCCACAGAAATAAGGCTAGCAAAGAGATCCACGAAATACAGATGTAACTCTGTGAGATGAATGAACAGAACACTAAGCAGTTTCTCAGAAAGCTTCTTTCCACATTTCATCTGAGGATATTTCCTTTTTCACCATAGCCCTCTATGTGCTTCCAAATATCACTTTGCCAATTCCACAAGAACTGTCTTGGCGAAAGTCTTCTTGAGGGGAAAGCTGTAACTCTGTGAGATGATTTCACAGAACACAAAGAAGTTTCTCAGAAAGCTTCCTTCTCTTTGTTATCGGAGGACATTTCCTTTGGCCCTATAGTCATCAAAGGGATCCGAAATAACTGTTCTCAGATTCCACAGAAATAAGGCTAGCAAAGAGATCCACGAAATACAGATGTAACTCTGTGAGTGGAAGTCACACATCACAGAGCAGTTTCTCAGAAAGCTTCTTTCCAGATTTCATCTGAGGATATTTCCTTTTTCAACATAGCCCTCTATGGGCTGCCAAATATCACTTTGCCAATTCCACAAGAACTGTCTTAGCGAAAGGCTTCTTGAGGGGAAAGCTGTGACTCTGTGAGATGATTTCACAGAACACCAAGAAGTTTCTCAGAAAGCTTCCTTCTCTTTGTTATCGGAGGATATTTCCTTTGGCCCTATAGTCTTCAAAGGGATCCGAAATATCTGTTCTCAGATTCCACAGAAATAAGGCTAGCAAAGAGATGTACGAAATACAGATGTAACTCCGAGAGATGAATGAACAGAACACTAAGCAGTTTCTCAGAAAGCTTCTTTCCAGATTTCAACTGAGGATATTTCCTTTTTCACCATAGCCCTCTATGGGCTTCCAAATATCACTTTGCGAATTCCACAAGAACTGTCTTAGCGAAAGGCTTCTTGAGGGGAAAGCTGTAACTCTTTGAGATGATTTCACAGAACACAAAGAAGTTTCTCAGAAAGCTTCCTTCTCTTTGTTATCGGAGGATATTTCATTTGGCCCTATAGTCTTCAAAGGGATCCGAAATATCTGTTCTCAGATTCCACAGATATAAGGCTAGAAAAGAGATCCACGAAATACAGATGTAACTCTGTGAGTGGAAGTCACACATCACAGAGCAGTTTCTCAGAAAGCTTCTTTCCAGATTTCATCTGAGGATATTTCCTTTTTCACCATAGCCCTCTATGGGCTTCCAAATATCACTTTGCCAATTCCACAAGAACTGTCTTAGCGAAAGGCTTCTTGAGGGGAAAGCTGTAACTCTGTGAGATGATTTCACAGAACACAAAGAAGTTTCTCAGAAAGTTTCTCTCTCTTTGTTATCGGAGGATATTGCCTTTAGCCCTATAGTCTTCAAAGGAATCCAAAATATCTGATCTCAGATGCCACAGAAATAAGGCTAGCAAAGAGATCCACGAAATACAGATGTAACTCTGTGAGTGGAAGTCAAACATCACAGAGCAGTTCTCAGAAAGCTTCTTTCCAGATTTCATCTGAGGATATTTCCTTTTTCACCATAGCCCTCTATTGGCTTCCAAATATCACTTTGCCAATTCCACAAGAACTGTCTTAGCGAAAGGCTTCTTGAGGGGAAAGCTGTAACTCTGTGAGATGATTTCACAGAACACAAAGAAGTTTCTCAGAAAGCTTCCTTCCCTTTGTTATCGGAGGATATTTCCTTTGGCCATATAGTCTTCAAAAGGATCCGAAATATCTGTTCTCAGATTCCACAGAAATAAGGCTAGCAAAGAGATCCACGAAATACAGATGTAACTCTGTGAGTGGAAGTTACACATCAAGAGCAGTTTCTCAGAAAGCTTCTTTCCAGATTTCATCTGATGATATTTCCTTTTTCACCATAGCCCTCTATGGGCCTCCAAATATCACATTTCCAATTCCACAAGAACTGTCTTAGCGAAAGGCTTCTTGAGGGGAAAGCTGTAACTCTGTGAGATGATTTCACAGAACACAAAGAAGTTTCTCAGAAAGCTTCTTTCTCTCTGTTATCGGAGGATATTTCCTTTGTCCCTATAGTCTTCAAAGGGATCCGAAATATCTGTTCTCAGATTCCACAGAAATAAGGCTAGAAAGAGATCCACGAAATACAGATGTAACTCTGTGAGAGGAATGAACAGAACACTAAGCAGTTTCTTAGAAAGCTTCTTTCCAGATTTCATCTGAGGATATTTCCTTTTTCACCAAAGCCCTCTATGGGCTTCCAAATATCACTTTGTCAATTCCACAAGAACTGTCTTAGAGAAAGGCTTCTTGAGGGGAAAGCTGTAACTCTGTGAGATGATTTCACAGAACACAAAGAAGTTTCTCAGAAAGCTTCCTTATCTTTGTTATCGGAGGATATTTCCTTTGGCCCTATAGTCTTCAAAGGGATCCGAAATATCTGTTCTCAGATTCCACAGAAATAAGGCTAGCAAAGAGATCCACGAAATACAGATGTAATTCTGTGAGTGGAAGTCACACATCACAGAGCAGTTTCTCAGAAAGCTTCTTTCCAGATTTCATCTGAGGATGTTTCCTTTTTCACCATAGCCCTCTATTGGCTTCCAAATATCACTTTGCCAATTCCACAAGAACTGTCTTAGCGAAAGGCTTCTTGAGGGGAAAGCTGTAACTCTGTGAGATGATTTCACAGAACACAAAGAAGTTTCTCAGAAAGCTTCCTTCTCTTTGTTATCGGAGGATATTTCCTTTGGCCCTATAGTCTTCAAAGGGATCCGAAATATCTGTTCTCAGATTCCACAGAAAAAAGGCTAGCAAAGAGATCCACGAAATTCAGATGGAACTCTGAGAGATGAATGAACAGAACACTAAGCAGTTTCTCAGAAAGCTTCTTTCCAGATTTAATCTGAGGATATTTCCTTTTTCACCATAGCCCTCTAAGGGCTTCCAAATATCACTTTGCCAATTACACAAGAACTGTCTTAGCGAAAGGCTTCTTGAGGGGAAAGCTGTAACTCTGTGAGATGATTTCACAGAACACAAAGAAGTTTCTCAGAAAGCTTCCTTCTCTTTGTTATCGGAGGATATTTCCTTTGTCCCTATAGTCTTCAAAGGGATCCGAAATATCTGTTCTCAGAATCCACAGAAATAAGGCCAGAAAGAGATCCACGAAATACAGATGTAACTCTGTGAGAGGAATGAACAGAACACTAAGCAGTTTCTCAGAAAGCTTCTTTCCAGATTTCATCTGAGGATATTTCCTTTTTCACCAAAGCCCTCTATGGGCTTCCAAATATCACTTTGTCAATTCCACAAGAACTGTCTTAGAGAAAGGCTTCTTGAGGGGAAAGCTGTAACTCTGTGAGATGATTTCACAGAACACAAAGAAGTTTCTCAGAAAGCTTCCTTCTCTTTGTTATCGGAGGATATTTCCTTTGGCCCTATAGTCTTCAAAAGGATCCGAAATATCTGTTCTCAGATTCCACAGAAATAAGGCTAGCAAAGAGATCCACGAAATACAGATGTAACTCTGTGAGTGGAAGTCACACATCACAGAGCAGTTTCTCAGAAATCTTCTTTCCAGATTTCATCTGAGGATATTTCCTTTTTCACCATAGCCCTCTATGGGCTTCCAAATATCTCTTTGCCAATTCCGCAAGAAATGTCTTAGCGAAAGGCTTCTTGAGGGGAAAGCTGTAACTCTGTGAGATGATTTCACAGAACACAAAGAAGTTTCTCAGAAAGCTTCCTTCTCTTTGTTATCGGAGGATATTTCCTTTGGCCCTATAGTCTTCAAAAGGATCCGAAATATCTGTTCTCAGATTCCACAGAAATAAGGCTAGCAAAGAGATCCACGAAATACAGATGTAACTCTGTGAGTGGAAGTCACACATCACAGAACAGTTTCTCAGAAAGCTTCTTTCCAGATTTCATCTGAGGATATTACCTTTTTCACCATAGACCTCTATGGGCTTCCAAATATCACTTTGCCAATTCCACAAGAACTGTCTTAGCGAAAGGCTTCTTGAGGGGAAAGCTGTAACGTTGTGAGATGATTTCACAGAACACAAAGAAGTTTCTCAGAAAGCTTCCTTCTCTTTGTTATCGGAGGATATTTCCTTTGGCCCTATAGTCTTCAAAAGGATCCGAAATATCTGTTCTCAGATTCCACAGAAATAAGGCTAGCAAAGAGATCCACGAAATACAGATGTAACTCTGTGAGTGGAAGTCACACATCACAGAGCAGTTTCTCAGAAATCTTCTTTCCAGATTTCATCTGAGGATATTTCCTTTTTCACCATTGCCCTCTATGGGCTTCCAAATATCACTTTGCCAATTCCACAAGAAATGTCATAGCGAAAGGCTTCTTGAGGGGAAAGCTGTAACTCTGTGAGATGATTTCACAGAACACAAAGAAGTTTCTCAGAAAGCTTCCTTATCTTTGTTATCGGAGGATATTTCCTTTGGCCCTATAGTCTTCAAAGGGATCCGAAATATCTGTTCTCAGATTCCACAGAAATAAGGCTAGCAAAGAGATCCACGAAATACAGATGTAACTCTGTGAGTGGAAGTCACACATCACAGAGCAGTTTCTCAGAAAGCTTCTTTCCAGATTTCATCTGAGGATATTTCCTTTTTCACCATAGCCCTCTATGGGCTTCCAAATATCACTTTGCCAATTCCACAAGAACTGTCTTAGCGAAAGGCTTCTTGAGGGGAAAGCTGTAACTCTGTGAGATGATTTCACAGAACACAAAGAAGTTTCTCAGAAAGCTTCCTTCTCTTTGTTATCGGAGGATATTTCCTTTGGCCCTATAGTCTTCAAAGGGATCCGAAATATCTGTTCTCAGAATCCACAGAAATAAGGCTAGAAAGAGATCCACGAAATACAGATGTAACTCTGTGAGAGGAATGAACAGAACGCTAAGCAGTTTCTCAGAAAGCTTCTTTCCAGATTTCATCTCAAGATATTTCCTTTTTCACCAAAGCCCTCTATGGGCTTCCAAATATCACTTTGTCAATTCCACAAGAACTGTCTTAGAGAAAGGCTTCTTGAGGGGAAAGCTGTAACTCTGTGAGATGATTTCACAGAACACAAAGAAGTTTCTCAGAAAGCTTCCTTCTCTTTGTTATCGGAGGATATTTCCTTTGGCCCTATAGTCTTCAAAAGGATCCGAAATATCTGTTCTCAGATTCCAGAGAAATAAGGCTAGCAAAGAGATCCACGAAATACAGATGTAACTCTGTGAGTGGAAGTCACACATCACAGAGCAGTTTCTCAGAAATCTTCTTTCCAGATTTCATCTGAGGATATTTCCTTTTTCACCATAGACCTCTATGGGCTTCCAAATATCACTTTGCCAATTCCACAAGAACTGTCTTAGCGAAAGGCTTCTTGAGGGGAAAGCTGTAACTTTGTGAGATGATTTCACAGAACACAAAGAAGTTTTTCAGAAAGCTTCCTTCTCTTTGTTATCGGAGGATATTTCCTTTGGCCCTATAGTCTTCAAAGAGATGCGAAATATCTGTTCTCAGATTCCACAGAAATAAGGCTAGCAAAGAGATCCACGAAATACAGATGTAACTCTGTGAGTGGAAGTCACACATCACAGAGCAGTTTCTCAGAAAGCTTCTTTCCAGTTTTCATCTGAGGATATTTCCTTTCTCACCATAGCCCTCTATGGGCTTCCAAATATCACTTTGCCAATTCCACAAGAACTGTCTTAGCGAAAGGCTTCTTGACGGGAAAGCTGTAACTCTGTGAGATGATTTCACAGAACACAAAGAAGTTTCTCAGAAAGCTTCCTTCTCTTTTTTATCCGAGGATATTTCCTTTAGCCCTATATTCTTCAAAGGAATCCGAAATATCTGTTCTCAGATTCCACAGAAATAAGGCTAGCAAAGAGATCCACGAAATACAGATGTAACTCTGTGAGTGGAAGTCACACATCACAGAGCAGTTTCTCAGAAAGCTTCTTTCCGGATTTCATCTGAGGATATTTCCTTTTTCACCATAGCCCTCTATGGGCTTCCAAATATCACTTTGCCAATTCCACAAGAACTGTCTTAGCGAAAGGCTTCTTGAGGGGAAAGCTGTAACTCTGTGAGATGATTTCACAGAATACAAAGAAGTTTCTCTGAAAGCTTCTTTCTCTCTGTTATCGGAGGATATTTCCTTTGGCCCTATAGACTTCCAAGGGATCCGAAATATCTGTTCTCAGATTCCACAGAAATAAGGCTAGCAAAGAGATCCACGAAATACAGATGTAACTCTGTGAGTGGAAGTCACACATCACATAGCAGTTTCTCAGAAAGCTTCTTTCCGGATTTCATCTGAGGATATTTCCTTTTTCACCATAGCCCTCTATTGGCTTCCAAATATCACTTTGCCAATTCCACTAGAACTGTCTTTGCGAAAGGCTTCTTGAGGGGAAAGCTGTAACTCTGTGAGATGATTTCACAGAACACAAAGAAGTTTCTCAGAAAGCTTCCTTCTCTTTGTTATCGGAGGATATTTCCTATGGCCCTATAGTCTTCAAAGGGATCCGAAATATCTGTTCTCAGATTCCACAGAAATAAGGCTAGCAAAGTGATCCACGAAATACAGATGTAACTCTGTGAGATGAATGAACAGAACACTAAGCAGTTTCTCAGAAAGCTTCTTTCCAGATTTCATCTGAGGATATTTCCTTTTTCACCATAGCCCTCTATGGGCTTCCAAATATCACTTTGCCAATTCCACAAGAACTGTCTTAGCGAAAGGCTTCTTGAGGGGAAAGCTGTAACTCTGTGAGATGATTTCACAGAACACAAAGAAGTTTCTCAGAAAGCTTCCTTCTCTTTGTTATCGGAGGATATTTCCTTTGGCCCTATAGTCTTCAAAGGGATCCGAAATATCTGTCCTCAGATTCCACAGAAATAAGGCTAGCAAAGGGATCCACGAAATACAGATGTAACTCTTTGAGAGGAATGAACAGAACACTAAGTAGTTTCTCAGAAAGCTTCTTTCCAGATTTCATCTGAGGATATTTCCTTTTTCACCATAGCCCTCTATGGGCTTCCAAATATCACTTTGCCAATTCCACAAGAACTGTCTTAGCGAAAGGCTTCTTGACGGGAAAGCTGTAACTCTGTGAGATGATTTCACAGAACACAAAGAAGTTTCTCAGAAAGCTTCCTTCTCTTTGTTATCGGAGGATATTTCCTTTGGCCCTATAGTCATCAAAGGGATCCGAAATAACTGTTCTCAGATTCCACAGAAATAAGGCTAGCAAAGAGATCCACGAAATACAGATGTAACTCTGTGAGTGGAAGACACACATCACAGAGCAGTTTCTCAGAAAGCTTCTTTCCAGATTTCATCTGAGGATATTTCCTTTTTCACCATAGCCCTCTAAGGGCTTCCAAATATCACTTTGCCAATTCCACAAGAACTGTCTTAGCGAAAGGCTTCTTGAGGGGAAAGCTGTAACTCTGTGAGATGATTTCACAGAACACAAAGAAGTTTCTCAGGAAGCTTCCTTCTCTTTGTTATCGGAGGATATTTCCTTTGGCCCTATAGTCTTCAAAGGGATCCGAAATATCTGTTCTCAGATTCCACAGAAATAAGGCTAGCAAAGAGATCCACGAAATACAGATGTAACTCTGTGAGATGAATGAAGAGAACACTAAGCAGTTTCTCAGAAAGCTTCTTTCCAGATTTCATCTGAGGATATTTCCTTTTTCACCATAGCCCTCTATGGGCTGCCAAATATCACTTTGCCAATTCCACAAGAACTGTCTTAGCGAAAGGCTTCTTGAGGGGAAAGCTGTAACTCTGTGAGATGATTTCACAGAACACAAAGAAGTTTCTCAGAAAGCGTCCTTCTCTTTGTTATCGGAGGATATTTCCTTTGGCCCTATAGTCTTCAAAGGGATCCGAAATATCTGTTCTCAGATTCCACAGAAATAAGGCTAGCAAAGAGATCCACGAAATACAGATGAAACTCTGTGAGATGAATGAACAGAACACTAAGAAGTTTCTCAGAAAGCTTCTTTCCAGATTTCATCTGAGGATATTTCCTTTTTCACCATAGCCCTTTATGGGCTGCCAAATATCACTTTGCCAATTCCACAAGAACTGTCTTAGCGAAAGGATTCTTGAGTGGAAAGCTGTAACTCTGTGAGGTGATTTCACAGAACACAAAGAAGTTTCTCAGAAAGCTTCCTTCTCTTTGTTATTGGAGGATATTTCCTTTGGCCCTATAGTCTTCAAAAGGATCCGAAATATCTGTTCTCAGATTCCACAGAAATAAGGCTAGCAAAGAGATCCACGAAATACAGATGTAACTCTGTGAGTGGAAGTCACACATCACAGAGAAGTTTCTCAGAAAGCTTCTTTCCAGATTTCATCTGAGGATATTTCCTTTTTCACCTTAGCCCTCTATGGGCTTCCAAATATCACTTTGCCAATTCCACAAGAACTGTCTTAGCGAAAGGCTTCTTTAGGGGAAAGCTGTAACTCTCTGAGATGATTTCACTGAACACAAAGAAGTTTCTCAGAACGCTTCTTTCTCTTTGTTATCGGAGGATGTTTCCTTTGGCCCTATAGTCTTCAAAGGGATCCGAAATATCTGTTCTCAGACTCCACAGAAATAAGGCTAGCAAAGAGATGTACGAAATACAGATGTAACTCTGAGAGATGAATGAACAGAACACTAAGCAGTTTCTCAGAAAGCTTCTTCCAGATTTCATCTGAGGATATTTCCTTTTTCACCATAGCCCTCTATGGGCTTCCAAATATCACTTTGCGAATTCCACAAGAACTGTCTTAGCGAAAGGCTTCTTGAGGGGAAAGCTGTAACTCTTTGAGATGATTTCACAGAACACAAAGAAGTTTCTCAGAAAGCTTCCTTCTCTTTGTTATCGGAGGATATTTCATTTGGCCCTATAGTCTTCAAAGGAATCCGAAATATCTGTTCTCAGATTCCACAGATATAAGGCTAGAAAAGAGATCCACGAAATACAGATGTAACTCTGTGAGTGGAAGTCACACATCACAGAGCAGTTTCTCAGAAAGCTTCTTTCCAGATTTCATCTGAGGATATTTCCTTTTTCACCATAGCCCTCTATGGGCTTCCAAATATCACTTTGCCAATTCCACAAGAACTGTCTTAGCGACAGGCTTCTTGAGGGGAAAGCTGTAACTCTGTGAGATGATTTCACAGAACACAAAGAAGTTTCTCAGAAAGCTTCTTTCTTTCTCTTATAGGAGGATATTTCCTTTGTCCCTATAGTCTTCAAAGGGATCCGAAATATCTGTTCTCAGATTCCACAGAAATAAGGCTAGCAAAGAGATCCACGAAATACACATGTAACTCTGTGAGATGTATGAACAGAACACTAAGCAGTTTCTCAGAAAGCTTCTTTCCATATTTCATCTGAGGATATTTCCTTTTTCACCATAGCCCTCTTTGGGCTTCCAAATATCACTTTGCCAATTCCACAAGAACTGTCTTAGCGAAAGGCTTCTTGAGGGGAAAGCTGTAACTCTGTGAGATGATTTCACAGAACACAAAGAAGTTTCTCAGAAAGCTTCCTTCTCTTTGTTATCGGTGGATATTTCCTTTGGCCCTATAGTCTTCAAAAGGATCCGAAATATCTGTTCTCAGATTCCACAGAAATAAGGCTAGCAAAGAGATCCACGAAATACAGATGTAACTCTGTGAGTGGAAGTCACACATCACAGAGCAGTTTCTCAGAAATCTTCTTTCCAGATTTCATCTGAGGATATTTCCTTTTTCACCATAGCCCTCTATGGGCTTCCAAATATCACTTTGCCAATTCCACAAGAAATGTCATAGCGAAAGGCTTCTTGAGGGGAAAGCTGTAACTCTGTGAGATGATTTCACAGAACACAAAGAAGTTTCTCAGAAAGCTTCCTTATCTTTGTTATCGGAGGATATTTCCTTTGGCCCTATAGTCTTCAAAGGGATCCGAAATATCTGTTCTCAGATTCCACAGAAATAAGGCTAGCAAAGAGATCCACGAAATACAGATGTAACTCTGTGAGTGGAAGTCACACATCACAGAGCAGTTTCTCAGAAAGCTTCTTTCCAGATTTCATCTGAGGATATTTCCTTTTTCACCATAGCCCTCTATGGGCTTCCAAATATCACTTTGCCAATTCCACAAGAACTGTCTTAGCGAAAGGCTTCTTGAGGGGAAAGCTGTAACTCTGTGAGATGATTTCACAGAACACAAAGAAGTTTCTCAGAAAGCTTCCTTCTCTTTGTTATCGGAGGATATTTCCTTTGGCCCTATAGTCTTCAAAGGGATCCGAAATATCTGTTCTCAGAATCCACAGAAATAAGGCTAGAAAGAGATCCACGAAATACAGATGTAACTCTGTGAGAGGAATGAACAGAACACTAAGCAGTTTCTCAGAAAGCTTCTTTCCAGATTTCATCTGAGGATATTTCCTTTTTCACCAAAGCCCTCTATGGGCTTCCAAATATCACTTTGTCAATTCCACAAGAACTGTCTTAGAGAAAGGCTTCTTGAGGGGAAAGCTGTAACTCTGTGAGATGATTTCACAGAACACAAAGAAGTTTCTCAGAAAGCTTCCTTCTCTTTGTTATCGGAGGATATTTCCTTTGGCCCTATAGTCTTCAAAAGGATCCGAAATATCTGTTCTCAGATTCCAGAGAAATAAGGCTAGCAAAGAGATCCACGAAATACAGATGTAACTCTGTGAGTGGAAGTCACACATCACAGAGCAGTTTCTCAGAAATCTTCTTTCCAGATTTCATCTGAGGATATTTCCTTTTTCACCATAGCCCTCTATGGGCTTCCAAATATCACTTTGCCAATTCCGCAAGAAATGTCTTAGCGAAAGGCTTCTTGAGGGGAAAGCTGTAACTCTGTAAGATGATTTCACAGAACACAAAGAAGTTTCTCAGAAAGCTTCCTTCTCTTTGTTATCGGAGGATATTTCCTTTGGCCCTATAGTCTTCAAAAGGATCCGAAATATCTGTTCTCAGATTCCACAGAAATAAGGCTAGCAAAGAGATCCACAAAATACAGATGTAACTCTGAGAGATGAATGAACAGAACACTAAGCAGTTTCTCAGAAAGCTTCTTTCCAGATTTAATCTGAGGATATTTCCTTTTTCACCATAGCCCTCTAAGGGCTTCCATATATCACTTTGCCAATTACACAAGAACTGTCTTAGCGAAAGGCTTCTTGAGGGGAAAGCTGTAACTCTGTGAGATGATTTCACAGAACACAAAGAAGTTTCTCAGAAAGCTTCCTTCTCTTTGTTATCGGAGGATATTTCCTTTGGCCCTATAGTCTTCAAAGGGATCCGAAATATCTGTTCTCAGAATCCACAGAAATAAGGCTAGAAAGAGATCCACGAAATACAGATGTAACTCTGTGAGAGGAATGAACAGAACACTAAGCAGTTTCTCAGAAAGCTTCTTTCCAGATTTCATCTGAGGATATTTCCTTTTTCACCAAAGCCCTCTATGGGCTTCCAAATATCACTTTGTCAATTCCACAAGAACTGTCTTAGAGAAAGGCTTCTTGAGGGGAAAGCTGTAACTCTGTGAGATGATTTCACAGAACACAAAGAAGTTTCTCAGAAAGCTTCCTTCTCTTTGTTATCGGAGGATATTTCCTTTGGCCCTATAGTCTTCAAAAGGATCCGAAATATCTGTTCTCAGATTCCACAGAAATAAGGCTAGCAAAGAGATCCACGAAATACAGATGTAACTCTGTGAGTGGAAGTCACACATCACAGAGCAGTTTCTCAGAAATCTTCTTTCCAGATTTCATCTGAGGATATTTCCTTTTTCACCATAGCCCTCTATGGGCTTCCACATATCACTTTGCCAATTCCACAAGAAATGTCTTAGCGAAAGGCTTCTTGAGGGGAAAGCTGTAACTCTGTGAGATGATTTCACAGAACACAAAGAAGTTTCTCAGAAAGCTTCCTTCTCTTTGTTATCGGAGGATATTTCCCTTGGCCCTATAGTCTTCAAAAGGATCCGAAATATCTGTTCTCAGATTCCACAGAAATAAGGCTAGCAAAGAGATCCACGAAATACAGATGTAACTCTGTGAGTGGAAGTCACACAACACAGAGCAGTTTCTCAGAAAGCTTCTTTCCAGATTTCATCTGAGGATATTTCCTTTTTCACCATAGACCTCTATGGGCTTCCAAATATCACTTTGCCAATTCCACAAGAACTGTCTTAGCGAAAGGCTTCTTGAGGGGAAAGCTGTAACTTTGTGAGATGATTTCACAGAACACAAAGAAGTTTTTCAGAAAGCTTCCTTCTCTTTGTTATCGGAGGATATTTCCTTTGGCCCTATAGTCTTCAAAGAGATGCGAAATATCTGTTCTCAGATTCCACAGAAATAAGGCTAGCAAAGAGATCCACGAAATACAGATGTAACTCTGTGAGTGGAAGTCACACATCACAGAGCAGTTTCTCAGAAAGCTTCTTTCCAGATTTCATCTGAGGATATTTCCTTTCTCACCATAGCCCTCTATGGGCTTCCAAATATCACTTTGCCAATTCCACAAGAACTGTCTTAGCGAAAGGCTTCTTGAGGGGAAAGCTGTAACTCTGTGAGATGATTTCACAGAACACAAAGAAGTTTCTCAGAAAGCTTCCTTCTCTTTTTTATCCGAGGATATTTCCTTTAGCCCTATATTCTTCAAAGGAATCCGAAATATCTGTTCTCAGATTCCACAGAAATAAGGCTAGCAAAGAGATCCACGAAATACAGATGTAACTCTGTGAGTGGAAGTCACACATCACAGAGCAGTTTCTCAGAAAGCTTCTTTCCGGATTTCATCTGAGGATATTTCCTTTTTCACCATAGCCCTCTATGGGCTTCCAAATATCACTTTGCCAATTCCACAAGAACTGTCTTAGCGAAAGGCTTCTTGAGGGGAAAGCTGTAACTCTGTGAGATGATTTCACAGAATACAAAGAAGTTTCTCTGAAAGCTTCTTTCTCTCTGTTATCGGAGGATATTTCCTTTGGCCCTATAGACTTCCAAGGGATCCGAAATATCTGTTCTCAGATTCCACAGAAATAAGGCTAGCAAAGAGATCCACGAAATACAGATGTAACTCTGTGAGTGGAAGTCACACATCACATAGCAGTTTCTCAGAAAGCTTCTTTCCGGATTTCATCTGAGGATATTTCCTTTTTCACCATAGCCCTCTATTGGCTTCCAAATATCACTTTGCCAATTCCACTAGAACTGTCTTTGCGAAAGGCTTCTTGAGGGGAAAGCTGTAACTCTGTGAGATGATTTCACAGAACACAAAGAAGTTTCTCAGAAAGCTTCCTTCTCTTTGTTATCGGAGGATATTTCCTATGGCCCTATAGTCTTCAAAGGGATCCGAAATATCTGTTCTCAGATTCCACAGAAATAAGGCTAGCAAAGTGATCCACGAAATACAGATGTAACTCTGTGAGATGAATGAACAGAACACTAAGCAGTTTCTCAGAAAGCTTCTTTCCAGATTTCATCTGAGGATATTTCCTTTTTCACCATAGCCCTCTATGGGCTTCCAAATATCACTTTGCCAATTCCACAAGAACTGTCTTAGCGAAAGGCTTCTTCAGGGGAAAGCTGTAACTCTGTGAGATGATTTCACAGAACACAAAGAAGTTTCTCAGAAAGCTTCCTTCTCTTTGTTATCGGAGGATATTTCCTTTGGCCCTATAGTCTTCAAAGGGATCCGAAATATCTGTCCTCAGATTCCACAGAAATAAGGCTAGCAAAGGGATCCACGAAATACAGATGTAACTCTTTGAGAGGAATGAACAGAACACTAAGTAGTTTCTCAGAAAGCTTCTTTCCAGATTTCATCTGAGGATATTTCCTTTTTCACCATAGCCCTCTATGGGCTTCCAAATATCACTTTGCCAATTCCACAAGAACTGTCTTAGCGAAAGGCTTCTTGACGGGAAAGCTGTAACTCTGTGAGATGATTTCACAGAACACAAAGAAGTTTCTCAGAAAGCTTCCTTCTCTTTTTTATCCGAGGATATTTCCTTTAGCCCTATAGTCTTCAAAGGGATCCGAAATATCTGTTCTCAGATTCCACAGAAATAAGGCTAGCAAAGAGATCCACGAAATACAGATGTAACTCTGTGAGTGGAAGTCACACATCACAGAGCAGTTTCTCAGAAAGCTTCTTTCCGGATTTCATCTGAGGATATTTCCTTTTTCACCATAGCCCTCTATGGGCTTCCAAATATCACTTTGCCAATTCCACAAGAACTGTCTTAGCGAAAGGCTTCTTGAGGGGAAAGCTGTAACTCTGTGAGATGATTTCACAGAATACAAAGAAGTTTCTCTGAAAGCTTCTTTCTCTCTGTTATCGGAGGATATTTCCTTTGGCCCTATAGACTTCCAAGGGATCCGAAATATCTGTTCTCAGATTCCACAGAAATAAGGCTAGCAAAGAGATCCACGAAATACAGATGTAACTCTGTGAGTGGAAGTCACACATCACATAGCAGTTTCTCAGAAAGCTTCTTTCCGGATTTCATCTGAGGATATTTCCTTTTTCACCATAGCCCTCTATTGGCTTCCAAATATCACTTTGCCAATTCCACTAGAACTGTCTTTGCGAAAGGCTTCTTGAGGGGAAAGCTGTAACTCTGTGAGATGATTTCACAGAACACAAAGAAGTTTCTCAGAAAGCTTCCTTCTCTTTGTTATCGGAGGATATTTCCTATGGCCCTATAGTCTTCAAAGGGATCCGAAATATCTGTTCTCAGATTCCACAGAAATAAGGCAAGCAAAGTGATCCACGAAATGCAGATGTAACTCTGTGAGATGAATGAACAGAACACTAAGCAGTTTCTCAGAAAGCTTCTTTCCAGATTTCATCTGAGGATATTTCCTTTTTCAACATAGCCCTCTATGGGCTTCCAAATATCACTTTGCCAATTCCACAAGAACTGTCTTAGCGAAAGGCTTCTTGAGGGGAAAGCTGTAACTCTCTGACATGATTTCACTGAACACAAAGAAGTTTCTCAGAACGCTTCTTTCTCTTTGTTATCGGAGGATGTTTCCTTTGGCCCTATAGTCTTCAAAGGGATCAGAAATATCTGTTCTCAGATTCCACAGAAATAAGGCTAGCAAAGAGATCCACGAAATACAGATGTAACTCTGTGAGATGAATGAACAGAACACTAAGCAGTTTCTCAGAAAACTTCTTTCCACATTTCATCTGAGGATATTTCCTTTTTCACCATAGCCCTCTATGTGCTTCCAAATATCACTTTGCCAATTCCACAAGAACTGTCTTAGCGAAAGGCTTCTTGAGGGGAAAGTTGTAACTCTGTGAGATGATTTCACAGAACACAAAGAAGTTTCTCAGAAAGCTTCCTTCTCTTTGTTATCGGAGGATATTTCCTTTGGCCCTATAGTCATCAAAGGGATCCGAAATAACTGTTCTCAGATTCCACAGAAATAAGGCTAGCAAAGAGATCCACGAAATACAGATGTAACTCTGTGAGTGGAAGACACACATCACAGAGCAGTTTCTCAGAAAGCTTCTTTCCAGATTTCATCTGAGGATATTTCCTTTTTCACCATAGCCCTCTAAGGGCTTCCAAATATCACTTTGCCAATTCCACAAGAACTGTCTTAGCGAAAGGCTTCTTGAGGGGAAAGCTGTAACTCTGTGAGATGATTTCACAGAACACAAAGAAGTTTCTCAGGAAGCTTCCTTCTCTTTGTTATCGGAGGATATTTCCTTTGGCCCTATAGTCTTCAAAGGGATCCGAAATATCTGTTCTCAGATTCCACAGAAATAAGGCTAGCAAAGAGATCCACGAAATACAGATGTAACTCTGTGAGATGAATGAAGAGAACACTAAGCAGTTTCTCAGAAAGCTTCTTTCCGGATTTCATCTGAGGATATTTCCTTTTTCACCATAGCCCTCTATGGGCTTCCAAATATCACTTTGCGAATTCCACAAGAACTGTCTTAGCGAAAGGCTTCTTGAGGGGAAAGCTGTAACTCTTTGAGATGATTTCACAGAACACAAAGAAGTTTCTCAGAAAGCTTCCTTCTCTTTGTTATCGGAGGATATTTCATTTGGCCCTATAGTCTTCAAAGGAATCCGAAATATCTGTTCTCAGATTCCACAGATATAAGGCTAGAAAAGAGATCCACGAAATACAGATGTAACTCTGTGAGTGGAAGTCACACATCACAGAGCAGTTTCTCAGAAAGCTTCTTTCCAGATTTCATCTGAGGATATTTCCTTTTTCACCATAGCCCTCTATGGGCTTCCAAATATCACTTTGCCAATTCCACAAGAACTGTCTTAGCGACAGGCTTCTTGAGGGGAAAGCTGTAACTCTGTGAGATGATTTCACAGAACACAAAGAAGTTTCTCAGAAAGCTTCTTTCTTTCTCTTATAGGAGGATATTTCCTTTGTCCCTATAGTCTTCAAAGGGATCCGAAATATCTGTTCTCAGATTCCACAGAAATAAGGCTAGCAAAGAGATCCACGAAATACACATGTAACTCTGTGAGATGTATGAACAGAACACTAAGCAGTTTCTCAGAAAGCTTCTTTCCATATTTCATCTGAGGATATTTCCTTTTTCACCATAGCCCTCTTTGGGCTTCCAAATATCACTTTGCCAATTCCACAAGAACTGTCTTAGCGAAAGGCTTCTTGAGGGGAAAGCTGTAACTCTGTGAGATGATTTCACAGAACACAAAGAAGTTTCTCAGAAAGCTTCCTTCTCTTTGTTATCGGTGGATATTTCCTTTGGCCCTATAGTCTTCAAAAGGATCCGAAATATCTGTTCTCAGATTCCACAGAAATAAGGCTAGCAAAGAGATCCACGAAATACAGATGTAACTCTGTGAGTGGAAGTCACACATCACAGAGCAGTTTCTCAGAAATCTTCTTTCCAGATTTCATCTGAGGATATTTCCTTTTTCACCATAGCCCTCTATGGGCTTCCAAATATCACTTTGCCAATTCCACAAGAAATGTCATAGCGAAAGGCTTCTTGAGGGGAAAGCTGTAACTCTGTGAGATGATTTCACAGAACACAAAGAAGTTTCTCAGAAAGCTTCCTTATCTTTGTTATCGGAGGATATTTCCTTTGGCCCTATAGTCTTCAAAGGGATCCGAAATATCTGTTCTCAGATTCCACAGAAATAAGGCTAGCAAAGAGATCCACGAAATACAGATGTAACTCTGTGAGTGGAAGTCACACATCACAGAGCAGTTTCTCAGAAAGCTTCTTTCCAGATTTCATCTGAGGATATTTCCTTTCTCACCATAGCCCTCTATGGGCTTCCAAATATCACTTTGCCAATTCCACAAGAACTGTCTTAGCGAAAGGCTTCTTGAGGGGAAAGCTGTAACTCTGTGAGATGATTTCACAGAACACAAAGAAGTTTCTCAGAAAGCTTCCTTCTCTTTGTTATCGGAGGATATTTCCTTTGGCCCTATAGTCTTCAAAGGGATCCGAAATATCTGTTCTCAGAATCCACAGAAATAAGGCTAGAAAGAGATCCACGAAATACAGATGTAACTCTGTGAGAGGAATGAACAGAACACTAAGCAGTTTCTCAGAAAGCTTCTTTCCAGATTTCATCTGAGGATATTTCCTTTTTCACCAAAGCCCTCTATGGGCTTCCAAATATCACTTTGTCAATTCCACAAGAACTGTCTTAGAGAAAGGCTTCTTGAGGGGAAAGCTGTAACTCTGTGAGATGATTTCACAGAACACAAAGAAGTTTCTCAGAAAGCTTCCTTCTCTTTGTTATCGGAGGATATTTCCTTTGGCCCTATAGTCTTCAAAAGGATCCGAAATATCTGTTCTCAGATTCCAGAGAAATAAGGCTAGCAAAGAGATCCACGAAATACAGATGTAACTCTGTGAGTGGAAGTCACACATCACAGAGCAGTTTCTCAGAAATCTTCTTTCCAGATTTCATCTGAGGATATTTCCTTTTTCACCATAGCCCTCTATGGGCTTCCAAATATCACTTTGCCAATTCCGCAAGAAATGTCTTAGCGAAAGGCTTCTTGAGGGGAAAGCTGTAACTCTGTAAGATGATTTCACAGAACACAAAGAAGTTTCTCAGAAAGCTTCCTTCTCTTTGTTATCGGAGGATATTTCCTTTGGCCCTATAGTCTTCAAAAGGATCCGAAATATCTGTTCTCAGATTCCACAGAAATAAGGCTAGCAAAGAGATCCACAAAATACAGATGTAACTCTGAGAGATGAATGAACAGAACACTAAGCAGTTTCTCAGAAAGCTTCTTTCCAGATTTAATCTGAGGATATTTCCTTTTTCACCATAGCCCTCTAAGGGCTTCCATATATCACTTTGCCAATTACACAAGAACTGTCTTAGCGAAAGGCTTCTTGAGGGGAAAGCTGTAACTCTGTGAGATGATTTCACAGAACACAAAGAAGTTTCTCAGAAAGCTTCCTTCTCTTTGTTATCGGAGGATATTTCCTTTGGCCCTATAGTCTTCAAAGGGATCCGAAATATCTGTTCTCAGAATCCACAGAAATAAGGCTAGAAAGAGATCCACGAAATACAGATGTAACTCTGTGAGAGGAATGAACAGAACACTAAGCAGTTTCTCAGAAAGCTTCTTTCCAGATTTCATCTGAGGATATTTCCTTTTTCACCAAAGCCCTCTATGGGCTTCCAAATATCACTTTGTCAATTCCACAAGAACTGTCTTAGAGAAAGGCTTCTTGAGGGGAAAGCTGTAACTCTGTGAGATGATTTCACAGAACACAAAGAAGTTTCTCAGAAAGCTTCCTTCTCTTTGTTATCGGAGGATATTTCCTTTGGCCCTATAGTCTTCAAAAGGATCCGAAATATCTGTTCTCAGATTCCACAGAAATAAGGCTAGCAAAGAGATCCACGAAATACAGATGTAACTCTGTGAGTGGAAGTCACACATCACAGAGCAGTTTCTCAGAAATCTTCTTTCCAGATTTCATCTGAGGATATTTCCTTTTTCACCATAGCCCTCTATGGGCTTCCAAATATCACTTTGCCAATTCCACAAGAAATGTCTTAGCGAAAGGCTTCTTGAGGGGAAAGCTGTAACTCTGTGAGATGATTTCACAGAACACAAAGAAGTTTCTCAGAAAGCTTCCTTCTCTTTGTTATCGGAGGATATTTCCCTTGGCCCTATAGTCTTCCAAAGGATCCGAAATATCTGTTCTCAGATTCCACAGAAATAAGGCTAGCAAAGAGATCCACGAAATACAGATGCATCTCTGTGAGTCGAAGTCACACATCACAGAGCAGTTTCTCAGAAAGCTTCTTTCCAGATTTCATCTGAGGATATTTCCTTTTTCACCATAGCCCTCTATGGGCTTCCAAATATCACTTTGCCAATTCCACAAGAACTGTCTTAGCGACAGGCTTCTTGAGGGGAAAGCTGTAACTCTGTGAGATGATTTCACAGAACACAAAGAAGTTTCTCAGAAAGCTTCTTTCTTTCTCTTATAGGAGGATATTTCCTTTGTCCCTATAGTCTTCAAAGGGATCCGAAATATCTGTTCTCAGATTCCACAGAAATAAGGCTAGCAAAGAGATCCACGAAATACACATGTAACTCTGTGAGATGTATGAACAGAACACTAAGCAGTTTCTCAGAAAGCTTCTTTCCATATTTCATCTGAGGATATTTCCTTTTTCACCATAGCCCTCTTTGGGCTTCCAAATATCACTTTGCCAATTCCACAAGAACTGTCTTAGCGAAAGGCTTCTTGAGGGGAAAGCTGTAACTCTGTGAGATGATTTCACAGAACACAAAGAAGTTTCTCAGAAAGCTTCCTTCTCTTTGTTATCGGTGGATATTTCCTTTGGCCCTATAGTCTTCAAAAGGATCCGAAATATCTGTTCTCAGATTCCACAGAAATAAGGCTAGCAAAGAGATCCACGAAATACAGATGTAACTCTGTGAGTGGAAGTCACACATCACAGAGCAGTTTCTCAGAAATCTTCTTTCCAGATTTCATCTGAGGATATTTCCTTTTTCACCATAGCCCTCTATGGGCTTCCAAATATCACTTTGCCAATTCCACAAGAAATGTCATAGCGAAAGGCTTCTTGAGGGGAAAGCTGTAACTCTGTGAGATGATTTCACAGAACACAAAGAAGTTTCTCAGAAAGCTTCCTTATCTTTGTTATCGGAGGATATTTCCTTTGGCCCTATAGTCTTCAAAGGGATCCGAAATATCTGTTCTCAGATTCCACAGAAATAAGGCTAGCAAAGAGATCCACGAAATACAGATGTAACTCTGTGAGTGGAAGTCACACATCACAGAGCAGTTTCTCAGAAAGCTTCTTTCCAGATTTCATCTGAGGATATTTCCTTTTTCACCATAGCCCTCTATGGGCTTCCAAATATCACTTTGCCAATTCCACAAGAACTGTCTTAGCGAAAGGCTTCTTGAGGGGAAAGCTGTAACTCTGTGAGATGATTTCACAGAACACAAAGAAGTTTCTCAGAAAGCTTCCTTCTCTTTGTTATCGGAGGATATTTCCTTTGGCCCTATAGTCTTCAAAGGGATCCGAAATATCTGTTCTCAGAATCCACAGAAATAAGGCTAGAAAGAGATCCACGAAATACAGATGTAACTCTGTGAGAGGAATGAACAGAACACTAAGCAGTTTCTCAGAAAGCTTCTTTCCAGATTTCATCTGAGGATATTTCCTTTTTCACCAAAGCCCTCTATGGGCTTCCAAATATCACTTTGTCAATTCCACAAGAACTGTCTTAGAGAAAGGCTTCTTGAGGGGAAAGCTGTAACTCTGTGAGATGATTTCACAGAACACAAAGAAGTTTCTCAGAAAGCTTCCTTCTCTTTGTTATCGGAGGATATTTCCTTTGGCCCTATAGTCTTCAAAAGGATCCGAAATATCTGTTCTCAGATTCCAGAGAAATAAGGCTAGCAAAGAGATCCACGAAATACAGATGTAACTCTGTGAGTGGAAGTCACACATCACAGAGCAGTTTCTCAGAAATCTTCTTTCCAGATTTCATCTGAGGATATTTCCTTTTTCACCATAGCCCTCTATGGGCTTCCAAATATCACTTTGCCAATTCCGCAAGAAATGTCTTAGCGAAAGGCTTCTTGAGGGGAAAGCTGTAACTCTGTAAGATGATTTCACAGAACACAAAGAAGTTTCTCAGAAAGCTTCCTTCTCTTTGTTATCGGAGGATATTTCCTTTGGCCCTATAGTCTTCAAAAGGATCCGAAATATCTGTTCTCAGATTCCACAGAAATAAGGCTAGCAAAGAGATCCACAAAATACAGATGTAACTCTGAGAGATGAATGAACAGAACACTAAGCAGTTTCTCAGAAAGCTTCTTTCCAGATTTAATCTGAGGATATTTCCTTTTTCACCATAGCCCTCTAAGGGCTTCCATATATCACTTTGCCAATTACACAAGAACTGTCTTAGCGAAAGGCTTCTTGAGGGGAAAGCTGTAACTCTGTGAGATGATTTCACAGAACACAAAGAAGTTTCTCAGAAAGCTTCCTTCTCTTTGTTATCGGAGGATATTTCCTTTGGCCCTATAGTCTTCAAAGGGATCCGAAATATCTGTTCTCAGAATCCACAGAAATAAGGCTAGAAAGAGATCCACGAAATACAGATGTAACTCTGTGAGAGGAATGAACAGAACACTAAGCAGTTTCTCAGAAAGCTTCTTTCCAGATTTCATCTGAGGATATTTCCTTTTTCACCAAAGCCCTCTATGGGCTTCCAAATATCACTTTGTCAATTCCACAAGAACTGTCTTAGAGAAAGGCTTCTTGAGGGGAAAGCTGTAACTCTGTGAGATGATTTCACAGAACACAAAGAAGTTTCTCAGAAAGCTTCCTTCTCTTTGTTATCGGAGGATATTTCCTTTGGCCCTATAGTCTTCAAAAGGATCCGAAATATCTGTTCTCAGATTCCACAGAAATAAGGCTAGCAAAGAGATCCACGAAATACAGATGTAACTCTGTGAGTGGAAGTCACACATCACAGAGCAGTTTCTCAGAAATCTTCTTTCCAGATTTCATCTGAGGATATTTCCTTTTTCACCATAGCCCTCTATGGGCTTCCAAATATCACTTTGCCAATTCCACAAGAAATGTCTTAGCGAAAGGCTTCTTGAGGGGAAAGCTGTAACTCTGTGAGATGATTTCACAGAACACAAAGAAGTTTCTCAGAAAGCTTCCTTCTCTTTGTTATCGGAGGATATTTCCCTTGGCCCTATAGTCTTCAAAAGGATCCGAAATATCTGTTCTCAGATTCCACAGAAATAAGGCTAGCAAAGAGATCCACGAAATACAGATGTAACTCTGTGAGTGGAAGTCACACAACACAGAGCAGTTTCTCAGAAAGCTTCTTTCCAGATTTCATCTGAGGATATTTCCTTTTTCACCATAGACCTCTATGGGCTTCCAAATATCACTTTGCCAATTCCACAAGAACTGTCTTAGCGAAAGGCTTCTTGAGGGGAAAGCTGTAACTTTGTGAGATGATTTCACAGAACACAAAGAAGTTTTTCAGAAAGCTTCCTTCTCTTTGTTATCGGAGGATATTTCCTTTGGCCCTATAGTCTTCAAAGAGATGCGAAATATCTGTTCTCAGATTCCACAGAAATAAGGCTAGCAAAGAGATCCACGAAATACAGATGTAACTCTGTGAGTGGAAGTCACACATCACAGAGCAGTTTCTCAGAAAGCTTCTTTCCAGATTTCATCTGAGGATATTTCCTTTCTCACCATAGCCCTCTATGGGCTTCCAAATATCACTTTGCCAATTCCACAAGAACTGTCTTAGCGAAAGGCTTCTTGACGGGAAAGCTGTAACTCTGTGAGATGATTTCACAGAACACAAAGAAGTTTCTCAGAAAGCTTCCTTCTCTTTTTTATCCGAGGATATTTCCTTTAGCCCTATATTCTTCAAAGGAATCCGAAATATCTGTTCTCAGATTCCACAGAAATAAGGCTAGCAAAGAGATCCACGAAATACAGATGTAACTCTGTGAGTGGAAGTCACACATCACAGAGCAGTTTCTCAGAAAGCTTCTTTCCGGATTTCATCTGAGGATATTTCCTTTTTCACCATAGCCCTCTATGGGCTTCCAAATATCACTTTGCCAATTCCACAAGAACTGTCTTAGCGAAAGGCTTCTTGAGGGGAAAGCTGTAACTCTGTGAGATGATTTCACAGAATACAAAGAAGTTTCTCTGAAAGCTTCTTTCTCTCTGTTATCGGAGGATATTTCCTTTGGCCCTATAGACTTCCAAGGGATCCGAAATATCTGTTCTCAGATTCCACAGAAATAAGGCTAGCAAAGAGGTCCACGAAATACAGATGTAACTCTGTGAGTGGAAGTCACACATCACATAGCAGTTTCTCAGAAAGCTTCTTTCCGGATTTCATCTGAGGATATTTCCTTTTTCACCATAGCCCTCTATTGGCTTCCAAATATCACTTTGCCAATTCCACTAGAACTGTCTTTGCGAAAGGCTTCTTGAGGGGAAAGCTGTAACTCTGTGAGATGATTTCACAGAACACAAAGAAGTTTCTCAGAAAGCTTCCTTCTCTTTGTTATCGGAGGATATTTCCTATGGCCCTATAGTCTTCAAAGGGATCCGAAATATCTGTTCTCAGATTCCACAGAAATAAGGCTAGCAAAGTGATCCACGAAATACAGATGTAACTCTGTGAGATGAATGAACAGAACACTAAGCAGTTTCTCAGAAAGCTTCTTTCCAGATTTCATCTGAGGATATTTCCTTTTTCACCATAGCCCTCTATGGGCTTCCAAATATCACTTTGCCAATTCCACAAGAACTGTCTTAGCGAAAGGCTTCTTGAGGGGAAAGCTGTAACTCTGTGAGATGATTTCACAGAACACAAAGAAGTTTCTCAGAAAGCTTCCTTCTCTTTGTTATCGGAGGATATTTCCTTTGGCCCTATAGTCTTCAAAGGGATCCGAAATATCTGTCCTCAGATTCCACAGAAATAAGGCTAGCAAAGGGATCCACGAAATACAGATGTAACTCTTTGAGAGGAATGAACAGAACACTAAGTAGTTTCTCAGAAAGCTTCTTTCCAGATTTCATCTGAGGATATTTCCTTTTTCACCATAGCCCTCTATGGGCTTCCAAATATCACTTTGCCAATTCCACAAGAACTGTCTTAGCGAAAGGCTTCTTGACGGGAAAGCTGTAACTCTGTGAGATGATTTCACAGAACACAAAGAAGTTTCTCAGAAAGCTTCCTTCTCTTTTTTATCCGAGGATATTTCCTTTAGCCCTATAGTCTTCAAAGGGATCCGAAATATCTGTTCTCAGATTCCACAGAAATAAGGCTAGCAAAGAGATCCACGAAATACAGATGTAACTCTGTGAGTGGAAGTCACACATCACAGAGCAGTTTCTCAGAAAGCTTCTTTCCGGATTTCATCTGAGGATATTTCCTTTTTCACCATAGCCCTCTATGGGCTTCCAAATATCACTTTGCCAATTCCACAAGAACTGTCTTAGCGAAAGGCTTCTTGAGGGGAAAGCTGTAACTCTGTGAGATGATTTCACAGAATACAAAGAAGTTTCTCTGAAAGCTTCTTTCTCTCTGTTATCGGAGGATATTTCCTTTGGCCCTATAGACTTCCAAGGGATCCGAAATATCTGTTCTCAGATTCCACAGAAATAAGGCTAGCAAAGAGATCCACGAAATACAGATGTAACTCTGTGAGTGGAAGTCACACATCACATAGCAGTTTCTCAGAAAGCTTCTTTCCGGATTTCATCTGAGGATATTTCCTTTTTCACCATAGCCCTCTATTGGCTTCCAAATATCACTTTGCCAATTCCACTAGAACTGTCTTTGCGAAAGGCTTCTTGAGGGGAAAGCTGTAACTCTGTGAGATGATTTCACAGAACACAAAGAAGTTTCTCAGAAAGCTTCCTTCTCTTTGTTATCGGAGGATATTTCCTATGGCCCTATAGTCTTCAAAGGGATCCGAAATATCTGTTCTCAGATTCCACAGAAATAAGGCAAGCAAAGTGATCCACGAAATGCAGATGTAACTCTGTGAGATGAATGAACAGAACACTAAGCAGTTTCTCAGAAAGCTTCTTTCCAGATTTCATCTGAGGATATTTCCTTTTTCAACATAGCCCTCTATGGGCTTCCAAATATCACTTTGCCAATTCCACAAGAACTGTCTTAGCGAAAGGCTTCTTGAGGGGAAAGCTGTAACTCTCTGACATGATTTCACTGAACACAAAGAAGTTTCTCAGAACGCTTCTTTCTCTTTGTTATCGGAGGATGTTTCCTTTGGCCCTATAGTCTTCAAAGGGATCAGAAATATCTGTTCTCAGATTCCACAGAAATAAGGCTAGCAAAGAGATCCACGAAATACAGATGTAACTCTGTGAGATGAATGAACAGAACACTAAGCAGTTTCTCAGAAAACTTCTTTCCACATTTCATCTGAGGATATTTCCTTTTTCACCATAGCCCTCTATGTGCTTCCAAATATCACTTTGCCAATTCCACAAGAACTGTCTTAGCGAAAGGCTTCTTGAGGGGAAAGTTGTAACTCTGTGAGATGATTTCACAGAACACAAAGAAGTTTCTCAGAAAGCTTCCTTCTCTTTGTTATCGGAGGATATTTCCTTTGGCCCTATAGTCATCAAAGGGATCCGAAATAACTGTTCTCAGATTCCACAGAAATAAGGCTAGCAAAGAGATCCACGAAATACAGATGTAACTCTGTGAGTGGAAGACACACATCACAGAGCAGTTTCTCAGAAAGCTTCTTTCCAGATTTCATCTGAGGATATTTCCTTTTTCACCATAGCCCTCTAAGGGCTTCCAAATATCACTTTGCCAATTCCACAAGAACTGTCTTAGCGAAAGGCTTCTTGAGGGGAAAGCTGTAACTCTGTGAGATGATTTCACAGAACACAAAGAAGTTTCTCAGGAAGCTTCCTTCTCTTTGTTATCGGAGGATATTTCCTTTGGCCCTATAGTCTTCAAAGGGATCCGAAATATCTGTTCTCAGATTCCACAGAAATAAGGCTAGCAAAGAGATCCACGAAATACAGATGTAACTCTGTGAGATGAATGAAGAGAACACTAAGCAGTTTCTCAGAAAGCTTCTTTCCAGATTTCATCTGAGGATATTTCCTTTTTCACCATAGCCCTCTATGGGCTGCCAAATATCACTTTGCCAATTCCACAAGAACTGTCTTAGCGAAAGGCTTCTTGAGGGGAAAGCTGTAACTCTGTGAGATGATTTCACAGAACACAAAGAAGTTTCTCAGAAAGCGTCCTTCTCTTTGTTATCGGAGGATATTTCCTTTGGCCCTATAGTCTTCAAAGGGATCCGAAATATCTGTTCTCAGATTCCACAGAAATAAGGCTAGCAAAGAGATCCACGAAATACAGATGAAACTCTGTGAGATGAATGAACAGAACACTAAGAAGTTTCTCAGAAAGCTTCTTTCCAGATTTCATCTGAGGATATTTCCTTTTTCACCATAGCCCTTTATGGGCTGCCAAATATCACTTTGCCAATTCCACAAGAACTGTCTTAGCGAAAGGATTCTTGAGGGGAAAGCTGTAACTCTGTGAGGTGATTTCACAGAACACAAAGAAGTTTCTCAGAAAGCTTCCTTCTCTTTGTTATTGGAGGATATTTCCTTTGGCCCTATAGTCTTCAAAAGGATCCGAAATATCTGTTCTCAGATTCCACAGAAATAAGGCTAGCAAAGAGATCCACGAAATACAGATGTAACTCTGTGAGTGGAAGTCACACATCACAGAGAAGTTTCTCAGAAAGCTTCTTTCCAGATTTCATCTGAGGATATTTCCTTTTTCACCTTAGCCCTCTATGGGCTTCCAAATATCACTTTGCCAATTCCACAAGAACTGTCTTAGCGAAAGGCTTCTTTAGGGGAAAGCTGTAACTCTCTGAGATGATTTCACTGAACACAAAGAAGTTTCTCAGAACGCTTCTTTCTCTTTGTTATCGGAGGATGTTTCCTTTGGCCCTATAGTCTTCAAAGGGATCCGAAATATCTGTTCTCAGACTCCACAGAAATAAGGCTAGCAAAGAGATGTACGAAATACAGATGTAACTCTGAGAGATGAATGAACAGAACACTAAGCAGTTTCTCAGAAAGCTTCTTCCAGATTTCATCTGAGGATATTTCCTTTTTCACCATAGCCCTCTATGGGCTTCCAAATATCACTTTGCGAATTCCACAAGAACTGTCTTAGCGAAAGGCTTCTTGAGGGGAAAGCTGTAACTCTTTGAGATGATTTCACAGAACACAAAGAAGTTTCTCAGAAAGCTTCCTTCTCTTTGTTATCGGAGGATATTTCATTTGGCCCTATAGTCTTCAAAGGAATCCGAAATATCTGTTCTCAGATTCCACAGATATAAGGCTAGAAAAGAGATCCACGAAATACAGATGTAACTCTGTGAGTGGAAGTCACACATCACAGAGCAGTTTCTCAGAAAGCTTCTTTCCAGATTTCATCTGAGGATATTTCCTTTTTCACCATAGCCCTCTATGGGCTTCCAAATATCACGTTGCCAATTCCACAAGAACTGTCTTAGCGACAGGCTTCTTGAGGGGAAAGCTGTAACTCTGTGAGATGATTTCACAGAACACAAAGAAGTTTCTCAGAAAGCTTCTTTCTTTCTCTTATAGGAGGATATTTCCTTTGTCCCTATAGTCTTCAAAGGGATCCGAAATATCTGTTCTCAGATTCCACAGAAATAAGGCTAGCAAAGAGATCCACGAAATACACATGTAACTCTGTGAGATGTATGAACAGAACACTAAGCAGTTTCTCAGAAAGCTTCTTTCCATATTTCATCTGAGGATATTTCCTTTTTCACCATAGCCCTCTTTGGGCTTCCAAATATCACTTTGCCAATTCCACAAGAACTGTCTTAGCGAAAGGCTTCTTGAGGGGAAAGCTGTAACTCTGTGAGATGATTTCACAGAACACAAAGAAGTTTCTCAGAAAGCTTCCTTCTCTTTGTTATCGGTGGATATTTCCTTTGGCCCTATAGTCTTCAAAGGGATCCGAAATATCTGTTCTCAGATTCCACAGAAATAAGGCTAGCAAAGAGATCCACGAAATACAGATGTAACTCTGTGAGTGGAAGTCACACATCACAGAGCAGTTTCTCAGAAAGCTTCTTTCCAGATTTCATCTGAGGATATTTCCTTTTTCACCATAGCCCTCTATGGGCTTCCAAATATCACTTTGCCAATTTCACAAGAACTGTCTTAGCGAAAGGCTTCTTGAGGGGAAAGCTGTAACTCTGTGAGATGATTTCACAGAACACAAAGAAATTTCTCAGAAAGCTTCTTTCTCTCTGTTATCGGAGGATATTTCCTTTGTCCCTATAGTCTTCAAAGGGATCCGAAATATCTGTTGTCCGATCCCACAGAAATAAGGCAAGCAAAGAGATCCACGAAATACAGATGTAAGTCTGTGAGATGAATGAACAGAACACTAAGCAGTTTCTCAGAAAGCTTCTTTCCAATTTTCATCTGAGGATATTTCCTTTTTCACCATAGCCCTCTAAGGGCTTCCAAATATCACTTTGCCAATTCCACAAGAACTGTCTTAGCGAAAGGCTTCTTGAGGGGAAAGCTGTAACTCTGTGAGATGATTTCACAGAACACAAAGAAGTTTCTCAGAAAGCTTCCTTCTCTTTGTTATCGGAGGATATTTCCTTTGGCCCTATAGTCTTCAAAGGGATCCGAAATATCTGTTCTCAGATTCCACAGAAATAAGGCTAGCAAAGAGATCCACGAAATACAGATGTAACTCTGTGAGATGAATGAAGAGAACACTAAGCAGTTTCTCAGAAAGTTTCTTTCCAGATTTCATCTGAGGATATTTCCTTTTTCACCATAGCCCTTTATGGGCTGCCAAATATCACTTTGCCAATTCCACAAGAACTGTCTTAGCGAAAGGCTTCTTGAGGGGAAAGCTGTAACTCTGTGAGATGATTTCACAGAACACAAAGAAGTTTCTCAGAAAGCTTCCTTCTCTTTGTTATCGGAGGATATTTCCTTTGGCCCTATAGTCTTCAAAGGGATCCGAAATATCCGTTCTCAGATTCCACAGAAATAAGGCTAGCAAAGAGATCCACGAAATACAGATGTAACTCTGTGAGATGAATGAACAGAACACTAAGCAGTTTCACAGAAAGCTTCTTTCCAGATTTCATCTGAGGATATTTCCTTTTTCACCATAGCCCTTTATGGGCTGCCAAATATCACTTTGCCAATTCCACAAGAACTGTCTTAGCGAAAGGATTCTTGAGGGGAAAGCTGTAACTCTGTGAGATGATTTCACAGAACACAAAGAAGTTTCTCAGAAAGCTTCCTTCTCTTTGTTATCGGAGGATATTTCCTTTGGCCCATAGTCTTCAAAAGGATCCGAAATATCTGTTCTCAGATTCCACAGAAATAAGGCTAGCAAAGAGATCCACGAAATACAGATGTAACTCTGTGAGTGGAAGTCACACATCACAGAGCAGTTTCTCAGAAAGCTTCTTTCCAGATTTCATCTGAGGATATTTCCTTTTTCACCTTAGCCCTCTATGGGCTTCCAAATATCACTTTGCCAAATCCACAAGAACTGTCTTAGCGAAAGGCTTCTTGAGGGGAAAGCTGTAACTCTCTGAGATGATTTCACTGAACACAAAGAAGTTTCTCAGAACGCTTCTTTCTCTTTGTTATCGGAGGATGTTTCCTTTGGCCCTATAGTCTTCAAAGGGATCAGAAATATCTGTTCTCAGACTCCACAGAAATAAGGCTAGCAAAGAGATCCACGAAATACAGATGTAACTCTGTGAGATGAATGAACAGAACACTAAGCAGTTTCTCAGAAAGCTTCTTTCCAGATTTCATCTGAGGATATTTCCTTTTTCACCATAGCCCTCTATGTGCTTCCAAATATCACTTTGCCAATTCCACAAGAACTGTCTTAGCGAAAGGCTTCTTGAGGGGAAAGCTGTAACTCTGTGAGATGATTTCACAGAACACAAAGAAGTTTCTCAGAAAGCTTCCTTCTCTTTGTTATCGGAGGATATTTCCTTTGGCCCTATAGTCTTCAAAGGGATCCGAAATAACTGTTCTCAGATTCCACAGAAATAAGGCTAGCAAAGAGATCCACGAAATACAGATGTAACTCTGTGAGTGGAAGTCACACATCACAGAGCAGTTTCTCAGAAAGCTTCTTTCCGGATTTCATCTGAGGATATTTCCTTTTTCAACATAGCCCTCTATGGGCTGCCAAATATCACTTTGCCAATTCCACAAGAACTGTCTTAGTGAAAGGCTTCTTGAGGGGAAAGCTGTAACTCTGTGAGATGATTTCACAGAACACAAAGAAGTTTCTCAGAAAGCTTCCTTCTCTTTGTTATCGGAGGATATTTCCTTTGGCCCTATAGTCTTCAAAGGGATACGAAATATCTGTTCTCAGATTCCACAGAAATAAGGCTAGCAAAGAGATGTACGAAATACAGATGTAACTCTGAGAGATGAATGAACAGAACACTAAGCAGTTTCTCAGAAAGCTTCTTTCCAGATTTCATCTGAGGATATTTCCTTTTTCACCATAGCCCTCTATTGGCTTCCAAATATCACTTTGCGAATTCCACAAGAACTGTCTTAGCGAAAGGCTTCTTGAGGGGAAAGCTGTAACTCTTTGAGATGATTTCACAGAACACAAAGAAGTTTCTCAGAAAGCTTCCTTCTCTTTTTTATCGGAGGATATTTCCTTTGGCCCTATAGTCTTCAAAGGGATCCGAAATATCTGTTCTCAGATTCCACAGATATAAGGCTAGAAAAGAGATCCACGAAATACAGATGTAACTCTGTGAGTGGAAGTCACACATCACAGAGCAGTTTCTCAGAAAGCTTCTTTCCAGATTTCATCTGAGGATATTTCCTTTTTCTCCATAGCCCTCTATGGGCTTCCAAATATCACTTTGCCAATTCCACAAGAACTGTCTTAGCGAAAGGCTTCTTGAGGGGAAAGCTGTAACTCTGTGAGATGATTTCACAGAACACAAAGAAGTTTCTCAGAAAGTTTCTTTCTCTTTGTTATCGGAGGATATTGCCTTTAGCCCTATAGTCTTCAAAGGAATCCAAAATATCTGATCTCAGATGCCACAGAAATAAGGCTAGCAAAGAGATCCACGAAATACAGATGTAACTCTGTGAGTGGAAGTTACACATCAAGAGCAGTTTCTCAGAAAGCTTCTTTCCAGATTTCATCTGATGATATTTCCTTTTTCACCATAGCCCTCTATGGGCTTCCAAATATCACATTTCCAATTCCACAAGAACTGTCTTAGCGAAAGGCTTCTTGAGGGGAAAGCTGAACTCTGTGAGATGATTTCACAGAACACAAAGAAGTTTCTCAGAAAGCTTCTTTCTCTCTGTTATCGGAGGATATTTCCTTTGTCCCTATAGTCTTCAAAGGGATCCGAAATATCTGTTCTCAGATTCCACAGAAATAAGGCTAGAAAGAGATCCACGAAATACAGATGTAACTCTGTGAGAGGAATGAACAGAACACTAAGCAGTTTCTTAGAAAGCTTCTTTCCAGATTTCATCTGAGGATATTTCCTTTTTCACCAAAGCCCTCTATGGGCTTCCAAATATCACTTTGTCAATTCCACAAGAACTGTCTTAGAGAAAGGCTTCTTGAAGGGAAAGCTGTAACTCTGTGAGATGATTTCACAGAACACAAAGAAGTTTCTCAGAAAGCTTCCTTCTCTTTGTTATCGGAGGATATTTCCTTTGGCCCTATAGTCTTCAAAAGGATCCGAAATATCTGTTCTCAGATTCCACAGAAATAAGGCTAGCAAAGAGATCCACGAAATACAGATGTAACTCTGTGAGTGGAAGTCACACATCACAGAGCAGTTTCTCAGAAATCTTCTTTCCAGATTTCATCTGAGGATATTTCCTTTTTCACCATAGCCCTCTATGGGCTTCCAAATATCACTTTGCCAATTCCACAAGAAATGTCATAGCGAAAGGCTTCTTGAGGGGAAAGCTGTAACTCTGTGAGATGATTTCACAGAACACGAAGAAGTTTCTCAGAAAGCTTCCTTCTCTTTGTTATCGGAGGATATTTCCTTTGGCCCTATAGTCTTCAAAGGGATCCGAAATATCTGTTCTCAGATTCCACAGAAATAAGGCTAGCAAAGAGATCCACGAAATACAGATGTAACTCTGTGAGTGGAAGTCACACATCACAGAGCAGTTTCTCAGAAAGCTTCTTTCCAGATTTCATCTGAGGATATTTCCTTTTTCACCATAGCCCTCTATTGGCTTCCAAATATCACTTTGCCAATTCCACAAGAACTGTCTTAGCGAAAGGCTTCTTGAGGGGAAAGCTGTAACTGTGTGAGATGATTTCACAGAACACAAAGAAGTATCTCAGAAAGCTTCCTTCTCTTTGTTATCGGAGGATATTTCCTTTGGCCCTATAGTCTTCAAAGGGATCCGAAATATCTGTTCTCAGATTCCACAGAAATAAGGCTAGCAAAGAGATCCACGAAATACAGATGTAACTCTGAGAGATGAATGAACAGAACACTAAGCAGTTTCTCAGAAAGCTTCTTTCCAGATTTAATCTGAGGATATTTCCTTTTTCACCATAGCCCTCTAAGGGCTTCCAAATATCACTTTGCCAATTACACAAGAACTGTCTTAGCGAATGGCTTCTTGAGGGGAAAGCTGTAACTCTGTGAGATGATTTCACAGAACACAAAGAAGTTTCTCAGAAAGCTTCCTTCTCTTTGTTATCGGAGGATATTTCCTTTGGCCCTATAGTCTTCAAAGGGATCCGAAATATCTGTTCTCAAAATCCACAGAAATAAGGCTAGAAAGAGATCCACGAAATACAGATGTAACTCTGTGAGTGGAAGTCACACATCACAGAGCAGTTTCTCAGAAAGCTTCTTTCCGGATTTCATCTGAGGATATTTCCTTTTTCAACATAGCCCTCTATGGGCTGCCAAATATCACTTTGCCAATTCCACAAGAACTGTCTTAGTGAAAGGCTTCTTGAGGGGAAAGCTGTAACTCTGTGAGATGATTTCACAGAACACAAAGAAGTTTCTCAGAAAGCTTCCTTCTCTTTGTTATCGGAGGATATTTCCTTTGGCCCTATAGTCTTCAAAGGGATACGAAATATCTGTTCTCAGATTCCACAGAAATAAGGCTAGCAAAGAGATGTACATAATACAGATGTAACTCTGAGAGATGAATGAACAGAACACTAAGCAGTTTCTCAGAAAGCTTCTTTCCAGATTTCATCTGAGGATATTTCCTTTTTCACCATAGCCCTCTATTGGCTTCCAAATATCACTTTGCGAATTCCACAAGAACTGTCTTAGCGAAAGGCTTCTTGAGGGGAAAGCTGTAACTCTTTGAGATGATTTCACAGAACACAAAGAAGTTTCTCAGAAAGCTTCCTTCTCTTTTTTATCGGAGGATATTTCCTTTGGCCCTATAGTCTTCAAAGGGATCCGAAATATCTGTTCTCAGATTCCACAGATATAAGGCTAGAAAAGAGATCCACGAAATACAGATGTAACTCTGTGAGTGGAAGTCACACATCAAGAGCAGTTTCTCAGAAAGCTTCTTTCCAGATTTCATCTGAGGATATTTCCTTTTTCACCATAGCCCTCTATGGGCTTCCAAATATCACATTTCCAATTCCACAAGAACTGTCTTAGCGAAAGGCTTCTTGAGGGGAAAGCTGAACTCTGTGAGATGATTTCACAGAACACAAAGAAGTTTCTCAGAAAGCTTCTTTCTCTCTGTTATCGGAGGATATTTCCTTTGTCCCTATAGTCTTCAAAGGGATCCGAAATATCTGTTCTCAGATTCCACAGAAATAAGGCTAGAAAGAGATCCACGAAATACAGATGTAACTCTGTGAGAGGAATGAACAGAACACTAAGCAGTTTCTTAGAAAGCTTCTTTCCAGATTTCATCTGAGGATATTTCCTTTTTCACCAAAGCCCTCTATGGGCTTCCAAATATCACTTTGTCAATTCCACAAGAACTGTCTTAGAGAAAGGCTTCTTGAGGGGAAAGCTGTAACTCTGTGAGATGATTTCACAGAACACAAAGAAGTTTCTCAGAAAGCTTCCTTCTCTTTGTTATCGGAGGATATTTCCTTTGGCCCTATAGTCTTCAAAAGGATCCGAAATATCTGTTCTCAGATTCCACAGAAATAAGGCTAGCAAAGAGATCCACGAAATACAGATGTAACTCTGTGAGTGGAAGTCACACATCACAGAGCAGTTTCTCAGAAATCTTCTTTCCAGATTTCATCTGAGGATATTTCCTTTTTCACCATAGCCCTCTATGGGCTTCCAAATATCACTTTGCCAATTCCACAAGAAATGTCATAGCGAAAGGCTTCTTGAGGGGAAAGCTGTAACTCTGTGAGATGATTTCACAGAACACGAAGAAGTTTCTCAGAAAGCTTCCTTCTCTTTGTTATCGGAGGATATTTCCTTTGGCCCTATAGTCTTCAAAGGGATCCGAAATATCTGTTCTCAGATTCCACAGAAATAAGGCTAGCAAAGAGATCCACGAAATACAGATGTAACTCTGTGAGTGGAAGTCACACATCACAGAGCAGTTTCTCAGAAAGCTTCTTTCCAGATTTCATCTGAGGATATTTCCTTTTTCACCATAGCCCTCTATTGGCTTCCA